>NC_134086.1:135600635-135909945 GCF_000715075.1 Nicotiana tabacum
TCAAATGAGATTATTCCTTTTCTATCGAGAATAAACATATTAATAACAGATTCAACTTTGAACTAACGTTTTATTAAAATTATGTGATGTATATCATGCTCTGGTATGGTCATCACAAAGTAGCAAGTTGAATTTGCAAAGAATTAAATAGGACTATATACTGTGTAATGTGTGCGTCTAGCAATTCGCAGGAAATTAAAAGAAACACGAACTCTAATTAAGTGAGAACATATTTTTTTTGGAAACTACATTAAGAAAATTGGTCAATTCTTTAAATATTACTAATATTAACAAAATGTTACTAATATTAGCCAATTAGCTATTTATAGATAAAAAAGGTTAAATCTTTACCTTTTTGAGTGAATGTTATTAAAATAGATTGGGTACATCTTAACGAGTTTGAATCTCAATTTTTGGATAATTCGGTGGATTTTTGAGGTGGTTTGAATTGAAAATTCAAAGTAAAAGATGAAATATGAAGAAAAAAAATGATGTGTATCACATGTATAGACTCAAACCCAGAACCTAACAATCGTGGGAGGAGGTGCTTTTACCAACTGAGCCAGCCTCACTTGTCAATTGAGAATTTACTAGATAACAAGATAATGTGTACTTTCCATGCATTATATCACCATAATATGTCATTTTCCATATCAACATGCTTCATTTAATTAAATATCAAAGATTCCACATCTTGTTTTGCCAAATACTTTCAGGTTTCAGCCTGAAATTCCAACCAAAAAAAGATAGAAAAGGAACAAAACCAACAAGAATTTAGTGGATTTTTTTTAAAGAAGGGAAAGTCACTACTAGAACTTCGAAAATTTCGGCCAAAAAAATCGTAAATGCGATCGATAACAGTAAATTAACAACGGCTCTAGAGCTGCTCGAATTATTACTGCAGATCAAACCAAATCCTGACCAGGAAGAGTTGCTCGTCGAGAATTTTCATGGATTTTTCACTGATTTTCGCGTAAGATTAAGCTGATGAGTTTTTAAATATTTTGATAGCCCCGTCGGTAAGCATAGCATATCCTATAGCTTTTTGATGATTTTATCTATTTCGAGTAGCGCAAGCGGATTCGAATACCACTATATTCAAAAAAGTGTGGCCGTCCTATTTGGTTATCTTCATTTAATTTGTATTCGCTTTTTGCAACAAAAAAAATTAATTGATAATATCAAATACCCACGCTTTTCTCTCTTCTTCTTCGTTGCTGCTTTTTTCTTCTTCTCTGTATTCATATTGTATGTGTTCAGGTGTTGGGGCATATACTATTAACCATGCATTTGGATATAATATATTCTAATAATTATCATGGTTAAAAGTCTAAGTGGGAGATTGTTGGGATATATACTATTAACCATGAGTTTGGTTTAGATATATATTATGAAATAATTGTTTATTCAGTTTTAATAAAGTTTTAAATAGATCATATAATAGTCTGTGTCCTTTGCTTATATAGTAGATGATTTAGTGTATAGAGTTTAGCTTATACACGGAAGATTAAATCATCGGTTCTTATAAGTATAAAGTTTGAGTTCACAATCTAATGATGGAATTGGACAAACCATCAGGAATGATTGTAGCACAAGATTAAATATAATTAATCTTGATTATGGGAATGGTTTAATTCCAACTTCTTGTGCTAGTACATTTTGTATGTATTGAACGGACCAGGTAGAGATAAGTATTTTATACTGACTTAATAAAATAAACTCTCTAGCCATTAAATGTACTTATACTCTTAATCTTGATATAATTATTATTAGCTGTGTATATTATTATTGTTTTGATTTATTAAAAGGCGAGATTCTTTCGTGGGTCAATATGCCTGGTAAATTGGATAATAATAATATACATTGGCGAGGTAATAGTTAGTTGATGGAATCCATGTCTCGGTTTAGAGATTGATGATTGTAAGCACGTGATTTTTGCCCTATATGAGAAATACTCCCAGAAAATGCAAAATAAAATAATTTTCCTTGGTGTGCAATTTTGAGTATTTTTGTGATATTTTTGGATAATTATTTGTATTTGTCTGTGTTTGCTTATTTGTTAAATTAATAAAAAATATAAAAATATGTCGCATTTTGCATGTAGGATTTCATTCTACAATTGTTAGTAATTAAATTAGTTTTACAAAAATTAAAAATTACAAAAAAAGGCATCTTTTGCATTTTTAGCATTTAATGTCCAAATGAACAATTTTATGCTTAATTATTACTTAATTGTGCGTTAATTGTTATTGGGAGTTAATTTGCGCTTTTATAATTTAATTTAGTTCTTAATAATAATTTAAGTATTTTTATAATTTAGTTTTAGAAAATAAAAGAAGAAAAGAGAACAAAAATACAAAGAAAAATCGGATTGGGCCACTTCTTCAAAATTCAACCCCAGGCCCAAACATTTGTCCAACCTTCTCCATGACCCAGTTCATCTCAACATGGGTCGACCCGGTCCGCCCCATTAACCCAATTTATAACCCAATACCCCTATCTTGCATTTCAAAGACACAAAAACAAAAGAAAAAAAAGAAAGAACAAAAACCCTAAAAAAGGGACCTAAACCATCCGCCCCCATTTTGGCTTCTTCTTCTCCAAACTCCAAGAACACCCCATCCATGGCTGCCCAAACCAGCTCCCTTCTTCTGCGTCCACCACCCATCACCTTCCCACCGCGAACACCACCACCATGGACACAGTCCGGACTCCCTCACGTCCAAACACCACCACCCGAGCTGCCTTCCCGCCATTGATGCTGCTTCAAGCTCGAGTTTTCTGTGTGCTGCGTCGACCACCTTCCTCCTCCTCGTCAACTAGCTGTTGCTTCATCTTCTCCGAGCTTCATCTGCTCCGAGCTGCTGCTCCGCTCCGTCGAGTTCGTCGTCGTTTGGTCGACCTTCATCTTCTCCAAGCTGCTTCGCCATGAACGACGAAAGCAGCTCACCATGACTGCTGTTGCTCGACGTCCAGTCCCCCCCAGCTGCTGCTTCTTCACCTCCAAACAGACTTCGTCGACCATTCGTTTCCATGGCCAAACGACTTCCGTTGCTGTTTCGTTCTCTTCGAGCTTGGGCATCACCATGGCCAAGTTGTCTTCACGCTATTGTTGCTGCCCTCATCTTCTTCGCGTGAACAAACCAAGCACTTCCAGCTACTGTATCTTCAGACGAGCTGCTGCCACCTTTTCGTTCGGTCGAGTTTTAGTCGAGGTCGTCGAGCGTCGTTTTGAGTTCGTTCAAGTTTATAAGAAAGGTGAGTTCGTCGTTGAGTTCGCCGTTGAGTCCGGACAGATTTATTCCCATGTTTGAGGTTCATCGAAACAGTCCATACGATCGAATTCATCGTTGCTCATCTCCGGTTAGTAGATTTTTGAGTTTTATTTTGTCCGTATTTTGTTTTGATATTTTCGGATCTAAAATCGGCAAATGTTTGTTTTGTTTATCGTTTGAATTAATTTTTAGTTCATGTTCATGTGTTGTTTGTTAAATTAATTTTTCAGATTCCAAATGAAAGATTAATTAATTGTTTTTCATGTTTATTTCATGTTCGTATTGTTGTTTTAAATGAATATTTGTTAGTTTAATGCTTGTTAGATTCAAATTGAAATTTAATTAATTATTTCTTCAATTTGTTTCATGTTGTTATAAATTTTCCAGAAAATGTTAATGTTGTTTGAATCGTTAGAATCCGTCATGTTTGTCGCTTAAAACAGATTTAATTAATGTTCATCTTTGTTTGAAGTTCATGTTTAAATCCAGTGATTTAATGTGAATTCATGTTTGTTTGTGATTTGCTTGATTTAATTTGAATCATGCATATTGTTGTTTGTATCATTGTCTCTTTGTTCATCCATTAATGGTCTAAATTAACCAGGATTGGTTCCCGATATGGTTGATTTATTTCCATTAGTTTGGAGTTTGTGTTGTTCATCATGTTCATGTAAATTGTTGTTGAAGATTGTTGAGAAATTGGTCATCTTGACTATATTTTGGTTGAGTTATGATTAATTGATTGTTTAGAGCAGAGGGGTAATTTGGTAAATTGCATTGCATTCGGGGATAGACTTGTAATTGCAATAAGGTCGGAGGGGTAATTTGGTAATTGAACATTATTTTGATTCTTTATGTTAAGCATGAGGGACAAATATAATGGGGTGTGGTTTTTGATGTACTTGTTTAATATAATGGGGGACAAGACAAAACATAATGGGGAGGAATCTTGCACTTGTTTAATGTAGGCATGGGGGACATATTGTAATGAGTTGGTAATGTGGCATTTATTTAATGTAGGCATGGGGGACATATTGTAATGGGTTGGGAATGTGGCATTTATTTAATGTAGGCATGGGGGACAAAGTTTTAAAATAAAGAAGACATTTGATAGTGGGACAAAGCATGCCATTGGGGGAATAATTTGGGTTTAGGAATTCAAGGCAAAGTCTTGCTATAAATATAGAGTCATTTCTTGACATTGAGGAGAAGACTAGAGAGTTTTAAGAAGGATTTTTGGGAGAGACTTGAGAATTTTTGGAGAGATTTTTTGGGGGGAGAGAAAAAGAGTTGAATATTATTGAGAGGATTTTTAGAGAGAGTTGACAGATTCTTTTTACACTTGAGAGTCGACATACTTTTATACTTGGAGAGAGTTTGTGATAGTAAAAGAGAAAGACAATTTGAACTTTCACTCGAACAATTCTGTTTGCTTTTCTTCGAGTGTTATTCAAAAGTCAGAAACTACTGCATCTCGTATCTTTTCTCTCTTCTGCTTTGACTGCGATTGTACTTTTGCACTGCTGAGTTTTCAATCTGTTACTGGGTTATTCTACTGGTTTTTACTGGTTTTGCGGTGTTGCTGAACCTGCTGTTGCCGCGTTATTACTGTCGCTGACTCCTACTTCTTTTGTTCTTGTACTGCTGTTTCCAGGTACACATTTGTACACTCTTGGCTTGAAGCGAAAAAATGAAATATTAATCAGGCTCCTGTTCCTGTTGAATTCTTTTGTTTGGATCTGTGTTTGAATATTAATTTTCCTCTCTTTGTATAAAAATGTAGTCGATTAATTAATGAGTAATGAGGCTGCATATGTATGATTTCTTCATCTAATAATGCTAGTTTAAATTACTTGAAGAATAGTTAATCGGCTTTGATATTATTGTGTATCCCTCTCATGTTCCAGCATTAGTAAATAATAGAATATAAAAATGAAAGCAGTTTTTCTTTGTACAAACTCGATCGCAATTTTCCAATCGCATTAGCCGTAAACTAATAACTAATAAGTTACGTTTTCAGCATGTAAATAATTAAGAGATTTTCTTTTATTTTAGAGACGAACTTAATAGAAAATATAGTCACTATAGGTTTATCCTTTAAAATAAAAATGAGACGAGTCTCGCCAAATAAATCACAAACCGTCGGGGCCCTCAATAAAATACATAACCATTGACTAGACTTTGGATTTGGCCGTTTAATGAACCTTCACGGCCTCTTCCTAAAATAACAATACGCTAGTTGCTTTAGGCGTACCTTTAATAATTTAACCTTCTTAACACGGGTGCACATTGATGTGACCCAAATCCAAATCTCAACGGAGTCAAAATGTGTCGACGACCACGGGTGCATTGATTGTGACGTGGTTCGAGATGCATTTCCACGACGTTGCAATTCTATAAAAATAAATGATAATAATAAACTCCCCTCGTGCATCTTACCCTTCGGGGCGGGCGCGCAAAAAGGAGGTGTGACAGCTCTGGCGACTCCGCTGGGAATTCTTAACCCAGAACCACTGGTTCAGGGTTCAAGAATTCGAGCTTAGAATAATTGTTATATTTGGCTTTATTATCTGATCTTTATTACATGTTTTTGCATAACGTGCTAAATGTTGTCTTTTACCGCTTTGATATTATCTGAACTGTATATAAACTGTGCCGAAACCCTTCTCTTCTTACCTCCGGGGAGAAGCTCGCTGGTCGAGACTCCCTATTCTGTTAGTGTCAATACCTGAAATAAGAAAGAGGTCGGACAAGTTACAAAGCCGGACGATCTCGCGGGTCCCCGGTACGTAGCCCCCTCCTCGACTCGAGTTGTCCGCTCGGGTACACAGTCTAGAACAAATACCCAAGTTGTGAACCTAGTATAACGAAACTTCATGCCGGATCCCTAGTAGGAACGCTTATTTGCATCATGTTGCATTTGACTTAGGGGACTCAACACAGGGGTTGGGTCCGTCTAGGACTAGCAACCTGAAAGGAAAAGACCATCCTGCTGCATCCTATTTGTTTTACGCATTTATTTGCTTCAGTTTCGCATGCTGACCGGTTTCTAAAAATAAAAAGGAAAAATAGCAGCGTAGGGAGATAATTACTTCTTTTGGAAAAACCAATGTCCGAGTAGTGTCGAAACCTCGCCGGAATTTCTTCTAAAAAATATATATATATAAAAAAAAGATTGTCTTCTAGTTTGAGTTATTAAAAAAATAATATAATTTTTTTTTTATCACTTTCAAAATAAAAAAAAGAAGGTATTTATTTAAAAGTAAAAAAAAAACGGAAAATTCATAATTCAAAAAAATGTTGTTTCTTTCGTAGTACCCCTTTTATAAAATCAGACTAATAGTCCAAATATTTCCTAAAAAATATATTTTTCTTTAGTCTTTATCTCTTTTCAAAAGAAAAAAAATAGTGTAAAAATATATATTCTTGTTTTCTAGGTTTAGTTTAGTTACTCCATTTTCGATGCCCGAACTACGCGGGTTTGATTCTCACCGGATGTGAGATACGTAGGCAACCCTCATCGGGTCCAACCCCACCTTTTGCTAAAATAGCCAAAAATCAATAAATAAATAAAAACGTGTCAAATTTTAAATTTTGCCATAAATAAGTTGGGTGGTGTCCAACCTTCCCTTTTGCTAAAAATAGCCAAAAATATATGTCAAATTTTAAATCTGTCATAAATAAGTCGGGTGATGTTGTTTTGTCATAAATAGCCGAATGTTCCCGAAAGGGACGCCGGAAGGCTGACTTTGCATAAACAACCACCTTTGGGTCATTTTTTAAGGTTTGGTCCAGTTGACTCACACAGCCTTAAAATCTTCGTCACCGAGGCGTGGAAAGGCCGTGTTGGCAATATTGAGTTTTCTAATTTGAAAAACGATAAAAAGAGTCATAAATAAGTCAGGTGATGCTGTTTTGTCATAAATAGCCGAATGTTCCCGAAAGGGACGCCGGAAGGCTGACTTTGCATAAACAGCCACCTTTGGGTCATTTTTTAAGGTTTGGTCTAGTTGACCCACACAACCTTAAAATCTTCGTCACCGAGGCGTTGAAAGGTCGTGTTGGCAATATTGAGTTTTCTAATTTGAAAAAAAAACGATAAAAAGAATCATAAATAAGTCAGGTGATGCTGTTTTGTCATAAATAGCCGAATGTTCCCGAAAGGGACGCCGGAAGGCTGACTTTGCATAAACAGCCACCTTTGGGTCTTGTTTAGTATTTTTTATCCAGTTGACCCACACAGCCTTAAAAACCTTCGCCCCGAGGCGCTGAAGGGCCGTGTTTGCAACACCAGGTTTTTATTGTAATTTGAAAAAAAAAACCAAAAAAAAAAACAAAGAGTCAGCGGTCGGGTGAATACCGTTTGAATTTTGTCATAATAAGCCGAGCCAGCTTCGGTCGCGTCTTAAACCGTTCTTGCCGAAGTAGCCTTAGAGTATCTTTCAGTTGTCGAAAGGTTATTTTCGTAAAAGAACGGACAAGTTTGTAAAATGATCCTCCCCGGCCTCAAAATTCATGTGAAATTTGGAAGGGGCCACGTTTGCAAAAAATAACCGTTCGGTTGCATTTTGTGAGTGTTGAAACCCAATTTTTTATTATGAAGAAAAAAAAATGTTTCATTACTTTTACCTTTCATTTGGCCCGAACTACGCAAGATCTGATTCAAGCGGGGTCATGATACGTAGGCAAGCTCCATCGGATTCGATCATAGCTATAAAATAAATTGAAAAAAAAAACAAACTGAAATAAAAGGAAAAAGAAAATAGAGTGAAAAAGAAAATAGAAAGAAAAGGAAAAAAGAAAAAAAAAGAGTGCAAAAAATAAAAGAGCGGCAAAAACAAGATCAAGAGTGACTAAAGAGAGGCAAGAATAAAAGAAAAGAGGTACATAGTGAAGAGGTCAAGTTTAGGGTCGGGATGAAACATGCAACCCGTTCAAACACATGGTAAAAGCGTTTAACTGTTTAGGTGCATTGCATCCCCATCTTGCGATTTCCTATATGTTATATGCTTCAAAACTAACAAGGTAGTGTGTGTGAGTAAATTAGCCAGGTTCTGTTCAGGTGATTGGTTTTGTTGGTATGCAGTGATGAGCAGCCTTGCACGCGGCCACAACATTATACACAAAACTGAGCTCCACCTCCCAGAAACGCCCATCCTTACCAAGCTCCATATAATCCCCCAATCAAATGTTCATCAGTACAATCCTCACCCAAGAGAGTCTTTCAAAAGGAATCAGTTCACCTCTATTGGTGAATCATACTCAGGCTTGTTCCAAAAGCTAGTCAGGCGAAGTCTGCTGCAGCCAGTGGCCCCAAATCGGCCAAACACCGAGTCCCCCCCTCCCCGCATCGAGCTGATACTAGATGTGAATGACGCTCTGGAGCAGTGAACTTTTTTCCTTTCAGCCAGCATTAGGGTTTTAAACCCTAAATTGAGCTTTTCCATGCAATCAGCATTAGGGTTTTAAACCCTAAACTGAACTTTTTTCCATTCAGCCAGCATTAGGGTTTTAAACCCTAAACTGAACTTTTTTCCATTCAGCCAGCATTAGGGTTTTAAACCCTAAACTGAGCTTTTCCATGCAATCAGTATTAGGGTTTTAAACCCTAAACTGAATTTTTCCTTTAGTCAGCATTAGGGTTTTAAACCCTAAACTGAACTTTTTTCCATTCAGCCAGCATTAGGGTTTTAAACCCTAAACTGAGCTTTTTCCATTCAGTCAGCATTAGGGTTTTAAACCCTAAACTGAATTCCCTTTAGTCAGCATTAGGGTTTTAAACCCTAAACTGAACTTTTCCCATTCAGCCAGCATTAGGGTTTTAAACCCTAAACTGAGCTTTTACATGCAGTCAGCATTAGGGTTTTAAACCCTAAACTGACCCTTTTTCCTTTAATCAGCATTAGGGTTTTAAACCCTAAACTGAACTTTTTCCATTCAGCCAGCATTAGGGTTTTAAACCCTAAACTGAACTTTTTCCATTCAGCCAGCATTAGGGTTTTAAACCCTAAACTGAGCTTTTCCATGCAATCAGCATTAGGGTTTTAAACCCTAAACTGAATTTTTCCTTTAGTCAGCATTAGGGTTTTAAACCCTAAACTGAACTTTTTTCCTTTAGTCAGCATTAGGGTTTTAAACCCTAAACTGAACTTTTTCCATTCAGTCAACATTAGGGTTTTAAACCCTAAACTGAATTTTACCTTTAGTCAACATTAGGGTTTTAAACCCTAAACTGAACTTTTCCCATTCAGCCAGCATTAGGGTTTTAAACCCTAAACTGAGCTTTTCCATGCAGTCAACATTAGGGTTTTAAACCCTAAACTGACCCTTTTCCTTTAATTAGCATTAGGGTTTTAAACCCTAAACTGAACTTTTTCCATTCAGCCAGCATTAGGGTTTTAAACCCTAAACTGAGCTTTTCCATGCAATCAGCATTAGGGTTTTAAACCCTAAACTGAATTTTTCCTTTAGTCAGCATTAGCGTTTTAAACCCTAAACTGAACTTGTTCCATTCAGTCAGCATTAGGGTTTTAAACCCTAAACTTAATTTTCCCTTTAGTCAGCATTAGGGTTTTAAACCCTAAACTGAACTTTTCCCATTCATCCAGCATGAGGGTTTTAAACCCTAAACTGAGCTTTTCCATGCAATCAGCATTAGGGTTTTAAACCCTAAACTGAATTTTTCCTTTAGTCAGCATTAGGGTTTTAAACCCTAAACTGAACCTTTTCCATTCAGCCAGCATTAGGGTTTTAAACCCTAAACTGAGCTTTTCCATGCAGTCAGCATTAGGGTTTTAACCCCTAAACTGACCCTTTTTCTTTAATCAGCATTAGGGTTTTAAACCCTAAACTGAACTTTTTTCCTTTCAGCCAGCATTAGGGTTTTAAACCCTAAATTGAGCTTTTCCATGCAGCCAGCATTAGGGTTTTAAACCCTAAACTGGCCCTTTTCCTTTAATCAGCATTAGGGTTTTAAACCCTAAACTGAACTTTTTTCCATTCAGCCAGCATTAGGGTTTTAAACCCTAAACTGAGCTTTTCCATGCAATCAGCATTAGGGTTTTAAACCCTAAACTGAATTTTTCCTTTAGTCAGCATTAGGGTTTTAAACCCTAAACTGAACTTTTTTCCTTTAGTCAGCATTAGGGTTTTAAACCCTAAACTGAACTTTTTCCATGCAATCAGCATTAGGGTTTTAAACCCTAAACTGAATTTTTCCTTTAGTCAGCATTAGGGTTTTAAACCCTAAACTGAACTTTTCCCATTCAGCCAGCATTAGGGTTTTAAACCCTAAACTGAGCTTTTCCATGCAGTCAACATTAGGGTTTTAAACCCTAAACTGACCCTTTTCCTTTAATCAGCATTAGGGTTTTAAACCCTAAACTGAACTTTTTCCATTCAGCCAGCATTAGGGTTTTAAACCCCAAACTGAGCTTTTCTATGCAATCAGCATTAGGGTTTTAAACCCTAAACTGAATTTTTCCTTTAGTCAGCATTAGGGTTTTAAACCCTAAACTGAACTTTTTTTCCTTTAGTCAGCATTAGGGTTTTAAACCCTAAACTGAACTTTTTCCTTTAGTCAGCATTAGGGTTTTAAACCCTAAACTGAACTTTTTTTCCATGTAGTCAGCATTAGGGTTTTAAACCCTAAACTGAATTTTCCCATTCAGCCAGCATTAGGGTTTTAAACCCTAAACTGAGCTTTTCCATGCAATCAGCATTAGGGTTTTAAACCCTAAACTGAATTTTTCCTTTAGTCAGCATTAGGGTTTTAAACCCTAAACTGAACTTTTTCCATTCAGTCAGCATTAGGGTTTTAAACCCTAAACTGAATTTTTCCTTTAGTCAGCATTAGGGTTTTAAACCCTAAACTGAACTTTTTCCATTCAGCCAGCATTAGGGTTTTAAACCCTAAACTGAGCTTTTCCATGCAATCAGCATTAGGGTTTTAAACCCTAAACTGAATTTTTCCTTTAGTCAGCATTAGGGTTTTAAACCCTAAACTGAACTTTTTCCATTCAGCCAGCATTAGGGTTTTAAACCCTAAACTGAGCTTTTCCATGCCGTCAGCATTAGGGTTTTAAACCCTAAATTGAATTTTTCCTTTAGTCAGCACTAGGATTTTATACCCTAAACTGAACTTTTTCCATTCAGCCAGCATTAGGGTTTTAAACCCTAAACTGAGCTTTTCCATGCAATCAGCATTAGGGTTTTAAACCCTAAACTGAATTTTTCCTTTGGTCAGCATTAGGGTTTTAAACCCTAAACTGAACTTTCTTCCTTTCAGCCAGCATTAGGGTTTTAAACCCTAAACTGAGTTTTTCCACGCAATCAGCATTAGTGTTTTAAATCCTAAACTGAATTTTTCCTTTAGTCAGCATTAGAGTTTTAAACCCTAAACTGAACTTTTTTCCATTCAGCCAGCATTAGGGTTTTATACCCTAAACTGAGCTTTTCCATGCAGTCAGCATTAGGGTTTTAAACCCTAAACTGAATTTTTCCTTTAATCAGCATTAGGGTTTTAAACCTTAAACTGAACTTTTCCTTTAGTCAGCATTAGGGCCCCAACCCTAAACTGAACTTTTCCCCAGTTGGTCAGTATCAGAGTTTCAACTCTAAAACTGAACTTCTCCCCAACTAGTCGGTATTAGGGCTCCAACCCTGAACTAAGCATGCATATCCTCTTTCATCAATTTTATGAACTTTCTGGCGAATAATTCACGAAATTTTCCTAGTGAAACTGGGGCAGAAAATTTCGTTCATTTGTTTTTCCCGCAGGTCTAACCTCGAGCCACACGGATCGAAACGACCCACAAGATGAGTCCCAACTCAGAAACTAAGAAGAAAAAGAAAAAAGATGTCCCGAGACACCGGAGAAAATGGAAGGTGGATCGTTCCAAGATTTGATCAAGGTCCCGAGTTCTACCAACCCCGTCCTATTCAGTATCGCAGAAATAAATAGGCGCCTCCAACTTGCAAGCATCAAGATTCAGATCGGAGTCTACAAGCAGAATCAGCTAAGACCCAAGATCAAGTCGCAAAAGAATCATAGATAGGAATCTTGTAACTAGCAGTTGACATGCATATAAGTGTTTAGTTCAGTTTCAATTTTTCTTTGGTTGTAATAAGGCGGTCAGTAAAGCAGCGGTGACAACAGCAACAGCAGTAACAGCAAACATTGCAATCCCATGGTAGTCCCAGCTACCAAAACTTCCCGAACTACATTAACCTGATTCCACTTTAGCCAGGGATATGTAGGAAACCTTTGAAGCAGAGGTTCGGTTAAATCTTTTTCAAAAAAATGCTTCACATGGAGTACTCGGATAGGCAAAAATCGCTCACTTTATCTTTGCGCGAAAACCCTTCGTGTCTTCGGGCAAAGAGGGGCAGCTGTAAGCACGTGATTTTTGCCCTATATGAGAAATACTCCCAGAAAATGCAAAATAAAATAATTTTCCTTGGTGTGCAATTTTGAGTATTTTTGTGATATTTTTGGATAATTATTTGTATTTGTCTGTGTTTGCTTATTTGTTAAATTAATAAAAAATATAAAAATATGTCGCATTTTTCATGTAGGATTTCATTCTACAATTGTTAGTAATTAAATTAGTTTTACAAAAATTAAAAATTACAAAAAAAGGCATCTTTTGCATTTTTAGCATTTAATGTCTAAATGAACAATTTTATGCTTAATTATTACTTAATTGTGCGTTAATTGTTATTGGGAGTTAATTTGCGCTTTTATAATTTAATTTAGTTCTTAATAATAATTTAAGTATTTTTATAATTTAGTTTTAGAAAATAAAAGAAGAAAAGAGAACAAAAATACAAAGAAAAATCGGATTGGGCCACTTCTTCAAAATTCAACCCCAGGCCCAAACATTTGTCCAACCTTCTCCATGACCCAGTCCATCTCAACATGGGTCGACCCGGTCCGCCCCATTAACCCAATCTATAACCCAATACCCCTATCTTGCATTTCAAAGACACAAAAACAAAAGAAAAAAAAGAAAGAACAAAAACCCTAAAAAAGGGACCTAAACCATCCGCCCCCATTTTGGCTTCTTCTTCTCCAAACTCCAAGAACACCCCATCCATGGCTGCCTAAACCAGCTCCCTTCTTCTGCCTCCACCACCCATCACCTTCCCACCGCGAACACCACCACCATGGACGCAGTCCGAACTCCCTCACGTCCAAACACCACCACCCGAGCTGCCTTCCCGCCATTGATGCTGCTTCAAGCTCGAGTTTTCTGTGTGCTGCGTCGACCACCTTCCTCCTCCTCGTCAACCAGCTGTTGCTTCATCTTCTCCGAGCTTCATCTGCTCCGAGCTGCTGCTCCGCTCCGTCGAGTTCGTCGTCATTTGGTCGAGCTTCATCTTCTCCAAGCTGCTTCACCATGAACGACGAAAGCAGCTCACCATGACTGCTGTTGCTCGATGTCCAGTCCCCCCAGCTGCTGCTTCTTCACCTCCAAATAGACTTCGTCGACCGTTCGTTTCCATGGCCAAACGACCTCCGTTGCTATTTCGTTCTCTTCGAGCTTGGGCATCACCATGGCCAAGCTGTCTTCACGCTATTGTTGCTGCCCTCATCTTCTTCGCGTGAACAAACCAAGCATTTCCAGCTGCTGTATCTTCAGACGAGCTGCTGCCACCTTTTCGTTCGGTCGAGTTTTAGTCGAGGTCGTCGAGCGTCGTTTTGAGTTCGTTCAAGTTTATAAGAAAGGTGAGTTCGTCGTTGAGTTCGCCGTTGAGTCCGGACAGATTTATTCCCATGTTTGAGGTTCATCGAAACAGTCCATACGATCGAATTCATCGTTGCTCATCTCCGGTTAGTAGATTTTTGAGTTTTATTTTGTCCGTATTTTGTTTTGATATTTTCGGATCTAAAATCGGCAAATGTTTGTTTTGTTTATCGTTTGAATTAATTTTTAGTTCATGTTCATGTGTTGTTTGTTAAATTAATTTTTCAGATTCCAAATGAAAGATTAATTAATTGTTTTTCATGTTTATTTCATGTTCGTATTATTGTTTTAAATGAATATTTGTTAGTTTAATGCTTGTTAGATTCAAATTGAAATTTAATTAATTATTTCTTCAATTTGTTTCATGTTGTTATAAATTTTCCAGAAAATGTTAATGTTGTTTGAATCGTTAGAATCCGTCATGTTTGTCGCTTAAAAACAGATTTAATTCATGTTCATCTTTGTTTGAAGTTCATGTTTAAATCCAGTGATTTAATGTGAATTCATGTTTGTTTGTGATTTGCTTGATTTAATTTGAATCATGCATATTGTTGTTTGTATCATTGTCTCTTTGTTCATCCATTAATGGTCTAAATTAACCAGGATTGGTTCCCGATATGGTTGATTTATTTCCATTAGTTTGGAGTTTGTGTTGTTCATCATGTTCATGCAAATTGTTGTTGAAGATTGTTGAGAAATTGGTCATCTTGACTATATTTTGGTTGAGTTATGATTAATTGATTGTTTAGAGCAGAGGGGTAATTTGGTAAATTGCATTGCATTCGGGGATAGATTTGTAATTGCAATAAGGTCGGAGGGGTAATTTGGTAATTGAACATTATTTTGATTCTTTATGTTAAGCATGGGGGACAAATATAATGGGGTGTGGTTTTTGATGTACTTGTTTAATATAATGGGGGACAAGACAAAACATAATGGGGAGGAATCTTGCACTTGTTTAATGTAGGCATGGGGGACATATTGTAATGAGTTGGTAATGTGACATTTATTTAATGTAGGCATGGGGGACATATTGTAATGGGTTGGGAATGTGGCATTTATTTAATGTAGGCATGGGGGACAAAGTTTTAAAATAAAGAAGACATTTGATAGTGGGATAAAGCATGCCATTGGGGGAATAATTTGGGTTTAGGAATTCAAGGCAAAGTCTTGCTATAAATATAGAGTCATTTCTTGACATTGAGGAGAAGACTAGAGAGTTTTAAGAAGGATTTTTGGGAGAGACTTGAGAATTTTTGGAGAGATTTTTTGGGGGGAGAGAAAAAGAGTTGAATATTATTGAGAGGATTTTTAGAGAGAGTTGACAGATTCTTTTTACACTTGAGAGTCGACATACTTTTATACTTGGAGAGAGTTTGTGATAGTAAAAGAGAAAGACAATTTGAACTTTCACTCGAACAATTCTGTTTGCTTTTCTTCGAGTGTTATTCAAAAGTCAGAAACTACTGCATCTCGTATCTTTTCTCTCTTCTGCTTTGACTGCGATTGTACTTTTGCACTGCTGAGTTTTCAATCTGTTACTGGGTTATTCTACTGGTTTTTACTGGTTTTGCGGTGTTGCTGAACCTGCTGTTGCCGCGTTATTACTGTCGCTGACTCCTACTTCTTTTGTTCTTGTACTGCTGTTTCCAGGTACACATTTGTACACTCTTGGCTTGAAGCGAAAAAATGAAATATTAATCAGGCTCCTGTTCCTGTTGAATTCCTTTGTTTGGATCTATGTTTGAATATTAATTTTCCTCTCTTTGTATAAAAATGTAGTCGATTAATTAATGAGTAATGAGGCTGCATATGTATGATTTCTTCATCTAATAATGCTAGTTTAAATTACTTGAAGAATAGTTAATCGGCTTTGATATTATTGTGTATCCCTCTCGTGTTCCAGCATTAGTAAATAGTATATAAAAATGAAAGCAGTTTTTCTTTGTACAAACTCGATCGCAATTTTCCAATCGCATTAGCCGTAAACTAATAACTAATAAGTTACGTTTTCAGCATGTAAATAATTAAGAGATTTTCTTTTATTTTAGAGACGAACTTAATAGAAAATATAGTCACTATAGGTTTATCCTTTAAAATAAAAATGAGACGAGCCTCGCCAAATAAATCACAAACCGCCGGGGCCCTCAATAAAATACATAACCATTGACTAGACTTTGGATTTGGCCGTTTAATGAAACTTCATGGCCTCTTCCTAAAATAACAATACGCTAGTTGCTTTAGGCGTACCTTTAATAATTTAACCTTCTTAACACGGGTGCACATTGATGTGACCCAAATCCAAATCTCAACGGAGTCAAAATGTGTCGACGACCACGGGTGCATTGATTGTGACGTGGTTCGAGATGCATTTCCACGACGTTGCAATTCTATAAAAATAAATGATAATAATAAAAGCGGTTTAAACTTAATAAAAGCACGTAAGTCATAACATGTATTTAAATCAGATATTTAGCCATTATAACAATTTAAGCGACCGTGCTAGAACCACGGGATTCGAGGGTGCCTAACACCTTCCTTCGGGTCAACAGAATTCCTTACTTAGAATTTCTGGTTTGCAGACTTCATTTGGAAAAGTCGAAAATTTCCTCGATTTGGGATTCAAGATAAACCGGTGACTTGGGACACCAAAAGCCAAACCTTTCCCAAGTGGCGACTCTGAATTAAATAAATAATCTCATTTCGAATATTGTCACTTAAATTGGAAAAACTCCCCTCGTGCATCTTACCCTTCGGGGCGGGCGCGCAAAAAGGAGGTGTGACAATGATATACCTTTATGAAAGCTTATAAGTTTTCATGTGTAAACCCGACCGGTGGATTTTGTATCCGACACATGAAATAAGTTAAGCGAAAGTCTAAAGAAAATAATCAATAAATTAAATCGTCAGTAATTTAATTTAATTGATTCGTATCTGAATCTTCACATGGGGAGTTAAATAAGATTTAATGGATGAATTTCGAAATTGAATAAGGAGTGTAATTACGAATTTTTAGTGGAATAATTCGTAATTAATTATGGTGGATATTAATTTCGAAAATTACAAATTAATTCCATAATTGGAAGCCTTGTTAATTAAATTCTGTGGTCCCTACTGTGCCTAAATAATAGGAAATAAAGGAATCCTTTTTCTGGTGGAAAAGAAAACCTAACAGGTTTTGGAAAAGGGTCTTAACCCTTAAAACTTGTGCTATAAATACATAAGGTTTTCCACCTAGAGGGATGAGTAGATGGTGGCTGAAATTTTCAGCCAAGTTTTCCTAGAAATTTCGCCCACACGAAATTGCTATTTTCGGGTATTATTTGGGTAATACAGTAGAAGACCGTGGAACGTTCGAGGATCACGATTGTGCGAGTGATGGAGATTCCATTGAGAAGTTATGGAACTGAAGGCTCACGTGGTAGAAGAGATATGTTCACGCTTCAAGAGGTAACCCGTGAAATCCCGTTTATGCTAGTTGTCTAAATTATATGTGATTTTGATATTGGGATTGCTTCCGCTGCATATAATAATCTATCATCAGGAGCTTCGCCGCTGTTTTCTTCTTCTTTGAATTCATGTCCTAATGTGTTTAGGAGTTGTTTGATTTCGTCTTCTTTTTCTTAGTTGCAAAATACCACTGTATATTGTGTTTAGGATTTTTTGTTCTCCTTTTTAATTGACAATTTAATAATTGAGGTTTGTTTTTTTAGGATATTTGAAAGTTATATTTTAAATTTGAGCTCATTTGAAATAGATTTGGCATTGAATCGTGTTGGATTATTAAAAAAGAGAATTTTTCTGTACATTGATAAGTCATTGGGCAAGACAAACTTGTTTCTTATAGAAATTACCGTGGCTGACGGAGGTAATAGATCACTGAATACTAACTGCAAGACAGTCAAATATATTTTGAGTGGCAAATATTGAAAGTAATATAAGATGAAACGAAAAAGATTGTCAGAAACACTTTGTCCAGATAGTCCCTTACTGTTCTTTCATGCAAAACATACATTAAAACACCCACATTTTTTTTTAAAGTTTAAACAAAAAAAATACAATAAAAATAGACAATCTCCAGTATATTATGTTGGAACTTTTCGTGTGTTGGAGTTCCAACATCATATGTTGGAAGTTCATACACAAATATACCAATCTCCAGTATATTATGCTGAAACTTTCCTTATTGCAGCAAAATAATGGTTATTTTTCAATAACTTTACAAATGCTGGCTATTTTTTGAATTACCAGTCCGAAAACTGGCTAGCACATGCTATTTTGACTGTATGTTGTAGTAACAATGTCCAACACAGGCGCACATACATCATGAAGTATTGGAAAAAGATATTTAGAAAGGGATTTTTACATTGCTATATACTATTTGAAACATTATTACGAAAAATGTTCATGTTTTAGTATTTACTCGACCTAAACATATTTTAGTTACAAAATATATATAATTCATCTTAAAAGACTCCCAAATTCATTATTTGTGTCTTCAATCAAGGAAAAAGAAAAGGTGGAGTATTTAATTAAGCTTTTCGTCATGTAACTATATTTCAGGAACAAGTACTACTGGAGTTACTTGAAAAATCAAGGCTGCAGGTAAACTTTTATTTAGGAAACCTTTTCTTTCCTTTTTTCCGAAATGATTTGTTATTTCCAAATTTTCGTGACCATGATTCTTACAAAAAACACTTTTTTCTAATCATCATCATCATCAGTTTTGACTGATATATGCAAATTATGCATTATGAACAAAGTCAGATTACGATCTAATGTTTATCCATATAATTTTTAGTTTGCTCATAAAATATTAGACTATGGTCTAACATTTACAATAATTTATAGTAGAATTTTAGATTGTGGTTTAATGTTTTCTCATAAAAAATTTAATTTGCTCGAAAGGGATCTTTTGACCGTGGACTAAAAAGTCTATCAGTGGCAAGAAAAATGATTTATTAAACAGCTAATACAAAAAAGAGATCAACATTTAATATTTCTGATATTCCCAAAGATAAAATGAAAAAAAGGGTAATAAGAAAGAGAGAGAACATACTGGATAAATTCATTAGCAGCGTCCTGCAAGTTTAATTAAATTTCGTTGATAGTGGCAAAAGTATTTACACAATTTGTATATATTATACAAAATTATATATTATATAACTTATCTACAATTAATCTACAACTTATCTATAATTTTCATACATTATTTCTACCCAAATATATGCAACCACAATATCATACCACTTAAATGCAATTTTTATACAGTAAGTCTTTGGTATTTTGCATCTGATTTATACATAGTAAAAACAAATTTCATACAACTAATTATGTATTATACAACTTATCTACAACTTTCATACATTATTTCTACCCCAGTTATATACAACTATAATATCATACAACTTTAATATAATTTTTATACAATATTGTTCAACTTTCACACAATATTTAAATAAAAAATAAATATAAACAACAGAATACAATCTTTCTACAATTTTACTATAACTTTATTACAATTTCGTAAGTATAGTGTATGTCATGTCTTCTTCTTCTTCTTCTTCTTCTTCTTCTTCTTCTTCTTCTTCTTCTTCTTCGACGAGTTTCAATCTGAAATTCAGCCAAAATCAAGTCTAATATTCACCAAAACACCCTCAAAATTGAGATATAAACTTCAAACAATATTCCCAATTGTTTGCAACAATACTCAATTCAAAGAAATAATGATTTTTCAAAACCCAAATTCGAATTCAAAGTTTCAAAGCTTTTTAATGGCTGTCAATGGTGAAATTGCTACTCTCTTTTATTTTGCTCTACATTACTTGAATTAGGGATTGAGAGATAAAGAGAGACGTAAAGAGAATTCCCAATTATTTGCAACAACACCCAATTCAAACAAATAATATTTTTTGAAAACCCAAATTCGAATTCAAAGTTTTTTAATGACCGTCAATGGTGGAATTTTGCTCTCTTTTCCTTTGCTCTACATTACTGGAATTAGGGATTGAGAGATAGAGAGAGACGTAGAGAGAGAGAGAGAGCGCAAGAAAAAGAGAGAGAGAGGGCATAGGAGGGAGAGAGAATAAGGATGAGAAATAATTGATTCCTGATATAGAGGGATACTCATTTAATTCGTAAAGTGTTTATATAATTGGTAAATTTGTATATAGGAAGTAGTTAAATTGAAATTTGAGTAGGAAGAGTAATAAAGTTTCCAATAATGTATAGGTATATAAAAATCCCATTTAGAAACTGCAGTGAAAGATTTGCGTAATACTTCACTTATGGTTTGAAATATTACACTTTCATTTAATATTTCTAATTTTTTTAACAAGATCAATTGAAATGTAAAATTTTATAATACTCTAGAATTGCCCTTTTGCAACCATAATTATTAAAAGAGAACTAGAAACTCAATCATTTCTAATAGATAAAAATTGGCTGATAAAAGATTACGAAACTGATAATTAATTAGGAATTATAATGCATTTATCGGATACCCGAAAGCAATTGCAAACATGCTTTTATAGTTTCCCTCTTTCATTATTTCATGGGCTTGGGTCATTTTTAGTTGCATATTGTGGATCGACTTCAAACGCGAAACTGAATGCACATTTTTTGTTTGGTCTGTTCTTTCCGTCATAAGCATTTGATTTTGTAATTTTCTTTATTAATTATATTGAAGAAAAGAAATAAGAAATGACAGGAAAAGATATTTTAATCTTTTGGTTTGGGAGGAGGGAAGCATTTGAGTATAGATATATATTCAGCATTCCTGTTTAATATAAGTAAATTCAATTGTATTACATGTAGTGAGTACAAGAGATTTTTTTATAATATTTGAACTCTGTGAGATCTTACTAACATTGTCAGTTGCAAACACAAAGAAAGGAGGAGATTTATAGTCGGTGTAAATCTAATCAATTTAAAATAATCCTCGCCTTACTAAATACGTCGGGTTGTGCTCACCTATGCATGCATTGTATCGATACCTAAGAAGAGGCGGACCCAAGATTCGAGTACGACGAGAGCATACAATTATGCTAATCACCAACGATAAAATTTGACATACAACACTTTGAAAACTTAATGATTATGATAACCTATCATTCAAGTATAAACAAAAAGAAGTTCTAAAGAGAGAAAAAAGTACCGAATAGAAAGATATTTCTTTGCAAAATGGGTGTTATGGGAAATGAATGTATTGATTAAACATGTTTCACACTTTAAAATTTCTAGTTTATTAATAAAAAAAAGAGGGCCAGTGATCAAAAGGACGCTCAGACTTTAAATTATAAAATTAATTTACTCAAGAAATCAAGATTACCTGCTAGGACTTTGTTTGCCCGGCTCCATACCGGGATTTATAATTATTTATAATATTCATCTGATTAATGGCTAGTGTTGTCGTGTTAATTTGTGGAGATGATGGAGCCATGGTCTTTTACTCTTTTTGTTTTGTTATGATTGAAGTGGTGCCTATGGTAGTCTTTTTATTAGGTATGATTGATAAAGTGATAATTACGTAAGCATGCAGACGTCCAGAACATGATGCTTTAAACAACAGATTTAATTTTAGTTAAAGAATCTTGGGATCTAATCTATGTAAATTACAATTAATGTGAGTTAATTATATAGAGTATAGACTATCCCCAAATTAGACCCATTAATTAATACCACAGTCAAGATTATTACTATAATTAAATAAAAAGCTCATGGGGGATTCAAAGTACACGCAACACCAGTTTTTCAAATGCAGGGTTGCAACTGAAATATGGGCAATAAATACTAAAGTGGCAAGGTATTATTTAACATAGCTGTCTTGGGTTGGAATGAGGAGTTAGCATGGGTAGTAAAGAATGCAATGGTAAGAGTGTGCAAGCTACAAAGGCTTTTTCTCTGGGCATTTACTACATTTGGCAGTAAAGGAACCAAAAACTCTTCCAAAATAGGAGGAGACCAGAGCCAGAGGCACTGATTGCAAAGCTCTTCATATAAGACATGTACATTGTAGAGGGAGCAGACCAGCTAAGCTAAATTTTAGATGAATTAACCCAAATAACCCTTCACTCAACCACTAATTAAAAATAGCCGGTAAAGACATAATTTATGTATTATATGTGTATAAAATGTATAATCTATTTATATGGTTAGAAAAAGTAAACAATTAATAAATATGGCTGATTATTTGTGTAAAGATCCAATTTTTCTATCCATGATGCAGATGTGAGGTTTAGCTAGGTGCAAATAGTTTGTTGTTTCCGTTTACAGTAGTAGTTGTTTAGAGGATTAACTGATGCATACCAAAGTTGGGGCTGAATGTCCAACTTTAGGGGTGATTTGCTATGCTTGTATATATTTTTTTATGAGGTAATGGAAAAGCTATTAACCAAAAAAAAAAAAATTAAATAAAAATCTGAAAAAGGTAGAATCCCTATATTTGTGGATAATCGAAATTTAAACAACATAATCAACACTTACCTCAAACCCTCAAATTTCACCGGCTTCCCATTCTAATAGTCTTCATCGTTATTTTCACTATATTTGTTCTCTCTCATGTTAACTGTGTCACAATCCAAACTGTGTACGTAAGGGATTTCAACTAATAGGAATTTCAACAGTTCACTATAAATAGGCATAAATATTCCATCCACATATAACCTGTCAAATGTCTTTTTACTACATATCTTCATATCCAACATTAATCTATCACATTAATTTTACATTTAAGTTTCGATTAATGTTTTTTATGCTGATTGCTGAGAACTTCATTTGTTAGGGTAGCTTGTGCTCAAACTAATTAATGCACTAAACCAAGATAAATTTTCCTAGGAACTTGTGAACAAATTCCTAGGATTCAAGAAACAGAAAAATTATACCAAGACATTGTATCACATAGAGCATACAATTCATGGCTGGTCATGTAAAGGAATTCATCGACAATTGTATTTCTTCCAAGGTTCGGCCTTTGGTCTCGGGAACCAGTTTTGCAACAAACATAACAGTCAAACCACATACTGCTGAAAATATGAAGAATGTACCTGAAACGCCAACAAAGATACATTTTCAGCCACATTATGCAATTTTTGTCTGTTAATTTCCTTATACTTTATTTCTTTTGATGGAGTTGAGATTGAGGTGAAGAGGGGTTTGGGACTTGGGAGCACTACAAGAAATGAAATTTTCCTTGACAACTTTACGGGGCGACTCCTTTAGTGGCCGCAAAAAGTAAAAGGGCCACAAAATCTTTTGTGTTAACTTTCTCACTTTCTGTGACGACGTTTGTAACCAAAAGAAGTCTCATTTCTTGTAGTGGAGGGATTGGAAGAAGTGGATATTGATGGACAAGGCAGTACCTTCAGAGCTCCACAGCATAAGAAAGTTGAACGAATATGAGACGATCCAAGAACCGAACCAGTTGACTACTGTCACTATGCTTCCAGCTAAACCTTTGACATTAATAGGGAATATCTGAGATACAAACAATTAGCTTAAGTTATGTTGATTATTGGAGTACCAACATTGATACTTAATATGGCAAATTTGAGACCTACAAACCTCTGACATAATCACCCACGGTATGCCTCCCATGCCTAATGAGAAAGATCCAGTAAAGACCTGCAAACAGCAGTTTTCAAACAGATTCGATTCAGAAAATCCATTGTTAAACTTCCTCTATGGATCAAAGTAGACTAGAGAAATACTTCATTACTTAAATCTTGAAGATATGGAATTAAAATCAAATGGAGAGTTGTCATTATTAATTAGCCAATAATAGAACTCTATGGAAGGAAAGGATCCATTATAGACGACTCCAACTAGTTGGAGCTGCAGTTTTGTCTGGTTAGAGACTCCTCTGTCACTATATGAATAAACGTAAAATTTAAAGAACACCTAATTAATAAGTATTCGGATAAAATGAGTCTAGATAATGCAGACTGGACATAGAGGTTCATATAACTGGACACATTATGTTAGGATTGAGGCAACGTTGACTGATTATGATTTAAACTTAACAAGATATACGGCAATAACACAAAGTAATTTTTCGATAGCTGCAAATGATGTTACCTAAAGGACGGATCCAGAGCGATCACATAAAAAAAGAAAGAGAATAAAATCGCATTACCAGTATATTTCATAGTCAGCCTCAACTACTTTGCAATCGAACCATAGTTGACTTGGAATAATGAAGATATTTGATGATAGCAGAAAGAGAGAGAGAGAGAGAGTAGTTTTCTGGCAGATGCAAATATGTTACATAAAGAAGCATCCAGGATGACACCATGAAAGAATGAAATCGCATTACCAGTATACCGACAAGTGCCAAAAAAGGGCTAGACTTCCAAAGTTGAAGATCCTGCGAACTACATTTTATCAGAAAATGAATCGGACACAGAAAAGAACTGAACGATAAAAATTTTAAACGTCAAACCTGTAATAAGAATGACAATCCTACAAGGAAGCAACCCAGGCATGTGCCTGCTGCAGATACCTGAAGAAAACCTTATATAAGTAAAAGTTATTCATCAACGAGAAATACATAACCAATACAATGAGTTCTAATAAACATTTACCAACAGTAATGGATGCCTTCCTGATTTATCCATCAAGAGAACTCCTAAAACTTGCATTGGGATCTACAGATTGCCCAAAACACTCATATACTGATAAAGCGAACTCATAATTGATTTAGCGCGTCAAGATAATTAACCTGTACAATCACCATTGCAATTGATCCAATCCTACCGGAAAAACCTGATATATTTTGTATTTAACATAATCAAATTTATTTATTTTTCTATTAACAAAAGACTAATGTAACACAAAGTATAGGAACATTACATACCAGCTGACTCAAAAATAGAACTTGCATAATATGCAATTGCATTGACCCCTCCAAATTGTTGCAATACCATTAAGCCTACTCCAACCTGAATCGATAGGTAAGGATAATATTTTTATTGATCAGAGAAGATAAAAGATCAATTGTTCAGTAAGAGAAAGATAAAGGTTGCCTTACTATAAGAGAATGTGCATATTTTTTTTGGAATAAATCAATCATCTTAGCCTCGGAGAGTTTTTGAAGGGTTTCTGTGTAATCCTGCAGTACTCAAGAGATTATACAGATTATTATTTACCTTTCCAGTCATAAAAACATCGAAATGGAAATAAAATAAAATAAAAGAGATATAAATGCTTTCACTCAAGGAAAGTCAGGAACTCACTTTAATTTCAGCAGCTTCTTCTGATATATTGGCATCCTTCCCTCGAAGGCGCTGGAGAGAAGCTTCGCATTCTTTCCACTGGCCAGCCTTAGCCTGTTGACAAAAACATAGGCAACTAAATTTAAAATAAGTTGAATTAGTCCAGATTAAGATATTAAATCATTTGCTTGTAATTGAAATGCAGCTTCTATCACATAGAAAACTGCATGCTCATTTCTGAATACATCAGAATCAACATTTGAAATTACTTCGATCAGATTGTATAATCTTACCAGCCATCTAGGAGACTCTGGTATGAAAAATAGGCCTAAAAGATGTATTATACATGGAATAGTTCCTGGAATTATGTCATATTTTGGATCAACAAAATTGTTCGAAGCAAGAGGCTTTTAAAGGGAAAAGGAAAGGAAAGAAATTTACCAATCAGAGCCAGCAGGCGCCAGTTGATGATTACTCCAATTACATACATAAGTGATACTCCACAGCATATCATTAGCTGAAACATCATAAGCATCCAAGCTCAGTTGCCAGAAATCGAAAATGAAAACTAAAACTGCTGGATTACCTGATTAACTGTTGTGAATGCGCCTCGAAGATTCTTAGGTGTTATTTCCGCTATATATACAGGAACCTGTGTGTAGAAAACAACAGTTGAGTCCTTCACAATATAAGATAAGCTTATTTGTTCTATAAACACACGATGCATTTACCACGTATGAAATAACGCCAACTCCATACCCCATTAACAACCTCCCAATATCAAGCCATAAAGCATTCTGTTGACAATAAAATAACAGAAAATAAAGTTAATTTGGAGGAAAGATTGATAACATAAAGGTGGAACTAAGGATAAGATGAATACCCTTCCAAAAGTTATTGCAAGCCACCCCACAAGACAAAACATCTCTGAGAAGCCCATTGCCTGCATAATTACACAAAACAAAGGATTGTAAATGAAAGGTTGATGTCCTCTTTAAATTTTTATTATGCTCAAATTTTTAACCAACAAAACAAAAACTCACCCCTCTGCGGGCAAAGAGATCTGCCAGTTTTCCACTCATTACAGCACCTATCATTGCTCCAATTGTCCATATTGAACCAAATACAGAGTACTGGAATAGTAACGATTAAAAAAATTAGATTAAAGATTCTCGCAGGCTTCTATGGAGAGAGTACACAAATCTTTATGTCCTTGTCAAATTCTTTGCTCCATGTGAAATGAATGCTTCTTGACTGACTTGAATGACGAGGAGAATTGACGCTATTGTTTTTTGTCAAAATAATATTTTTCGATAATGTTTGGACTGACCTCTGCCACTGAGAGACCTAGCTCCTCTATTATCCCAGTCTGAGCAGGTGAAGAAAATCCCACCTGCATTAGAACGAAACATTAGTTCAGTTTTGGATAAAACCTAGTTATATGAAACGGCCAACAAGTCATAAGGACTCCACTTCTTATGTTACATACAGAGTTATCACAGAGAAATATATTCATCATGAACATATGAGATTGATCTGGTACATCATCTCTACTAGCACTAGATATTTATCAAATATCAAGCACATGACGCTTACTGTATCTTCTGTTATTGCTAGCACAAATAACAAAACAATAATATGAGCTCGACTAGATCATATCACTACAACCATATTCAGTAAAACTTTTAGCTTTCTAGCTTCCTGCCATTAATTCATGGAATATTTAACTTGCGTAATTCTATTGAACTAGGAAAAAATTACTCAAATTTATAACCAAGAGTTACTAGTTTAGACCACAAGGTTAAAGATTTTATTTACATATTTTGAAATTTAGTTCTAATGGCTCTACACAAGGATTATGCCCTACGAGTTTGGGGCATCTCTGATTATCGAGATTTCGGGTTTTGAGGAAAGGTGCACGAAAACTCAACTTGAAAGATTTTACGTGGTGCATTTCTTTAGGACTATATGTAGGATAAACTTGAACGCATTAGGCAAGTATACTAATGAGTAAAAGAATTTGTTATGTCTATACTTAACCATCTAATATACTTAGCATCGGTTTACAACATATCTGAAGCCTTTGTAGCCCTTGGTGCCGTATCTTTTTTCACTGTTCACAAATTCACTTGCGGAATTGTCTTTTCTTGTCTTTGTTATGATAATCATTCACTATCTGCTCAACTTTGTCCGCTCCCTAAGATGCACAAAAGAGAAATTCTCCCCAATCTGCTCACTTTTTACCTCCTAATCAACGCTCCAAATGTGGTTCTCCATGAATTAGAAATCTTAAGAGATGTACAAGCAGCAGATCAAGCAAATCAAACTCAGTTAGTACCAACCAAGCAGGAGCTATTAAAAAGTAATGGTCCGCTCATATCCATTAGCTATTTTAAAGAGTAGACTAATGGTTGTTTGCTACTACTAACGTCTGTTAGTAATGAACAGACGCACGTTGAATTCAGGATAAGTTCGAGCGAGAAAAGTGATCGTACATCAAATATTCTTCTGGTAATTTGCTAGTTGATGTCATAGTGATGAACCTTTAGTACTAATAATCATTCTCCTCGTCGGTCAATCTTCTGAGAAATCATTTTTCATAACTCTTTACACTTCCGCATAAATATTGTAACTGACCCCACTGAACATATCTTCCATGTCCATGTTAACAGAATAAAAGATGACCTTCAAAGACATTGGATAAAACTCATAAAAAACCCTCTATTTAGGACCAATACAACTCAAACCATGGGTGGCTTTACGTTAAGGCCACTAAAGCTTCTACTTTAGCTCCCCAAGAGTCAAAGGCCCCCAAAACTTTTTCTATTAATTATAATTATTTATATTAATAAGGTTTTTTTAAGTTAACAAAATACTAACAATTTATTTCAATACACTACATTGATTCTAGTTATCAAATATTTTATTGGTAGATATGAATATTTTACAAATTTAACTCAAGTTTTAAAATATTAGACAATGTTATACTGTGGAATACTTAAAAGAAAACTTAAAACCTTAAAAGAAAATTTGTTAAGACTATACAATTTTTTCTTAATTATCTAAATTAAGTGGGTCTATTTGTCCAACTGTTATCACATTATTAATGTTATTTCTGCACACCATCTTAAGTTTAACTTTAGGCCTCCGATTTCATTGAGCCGCCCCTGACTCAAACCCGCCTTATCCAATTTGAATGGCTATTTTAAAACGGACATAAGAGAATCTAGAAATGTCACTCAAGGTAATTTCTCGCACTTTTAAAACTTTATAGGCATGCTGTAATAGTCAAAAACTTCAGGGGTGCATAATTAACCCCCAAACATTAATTATGGCACTTCCAACTCGGTGGGGGTATAGCAGCTATGGCACTTCCACAGTACGTTCTACCGAAAAATTGATACTAAAACAACATCAAAATTACCGTTTTCTTCCACTTTTTTAAAGTTAAATGACTTTAATTAATCCAAAGTTCAAACTATAAAGAAAAGTAAAGGTACAACGAAAATTAACTTACAGCAGAACCAAAAACAAAGGAGCCAGAGACGGCAACCAAGGTGCTGAATACGACGGCGGCTGTGGCCGGTGCCGGAGTATCTTCATGGTTTGAAAGCAAAGGATCAGTTGTTGTAAATCCTTCTTCTATTCTTTCCCTATCCATTTAACCATATAACTGAGTTGCTCAAGATATGAGTTCATCTAGACAGACATATAGGAAATAAGAAGAAGAAATAACGTTGAATAAGACAAGTTAGTTCTTTTTTTTTTAAAACATCAACATCATGTGCATGCTATCGTCCAACATTTGCAAAGTCAGCAATAGGCTGCTGTGATGTGCACCGGGTGCCGTGGTACCCCTAACTCACAAGGTAGATCCGCCCCTGACCACATTGTATTTTGAAAAGAATATAAATCACTTGCTTATGGTTTGGTTTATCATGTTTATGTGAAAATAGATCAGGATAGAAATTTGGGGGCAAAAAAGATCAAGGTATAGCAAGAACAAATATTCTCTACATCTCAAAATTTTAACGTGTTTGCTATTTTTTTTCTATTTGTTTTTTCTTTTCTTTTCTCCCCTTTTGAGCAAGTAGGTAGGGTCTAATTGAGTTTAATGTAAAAAGCCACTTCGAACTTTTTAAGAAACTGACATTTTGACTATATAGCAGACAAGTAACGAGTTTTTTTTTTTTTTTTTTTTTTTAAAAGAAAATATCTATGATGAACATGGTGTAAGAGAATGAATAAGAGTGTATATGACCGTGTTGATTCGATTTTTATTAAATAAAATCAAACCATTTATATTGGTTCGGATTGATTCGGTTTTATCAGATTTTTTAGATTTTTCGGTTTTTTTTACATGAATAATATGTCAATCTTACTTTGTTAAATTTTTTATAAGTAAATATATGTTTAATAAAAATTAAAAAAATTGACAAACATATGATCTATTAAAATATTTTTATAGGAGAATTTTTTTAGTATCACACGATAGTTATTTTTGTAGTTGTCTGATAATAAATTTCCATTGATGTACGCTTTCAAAGTTAACCAAATTCAATAATTAAACATAAAAATCAATATGATACCTAAATAATAATATGTGCTATTTAATTTTCAATATTTTTCAATATCGAAATACCGCTCTAAATTTGAAAAAGATATAAGAATATAATAGATCTTGACATATGAATATGAAAAAACAAAGAGATTAACACATTTCAATAACACTGAATAAGAAAGTGATCATACAACACATTATATAAAGTTAATAAAAATGGAGCACTTCCATTTTCTATTAAATATTACATCTCATAAGAGAATTTCAAATATTTCTAAATATTTTTTATAGAAAATTCTATATAAAATCTTAAAAGTATATATAAAAATTATATATTTATATGTCAGTTTGGTTCGGATTTTTTTACTCAATATCAAAGCAAATCAAACCAAACCTCATCGGGTTTCTTAATTAGTTTGGTTTGACTTTTCGATTAACGGTTTTCCAGTTCGATTTGTACACACCTAAGAATGAATATGTCCAGTAGCGGTTGTAGATTTCCGAAAAGGGTACATAGGTATCTTGAATAGTTCTATCTATAATTTATTTATTTTGAACCCTAAATAATGAGTTTTGGGACTTAAAATACTTTTATACAGTTAAAAAAAGTTACCTTTCTAACTAAAATGCAGTATTATATTGCGTTTTAGTTTAACGAAAATTTAGTCGTTAAAGTAAAACGCAATATAATAATGTGTTTTAGGAAAGCACAGTATTATACTGTATTTTCCTATTAAAATATAAACTCTCCTTCTTCCCCACGACAGAAACCAGAAGGTTTCAATTTTAAAACCCAACCCCTTTCCAGCGCCCCCCCCTCTCGATTTAAGAAAAAATTGATTGGGCCCCACCCATCACACAAAAAGTGAAGATTGCAGGTCCCGCATACAACCCAAGCCTTCGATATTGTTGTGGTTTCCTTATTTCGGGCTCAAACTTTCAAATTTCCGACATTTCTAAAAATATAAATCGAGGTATTCCGATTTAGTTTATGTCGAAACTCGTATAATAAGGCATATTTGTTGTCTTGAATGTGTTTCCACGTTATTTTGTGTTTTGTTTGCGATTAAATTTGTATGTTATTTTTATCCGGATTAGATTATTAGTGTTTTAAAAAAATAGTTAAAAGTTGAGAAATAATTTTTCTTGTTAATAAAAATGTTCATAAATTTCTTTTACTGTTTTATATGTAATTTCGTGAATATTATGTTATTAAAATATATTTGTTGTTTTTATTTAGTTTAGATTATTTATTTGCTTAAAGAATAGTACCCTTTTAGCGTAGTAAAATATAGAGCCTTATAGTGTAGTAAAATATAGAGTCTTTTAGAGTAGAATCTCTGTAGTTTAAGTATCTACTAACTACAAACTCTATCCAATTATATTTTACAAAAATTAATTATTTAATTTATAAAACAGACACACAGAACTAACAAATTAATATATGCTGTCAAATTAAATATCCAGCGTGGAACTCATAGATATATATACTCTGTCAAATTAAAAATTAATTATTTAATTTATAAAACTAACAAAATTGTAAAAATATTAAAATTGACACACATAAGAATTTAGGATAGCTAGCTGCTACTGGGCCTCAAATATCGAGCATGGAACCCATAGATATATATTCTGTCTAATTAAATAATTTAAATATTAATTATTATAACACAAACAAAATTCTAAAAATATTGAAATTGACACACATAAGAATTCAGGATAGCTTGGTGCTACTGGGCATCAAATATCGAGCCTGGAACCTATAGATTTATACTCTGTCCAGTTAAATAATTAAATATTAATTATTACAACACAAACAAAATTCTAAAAATATTGAAATTGACACACATAAGAATTCAGGATAACTTGGTGCTACTGAGCATGAAATATCGAGCCTGGAACCCATAGATATATAATATGTCCAGTTAAATATTTAAATATTAATTATTATAACACAAGCAAAATTCTAAAAATATTAAAATTGACACACATAAGAGGATAGCTTGATGCTACTGGGCCTCAAATATCGAACCTGGAACCCATAGATATATACTCTGTCCAGTTAAATAATAAAATATTAATTATTATAACACAAACAAAATTGTAAAAATATTAAAATTGACACACATAAGAATTCAGGATAGCTAGGTGCTACTGGGCCTCAAATATCGAGCCTGGAACCTATAGATATATACTCTGTCTAATTAAATATTAATTATTATAACACAAATAAAATTCTAAAAATATTGAAATTGACACACATAAGAATTCAGGATAGCTTGGTGCTACTGAGCCTCAAATATCGAGCCTGAAACCCATAAATATATACTATGTCCAGTTAAATAATTAAAAATTAATTATTATAACACAAACAAAATTCTAAAAATATTGAAATTGACACACATAAGAATTTAGGATAGCTTGGTGCTACTGGGCCTCAAATATCGAACTTGGAACCCATAGATATATACTCTGTCCAATTAAATAATTAAATATTTAATTTATAAACTAACACACAATTAATATTTTTTAATCTATAGTAGACGACATGGACGTGCCGCCTGTGCATCCTGGACCTTTCTCGGATGAGATATTAGTGTTAAAGGGCGATCATAGGTTCGCCTACGTATGGGAGGGAGAGCTAGTGGAGCAGACTCTCCGCGCCAGTAGAGTGGACAACGTGTGGGACTTTATCAGGGAGAGAGGTTTTCATTCCCGTGTAGTCCAGCGCCTGCGTGATACGGGCTTCTATAGGATTTTTGAGATTGGGCGGCTGCAGCTCGACAGGTCTCTGATCACGGCGTTGATAGAGCGGTAGTGACCGGAGACACACACTTTTCACCTACCCATTGGCGAGGCCACCATCACGCTTCAGGATGTTCAGGTTTTATATGGGCTGCCTGCTGATGGACTGGTCGTTGTACTGCCTCAGTATATGAGATCTATGACGCGTGCTCAGTATTTGGACATGCTGCAGCAGTTTACTGGTTCCAGGCCACAGGGTGAGGATGCAGCTAGAGGGGGCAGTTGCCTTGCTATGACAGCTATCAGACAACATTTGGAGGTGTTGCACCCCGACATCACCAGTGAGACAAATGATCTACATATTCACCGGTATACGAGGTTGGAGCTGCTTCTTATTTTTGGGGGTGTCTTGTTCCCGTACACTTCGGGAAATCTAGTGAGTATGTGATTTCTACATCATCTTCAGCAATTAGATGAGTTACCCCAACACAATTGGGGTGCTGTTGTTTTCGCTTACCTGTACAGGAGTATGTGCCGGGCTAGCATGGGCACCCAGAGCGACGTATGTGGTTTTCTGCCGCTTCTACAGGTGACAACATATTCGAATACTCAGTTCATTATTTCCAATTCTATATAGTCAAAATGACTCTTAAATTTTCCGTCGACCTTGTATGTTAGGTTTGGGCCTGGGAGCGGTTCCTGCCGTTGCAGCCACCTCTACCACCATTACCTCCGGATGTAGCACCTCCGTTACTCCCTCTATCTAGGAGGTGGGTTCTCCGGCGTGGAAACTATCGAGCCATTGATGCTCATCATAATCTCCCCCTTGTCAGGGATGTGTTGGATATGCTGGAGGCCGCACAGGTAAATATGTACCTAAACTTACTTATTATAAATTCACTTGTGTTGCGCATACTCACTTTTATGTTATTATTTGATAGTTCATCTGGACGCAATATAGTGACGAGTTGATAGCTGGCCAAACCCAATTATTGCTCGGTCGACCGACTGATTTGGAGCACTTTCAGCCCGCTGATGTGCCTCGATGTTGTGAGCATCATGCCACAGAGCGGGTACTTTGTTAGTTTGACCATCCGCAGACTATACGAGGGAGCCTGTATAGGTGGCTATACATTATCAGTTTGTAGCATGGCTAGAGGCACAGGTCCATATTTGGGAGCAGCGAGAGGACCTGATTCCGCCACCACCTTCACAAATCCAGGCAGTGACTATTGAGATGTATACGTCATGGTACCGCCGTCACACCCGACTGATGATTGGGAACCCCCTTTATCAAGCTGACGGTCGGTTCAAACCATATGCCGGGAGGCACTGGTATGTTTTTGTTGGAACCTATACTTATAACTATGATATAGCGTTATGTAATTAATATTTTCAATGTTGTGCAGGCTATTGGTCATCATTTGGTCTACCGGTTAGGACAGGAGATGCAGCAACATGCCGACAATCCTGCAGTTGTTGAGTATGGCCGGTAGGTGGTAGAGCTGGCTCTCCGAACACTGCAGCGAGCCAGAGAGAAAGAGAGGTTAGATCAGGCTGTTGAGTATGTGGTGCCAGAGCAGCACCATCAGGGTAGGCCTGTCACACGAGCCAGGGGTCGGGCACGAGCCAGGGCTGCCCTACGAGGCAGGGGTACCCCACGAGGTCGTGGGGCATGGCGAGGAGGTGGTCCCCAGTAAGGGGGCATTGAGGCACCTGTTGACCCACCAGTTGAGGCACCTAATGAGGATCTTGGAGATGATCAGCCGGGTTATTTTCCTCAGCTAGACGAGCCTTCCAGCAACATGCTGTCGTACAACCTTCAACTGGATCTGCCAGCATCGCAGGTCACCCCGTCAGATCCATTGTTGATCATGGGTACATTCGATGGAGATGTAGAGCAGTTCTTTTCTGCCCATCTACCGCAGCTGAGGATCGGCCGACCCGAGACGTGGATGATGGGCGCAGGTTGAGTTTTGGCTCATCCCCGGTGGTTGATGCGGATCTATCACTAGCGCAGGTATGTTTGTATTAATGTTAAATTTTAATTTATTTTTTTTCCTTAATGATTTGCCATAAATTAATTTTTAATTTTCTTATTAAGGCTTCGTCCTAGCTTATCACAGAGCCCACTGTATGCGATGATGAGGACACCATGGATGCTTATACTCAGGAGCCCGACGAGACCATGGTGAGAAAATGTTTTTGACTTAGCACGTACATTACTAATATACATTTTCATATGCTAAGCTTAGTAATTGTTTTGTAGGTTGCTGACAAACCGACGACCCTTTCTACCGATCTTGCCAGCTGTACTGACGATCATGCTGCTGCGCATCCTCACATAAAGAGGCGACGTGATGAGGATGATCCTGATAGTATACCCGGGCGACAGGGGATGCATCTCAGGCCAGCGGCTGCATTGAAGCCCACAGGCTGTGGGACTCATTGATTTTTTTTGTTTGTATTTTGTGTAAATACTACATTATGTAAATAATGGCAAGAATTTTATTTTAACAACAATTTTATTTTAACAACAATTTTATTTTAACACAATTTGAACAACAATTTTATTTTAACAGTACAACACAAACATAAACATAGTAAACCTCACATAAAATAAATTCAGTACAACTAATGAAAATACATGACAAGGGAAATATAAAGATACACTACTACGCTCAACACGTATATGTCATTGTTTAGTCATGACTGTCTAGTATTCTCTGCTCTAACCACTTGAGTTGGTCTTCCAGCTTATTTTTTTCTTCTTCCACTTCCTTGAGTTTCGCCTTCAACTCCGCAACTTCTTGTTTGGATTGTCGCTCTCTTTCCCACTGCTTCAAACACAAACTATGAAGAGGGTACAACTTATCTTTGTAGTATTCCTGCTCACAGGGTTCATCAATCTGTACCTCAAAATTGCAAACAGGTTCATCGGGTTACCTATAAAACTTGTTCATACACGCCCAGTAGCGGCGTCCAACTTCTTCCCAACAATCGTGCATCATGCATTTTTTGCCGCACTCGCACCTTGGGACATAAAGGGGTTGTTGAGACATTTGTTAAAGCGTAAAGAGAAACCTTGGTTTTATGGAAATATTTGTTTTTGGTTATTGTTAAGCGCAGAAAATAACTAGAATGCGCCCGTTATTTATAGGCAAGATTTCACACAAAACGTAGTATTATACCACGATATACATATTAAATTTTTCTAAAACGAAACAACTTTTGCGCAGTCGGTTCAGCTTTTTCAGACCGACAAGACAACACACAAAATGTAGTATTATACCATGCTACATATTAAATTTTTCTAAAACGAAACAGATTTTGCGCAGTCGGTTCAGCTTTTTTCAGACCGACAAGACAACACACAAAATGTAGTATTGTACCGCGCTATACATATTCAATTTTTATTGAAACAAAACAGCTTTTGTGCAGTCGTTTCAGTTTTTCAGACCGACAAGACAACACACAAAGCATAGTATTGTATCACGCTATACATATTCAATTTTTCTGAGAAGAAACAGCTTTTGCGCAGTCAGTTTAGCTTTTTAGACCAACAAGACAACACATAAAATATAGTATTGTACCGCGCTATACATATTCAATTTTTCTGAAACGAAATAGCAATGTCTTGATTTTTTTTATTATCTTTTATTTTCATGTATGTTGCTTTAGTTATGGTTGTTGTGCATTTATCTCTTTGAATATTATGTTATGAAATTTCAATCTTCAGATTGGTCTTCTTTACTAACACCAATAAGTTGAATGTTGGACTACCATATCATCATCCCAATTAAAAAGGACATGTTAAAAAATAAGATGTAACAAGATTGTGGAACATAATTTTATTTGATAGATATTGCAACATACACAAGTGCAGACACTAATTACAAAAAATATTACGAAAACAAAATACTAGGTGTATCTTTGATAGATGGGTACATTCGACGAACTTGCACCAGGATTACCACCGCCACCCACACCAACTAAAGGACATTTACGACGATCATGTCTTGTTTGCAAACATATGCCACATTTATGTGCATAAACAGTATCACCAACATCCAATTGGTTCCGTATACGCGTTCTCTTTTGCATTTGCAACTTGCGCAAATAGTCCTTGTTACACACCATTTTAAAAGGTTCCGGCGGCCAATAATGCTCAGCACCTAATGGCTGCAACTGCTCACTATATGTATCTATGTATGCAACAACATTATATTGCCTATCAATATAGTTGGTTTCCCCTAAACCAACTTGTTGAAAGCACTTCAAGGCATGTGCGCACGGAATGTGGTAGATGGTCCATTTCCCACATGAACACAACTTGCTGGCTTCATTCACTGTCTGTAGATTATTTCCCCGGTGTCCGCGGATAGCGGTGCGAACTTCAAAAATACCCTGGTCGTGATCGTACTGTAAAAATGAATGCCAATGTGCTTGCCTACTATACTTCTCAAATCTTCTCATCGGTATTGGCATAAATTGAACACCCCTGTCCATAAATTTCGATGCAACTCTATGCCTTTCAACAAATCTCTCTGCAATTTGTTTGAATGTCATTTGGACCATGGCAGTGACAGACAATCCACGTGCAGACTTCAACAAGCCGTTGAATGACTCCGATACATTTGTAGTCAGGGCTCCCCATCGTCTGCCACCATCAGCATAGAATGTCCACATGTGAAGCTCATGTCCCATCAGCCAAGTATGGGCTCGTGGATCTAACTGTCGGATCACTTCCATGCGCCTCGTGAATTTGCACTGTTGGTGCTCAGTTGCAGCCATCCACATTAAATCATGCAAGGCCTTGTCTTGATATTTCTTCTGGAAATTGGCCTTCAGGTGCCTCACACAGTGACGATGGTATGCATAGGATTCCTGCCATTCAGGCAAATGCCGTACATAACTTAAAATACCACCATGTCGATCAGATATTAGATAAATACATGAACGCTGTTTGACAACGTGCTGCTTCAAGTGGTTCAAAAAAAGCGTCCACGTCTCTTCGTTTTTATTGGCATAAATAGCAAAAGCTAGTGGAAATATTTGTCTGTTGGCATCTACTGCAACTGCAATCAAAAGCTTAATATCATACTTTCCATAGACATGAGTACCGTCTATGGAAATTACAGGACGACAATGCACAAAACCATCAATTGCCGGTTTAAATGATTAGAACACATAGTTGACAATATATTCGGGTCTGTCCGGACTTCGCTCACGCCTCCATTCAACAACATTCCTGTGGTTAAAGTGTTGCAGTGCGACCATGTACCTGGGTAGAGATGAAAATGACTTATCCTAGTCACCATAAATAATTTCAAATGCACGTTTGCGCCCGAGATATGCCTTTCTTTTGGTTATAGTACACCCATACTCCTGGTGGACAACTGTAATACACTCTTTAATCTTGAACTTAATGGACACTTCCAAGTATGGAATCAAGATAAGAGAAATCAAGTCTACATCCAGGTTGAAGTGATTCTCATTGAATGTGTCCGTTTCACATATGTGGGTGCTAATATATTTACACCCATACTCCTGGTGGACGACTGTAATACACTCTTTAATCTTGAACCTAATGGACACTTCCAAGTATGGAATCAAGACAAGAGAAATCAAGTCTACATCCAGATTGAAGTGATTCTCATTGAATGTGTCCATTTCACATCTGTGGGTGCTAATATATTTACCCACTTTCCACAACACTGATTTTTTCTTGCTGGCACACAACATCCAGTGACAACGCATAAAGTCTTTACGGCATACAACCTTGTATACCTCCGTAGTTGACTCCTTTACTATCATCTCACGGCACTCTCTTACGTTGTAGATTTTTACAGCCCTGATTAGGCGAGCTTTATCGGGGAAATACATGCCCTTTGCCAGCACCGCTGGTCTAGACTCATCCCACATTGCTGATCGAAATTTGTCAGCATCCCTTGTGAGGGCATACACATCCGGAATACTTGGAAAATTATCAAGGTAGGGAATATTCCGCTCATAAAACGGCACGTGGGACTCATACACTCTTGATCTAACGGGAGGTGGATGAGCATGCTCCCTCGTCAACTTAGGTTCGATATTCACTTCCTCTTCCTCACCACCCTCATCAGGGAAGGGTGTGTCATCTCCAGACTCATCGGCATAGTTGTCATAATCACTATCATCTTCCTGACTCTGCGCATCTACCAAATGCGTCGTCTATGGTCAACTGTGTGAGGTCAGGAACATCAAGTTGCTCGTTTTCACTGCACAAAAAGAACAAAATGATAAGCTACTCAACTAGATAAATACTTTACATATAGCTATATTACTTTACTTACAAGTCGTATTGTGTTGACATTCCATGAACTACATTTTCTTGTTGGTGATGACTCCCGGATGGACCACCGTGGTCCAACACGCTAGAACTACGCATATTCCAACTAGGAGGGGGGTCATAACTTGTAAAATTCATACCCAGATGGTAAATATGAGTGTTAATACAAATCCAATTCAAACATAAAATAAACATCGCTAAAGCGTAGAAAAATTGAAGTTTACTAGTCGTCTTGTTGATTATATAAAGTGGAAAAATTACTTCCTCGCTGCTCATTCGCCGATGATGACAAATTTAAATCAAGGCAAGCTCTTTCATCGGGAATCTATCCGGCAAAACTGCTCGAGAATAAACACCCAATGACTGAGGGTTATCCCTATCCCTACTATGCACACCCTCATTATTGGAATTGTCTTCAACCTTGACGTACATTTCCAACAATTTTATTACAGTAAATTCCCTGTATTCATCCGGAATCCGCTAAAAATCTCTAAAGTTTCGTCATCTTCGATGTTAAACTCAGAATAATAAGCAAATCCCTACGGAGTCACAGAATACGGAAATTTACCAGTTACTTTAAGATTCACCGAATGTTTTCTCACACTCATTGTTTTACGTAACAACGATACCAATTTATCGTACTCCATTGTAAGCGGCAATTTAACATGACACTGTGGAGGTGAACTATACCTCACAGAGTTATTCTCCATTACAACCTCACCCCCAGTATAATAAAACCCTTATTTTTAGCTCTTCAGCCATTATAAAAAAATGCTTGATAACAAGAAGAGAAGTATGAATGAAAGTTTGAAGGAAAGTTTTGAATGGATTTTCATAAAATCCTAACGCCTTTAAATAAGGCAAGTCCTAGCTCGGAGTGCAGAATTTTTTTATGTAAAATGCAGTATAATACCGCACTTTATGTATTTGAATTATTGTTATGTCAGTTATCCGCAGAACATTTATCGGTGGGCCTAAAAATGAAGTAAAATGCAGTATAATACTGCGCTTTAGTAAAATGCAGTATCATACTGCGTTTTACACAAAAAATGAATTATTTAGTAAAACACAGTATTATACTATGCTTTACTTTAACGGCTAAAATTCCGTTAAACTAAAATGCAGTCTAGAGGCTGATCTTTGTGAGGACCTCACTGATAACACGTGGCAGTCGATGATGACTATAATTGTGCCGACGTGGCTTGTCCATATCAAAGATATTTTTTGGCTCATACAATATCATCATGCCTATAGAGAGGAAAAAGGTATATCACTTTTCTTTTGTCCTTGTGACTTTGACATCTAAAAGGTACTACATGATACAGTTTCTATTTAGATGAATACTGAGGAGACAACAGTAATAAATCATTTTCATTTCGCGCCACAAAATAGAGTCTGAAACTAAAATGTGGTTCTTTTGGACTCAAAAAATAAAAATATGTGGAAAAAAATTTAGTGACATAAATATATATAGCATCTTTTTAAAAGACGCTATACTTTAATGGCCGTTTGGCCAGTTAAGTATAGCGTCTTCTAAAAAGACGCTATATTTAAATTTAAAAAATAGGGAAACTATAGCATAACGCTATATATATGAAGTGGGCTCACAAATAATTTTTCTGTGCTTAAATGACATAACAATAATTCAACTGGGTATAGCATTTTTCTAAAAGACGCTATACCTCGAATAATTGAACCCCCGGACTGGTTTTTGCCTTATTTAAAGAGGTGAAGGATTTTGTAAAAATCCATTCATAAACATTTTCTAGTCTTCTGAAATTTTTCTTGGTTAAGTTGTTTTGCATTTTGTCATAATGTCTGAAAAGCAAAAATTTAGGGTTTCATTATATTGGGGGGGGGGGGGGAATGTTAGGTTGTGGTGATAAATAACTCAGTAAGCTATAGTTTATCTCCACAGTCCCATGTTAAGTTGTCACTTACAATGGAGTACGATAAATTGGTATTGCTGATATGTAAAAAAAATGAGTGTGAGCAAACGTTCGGTGAATCTTAAAATAACCGAAAGATATCCGTATTCTGTGACTCCGCAAGGGGTTGCTTGTTACGTCGAGTTTAACATCGAAGATGATGAAACTCTAAGAGACTTTTTGGGGACTCCAAATGAATACCCGAAATTTATTGATAAAACTGTTGGAAATGTATGTCAAGGCTGAAGACGTTCGCAATAATGAGGTTGCGCAAAGTAAGAAAATTCCTCAACCATTGGGTGGTTATTTGGAACAGTTTTAGCCGAACAGGTTCCGGCTGAAAGAGTTTGGCCAGATCTAAACTTATCTCCACGGACGAATGAGGAGCGAGGAAATAATTTCTCCCCTAGTATACATAATCCACAAACCGAGTGGTAAACTTCAGTTTTCCTTTATGTTACGATGTATATTTTTGTGTATTGAATTTGTATTAACACTCATATATTCCACAAGGGGTACCAACCAGATATGAATTTTGCAAGTTATGAACCAACATGCAGTTGGAATATGCCTAGTTTTGGTGTGTTGGATCATGGTGGTCCATCCGGGAGTCAGCATCAACAAGATAATGCGCATCATGTGATATCAACACATTATGATTTGTAAGTGAATATATAAAGTTATATGTATTGTTTGGACCAATTTTAGTAACTCATTATTTCTTTGGTTGTGCAGTGAAAATGAGCAACTTGATGGTCCTGTCCTCACTTAATTGCCCGAAGACGACATATTTACTCGGTATCTGGCAGATACGTAGAGTCAGGAAGAGAATAGTAATTATAACAATAATATCGATGTGTCTGGAGATGACACACTCTTCCTTGACGAGGGTGATGATGAGGAGGAAGAAAATGCTGAACCTGATTTGATGAGGGAACTTGCTCCACCTCCCGTTAGACCAAGAGTGTACGAGTCCCATGTGCCGTTTCATTCAAGACATATTCCCTACCTTGATCATTTTCCAAGTACGCCGGATGTGGATGCCCTCATAAGGGACATTGATGAAATTCGGACAGTAATGTGAGATGAATCTAGACCAATGATGCTGTCAAAAGGCATGCTTTTTCCTGATAAAGCGCGCCTAAGCAGGGCGATAAAAATATATAGCGTAAAAGAGTGCCGTGAGATGAGGTTATGGGAGTTATATCCGGATTTATGCAAGTTTGTTTGTCATAGATGAGTTACAGGTTGTAATTGGATGTTGCGTGCGATAAAGAAGAAAACAAATGTGTGGAAAGTGAGTAAATACATTAGCACATATAATTGTGAAATGGACACATTCAATGGGAATTACTTCAACTTGGATATTGATTTCATTTCTCTTGTCTTGATTCCACACATTGAAGTGTCTATAAGGTACAAGATCAAAGAGTGTATTACATCCGTCCACCGGGATTATGGGTGTACAATTACCAAAAGAAAGGCATATCTCGGATGCAAATGTGCTATTGAAATTATTTATGGTGACTAGGATAAGTCATTTGCATCTCTACCAAAGTACATGGCCGCATTGTAACACTTTAACATCAGGACTGTTGTTGAATGGAAGCTTGATTGGAGTGTGGGAATACCAGAATATATATTCAGATACGTGTTATGGGCATTTAAACCAGATGATTTTGTGCATTGCCATCAGTAATATCCATAGACAGTACTCATGTCTATGGAAAATATGATATTAAGATGTTGATTATCGTTGCAGTATATGCTAATAGGCAAATATTCCCCCTAACTTTTGCCATTTATGCCAATGAAAACCAAGAGACGTGGATGCTATTTTTGAACCACTTGAAGGAGTACGTTGTCAAACAACGTTTAGGTATTTTTCTAATATCTGATCGGCATGACGGTATTTTAAGTTCTGTACAATATTTGCCTGAATGGCAGGAACCATATGCATACCACCGTTATTGTGTGAGGAACCTGAAGGCCAATTTCCAAAAGAAATATCCCAACACGGAGTTGCATGATTAAATGTGAATGGCTGCAACTGATCACCTGGAGTGCAAATTCAGGAGGCGCATGGAATCGATCAGGCAGGAAGACGAAAGAGCCTATCATTGATTGATACAACATGAGCTTGACAAGTGGACATTGCATGCTGATGGTGGCAGACTATGGGGAACCCTGACTACAAATGTGCCAAAGTCTTTCAATGGGTTATTGAAGTCTACACATGAATTGCCTGTCGCTGCCATGGTGCGGATGTCATTCAAACAGATGGTGGAGATGTTTGTTGGAAGGCATAGAGGTGCATCCGAATTGATGGAGAGGGGTGTTGAATTTATGCAAACCCAATGAAAAGATTTGAGAAATACATGAGACGAGCACATTGGCATTCAAATTTATAGTATTGTAACAAGCGAAATATTTTTGAAGTTCACACCGCTATCTATCAAAATCGGGGGAATAATATACACACCATAAATGAAGCCAGCAGGTTGTGTTCTTGTGGGAAATGGTCCATCAACTACATGTCGTTCTCACATTCCATCAAGTGCTTTCAACATACAAGTTTAGAGCCAACCAACTATATTGATAAGCAATAAAATGTTGATGCATACTTAAACACATATAGTGGGCAGTTGCAGCCAGTGGGTGCTGAGCATTATTGACCGCTGGAATCATTTAAAATGGTGTGTAACAAGGACTATTTGCGTAAGCTATAAGTGCAAAAAAGAACGCATATACGGAACCAAATAGATATTGGTGATACCGTTTATGTACGCAAATATGGCATATGCTCGCAAATAGGACACAACCATCGTAAATGTCCTTCTATTAGTTTGGGTGGCGGTGGTAATCCAACTCCTGGTGGAAGTTCATCTAATGTTCCCAACTATCAAGGATACACGTAGTGTTTTGTTTATCTTGTTTGTAATGTGGTTATAATAAGTGTATGTACTTGTTTATCTTAAAGAATGTATGAAATAAAATTATGTTTCCATTACTGTTAAATCTTATTGATATTTTACATTAATACTTCATACAACAATCTCAAGTAAAGGAGTTAAAAATTAAAATTTGAAGTGATTTGGAGTAGATTTGAGAAAGATTTGAGTTAAATTTCAGAAAAGACGCAAGTGTTTGTAGACGAATCTACAGAATAAGACTTCAAATTTTATATACAACCTCCTTATACTATTTCTAACAAGTATGAAAAAGTGACTCGCCTGCAAAAGATAACTTCTAGAAAAGCTGTATTGTACTCGAAATAATCTTTAACACGCGAAGCATAGCGCGGTTAAATACTATGTTATTTGAGTTGTCTTGTCGACGTAAAAAGCTGCTCGCCTGGAAAAGTTATTTTGTACCTAAAAGAATCTTTAGCACGTGAAGCATATCACGGTTAAATACTACGTTATGTGGGTTATCTTGTCGATGTAAAAAGTTGTTCGCCTAGAAAAGTTGTATTGTACCCGAAAGAATCTTTAGCACGCGAAGCATAGCACAGTTAAATACTATGTTATGTATGTTGCCTTGCCTATAAATAACTAGTGCATTTTAGTTATTATCTGCGGTTAGCCAAAATAAATAGCAAAACTTTCCATAAAAGCAGGTTTTTTTTTGCATTAACAAATGTCTGGACGCAATGACCAACCAATGTGCCATTGTGAAAAATGCTATATGATGAAGTCATATTGGTCAGGTGGTCATGTTGGGCGCAGATTCTGGATGTGTGTAAACGGGTTTGGAGGCAATGACAGAAATTAATGCTATTTTGAGGAATAGTATAATGAACCTATTGCGCAGGAATGCTACAAAGAATCTTTGCAGTATATTTAGAATATAAACTATGAATACCAATGCTGTGAGTCTGAAATGAAATGAGAAATTGCGGCATTGCGGGAGAAATTAAAAGAGGCGGACGAAGAAAAAAATATGCTGGAAGAGAAATTTAAGTGGTTGGAGCAGAGAATACTAGGCGGTAGTAATTAAACAATGACATGTATGTGTTGAGTGTAGTATTTTATCTTTATATTTTTTGTGTCTTGTATTTTCATTAGTTGTACTGAATTTAAATTATGTTAAGTTGCTATGTTTGTGTTTGTGTTATAGTATTAAAATAATGAAGAACCAGATAAATAAAAAATATAATGCACATATAATGAAAACAATAAAAATAGTTTTCATTATTTATTGAATGTCATATGTACATAAAATACAAAAAAAATCAATGTGTCTCGCATCCTGTATACTTTAATGCAGCCGTTGGCCTGAGGCGCATCTCATCCCGCCCGGCTACACTATTAGGATCATCCTCATCACGATGCCTCTTTATCGGAGGATGAGCTGCATCATGATCGTTAGTAAGGCTGGCAGGCTCGGTAGAAGGGGCCGTCGGTGAAACAGTAACCTACAGAATAATGACATATTTTAGTATATAAAATATGTAATAGTAATGTAGTGGTTGATTGCATAAAAATTATTAAAATGTCTTACCATGGTCGCAGCGGGCTCCTGAATATATTCGTTCGTCTCAGGCATGTGAGTGTCGCACCTAGTGGCCTTCGCTACGGGCGAGGATGATGGCTTGAAAAAAATATGCTTTAGATATTTATGACTAGTAATGAGATATACACAAAAATTAAGTAATAGTAATATAAACTAACCAAATCCTGTGGAAGATCCTCAGCATCCCTCGGTGGTGAGCTATAACTAAGTCGGCGCCCACTATCCACATCTCGTACCGAACGAGCATCAGCAACCGTAGATGCCTCTGGAGGGTCAGGAAAAAACGCATCCAAGTCATGTGAGGTAAAGGTCGTGCCTGCAATTGACAATGTAGCTGACGGGGTCACCTACGAAGTCCCTAGAGTAAGCCCCAGGCTAAATGAGGACACGTCACTAAGATCAAGGTGTCACCCGGCTGATCAACTCCAACATCCTCAACAGGTGCCTCAACGGCCCCTTGCTTGGGACCACCTCCTCGCCGACCCCCATGACCTCGTGGGACACCCCTACCTCGTAGGACACCCCTACCTCGTAGGACATCCCTACCTCTCTGGTCACGCCTGCCCCACGATGGTACTGCTCTGGCACCATATAATCAGCCTCATGTGCTAAGTGCTTATCATTCCAGGCTCGCTGCAATGTCCGGGCAGCCAAATCTGTAACCTTACGGCCATAGTCATGCAAAGCGGTCGCTCCTTTGCCGGTATGCTGCTGCATCTGCAGTCCCAATTGGTGGAACATATGTAGTCCAATAACTTGCACAACATGTAAAATTTTAATTGTGAAACGGTAATGTTAACATTATAACTAAGTATGTTAAATAACATGCCAGCGTCTCATGCCTCCCGGCATATGGAACGAACAGACCGCCAGTGCGATGATCGAGATTCCTGACGATAAGTCGGGTAATGCTGCGGTACCAGCCGATATATGCATGCTCACCATCCATAAGATGGGCTGGAGGGGGTGGCAGAATCAGGTCACGCCGCTGGTCCCAAGTCTCGATCTGCGCCTCTAGACATGCCTCATATGCCTGGTCAACCCTCGAACGATCATCCCGCTGGTAATGTGTCCTAACCCAAGCGAGCGGTGGAGGTACATGTTGCGATCGACCAAACTGGAAAAGGACTCGCTCAGTGGCATGATGCTCGACAATATCGAGACATATCAACGGGACGGAAGAGCTCCACATAAGTCGCCTGGTCGAGCAATAATCGGGCAAACTAGCTATTAGCTCATCCCTGTATGGCATCCAAATGAACTATCACGTAAAAATAGGAACCGTGAGTATACGCAACACATATAAGTCCAGGCCAAGTAAACTTAAGTATAGAATTACCTGCACGTCCTCCATCAAATCCAACAAATCTCTGCAATAGGGGAGATTATGTCGAGCCTCGTACTCGCATTTGTATCCCCGCCTCTCAACCCACCTCCTAGCCAAAGGGAGAAACGGTGGAGGTGGTGCATCCTGAGCTATGAGTGATAGAGGTAGCTAAAACTGTAGTAACTACTCCTAGGCCCAAACCTAATATATAATTTGGACGTAAAATTTAAGGTATATTTTTATGATGTATGTTACAATGAATAGAGTATTTGACTATGTTTTCACCTACAGCAGCGGCATAAATCCTACTACGTCTCGCTGGGTGCCCATGGATGCCCGACACATCTGCCGGTACAAGTAACCAAGAATAGCAACACCCCAGCTGTACTGATGTAAATTATCTAGCCGCTCAAAATGATGAAGAAATCTCAAGCTAACTAGTGTCACACCTCCTTTTTCTACCTCACATAGGGGTATAAGGAAATTTTTTCCAATTTAAGTGACAATCGAAACGAAATTATTTATATTAAAATTAGAGTCGCCACTTGGGATAGTTTATTGGTGTCCCAAGTCACCGGTTTAAAATCTCAAATCGAGGAAATTTGACTCTGTTATACAGTGCGAAACATAAAAATCTAGGTAAGGAATTTTGTTAACCCGAGAGAAGGTGTTAGGAATTCCCGGGTTCTGTAATTTTAGCACGGTTGCTTTGATCATACTTGGCCTAAACAAATTGACTAATTACTTATTTTAGAACCTATGTGAATTTACCTCTTTTACTTAAGGAATTATCTTAAAATAGGTCACGCGTACGTGTACCCATTTCGTTTGGCACATCAAGAATCATGTCACACGTACGTGTCCATAATTAATCACGCTTTATTATTATTAAGAAAGTTTGACCGAAGTTGCACGAATGCATACCTCGAATTATTTTTTTAGAATCATAATTATGTCACGTGAACGTGTACACAATCACGATGATATATTAAGTCGCGCCTAAATCAAGCTACAAATATTCATTTTAGAGACTGTAATCATGCCACGCGAATGTGTACATAATCACGATAATAAATTCAAAACATGCCTAAATATTCGCCTACCTGGGTGCGGTCGGCCTAAACATGCTCCCAATGGTTATAACAAAGTAAGAGAATTAAACAATAGAACTAAAATATAACGTAAGTACCTTCCTTTATCTTTGTCCAAACCAACTATTTAATTCATTCATTAGCCTAATTTTCATGACACACTTCTCACAAAGCTTTATTTTCCCTATATCCCACCATCATTCCAATTTTATATGTCAAACATAACAAATAATGACTGTTAAAATAGATGGCAATCATCCACTAATCTGGCAAACAAACCAAATACTCAATCCTAGCAATAACAGACAAGCAAAATAGACTAAGGCATGGAACCGAGCAGTAAAATAGAGCGAGAGAGAGAGTAAAGGATGGACCTCGACAATAAACTCTTTAGTGTTAACGAGAACTAGTTAAGGCAAAAATTCGACGAATTAAATCTGATTGAAAATGCAACAACAACAGGAGATTGATCCGCGGACCATGAAAATAACCTCAAACGGCATCGACGGAATGAACCTCACCGGACCTCTATTTTTGACCCTCTATCTCTGTCCTTTTTCTATCTTCAATGTCCGTTGTTGCTAGCTGGAGGGTGGTCACTGGGCTTTTGGTGGTGAGCCGCTGTTAGGTGGAGAGGTAATGGTAGTTCTAGGGTGGTCGACTGCCCAAGATTTGGAAGAAAGGGGTGGGTTTCGACTGTCTTGGCTTGGCTGGAAAGGTGGTGTGCGGCTCTAGGGTTCCTGGTGGAGTTGGGCCGGGGCTGGTTTTGGGAGTTAGGGGTTCTAGGTCTGTTAGGGGTTTTTAACGGGTGTTGAAGGCTAGGTCTTGTTTTGGTTGAAGAAGAAGAAGCTAGGGGTCCCTAATTATCTGTATGTGTGTGTATAGGGTGAAGAAGAAGCAAATCAGATGAGGGGAACGACTGAAAATTAGGTCCTTTAGGTTGTCTCTTTCTTCTAAAATCAGGGAAACGACTATCTCCTAGTTTTTCTACGGTTTTTTTGGTTGTCTTTTTGGAGGGAAAGATGAACGAGCCTTTAGTCAATTCGGGATGGGGGGTGTATTATGAAAAACGGATGAGGGGTCCATTGTGTATTAGGTTTTTTAGGTTATATCAAGGAGAGGGTTTATTTTAGGTTTTAAAATCTGATGGGCTAAGGTATTGAGCTTTAAAACTTGGGCCTTTATGACCAAATTTTCTTAAAATTGGCTTAATTAACCAAGAATCTATCCACCCTACATCAACTCTTGCCTATAAAATAAAAAACAAAGATAAAAATACTATCAAAGTATTAATTAGCCCTACTTAAGTAGAAATAACTATTAAAATAAAACTAACCATTAAAACAAACCTATTTTTTGTAATTATCATTTTTGTGACAAAATAAAGTAAAGGAGTCAAAATTAGTTGAAATAATTATATTAGGCCTAAACTAAGTATATAAATGCCAAAATATGTAAAATCTTGGGGAGGGTTAAAATTACATGTCTACAACTGCCCTCTTTGACTGGAAACACGAAGCATTTTCAGATAAAGAACGACGAAACATGATTTTTGACCCGACCCTTATTTAGAGAGACCAAAAACTAAGAGAAAGAATGTGACCGAGCCCTGGTATTTGAGCTGTCTATATATCCTTGGCTATAAAGGAATCAGGTCACGTGTAATTCAGAAGTAGGAACAGTGCTGGAGTACCGAGGTGGAGAGCCGACTTAGGTGCCGTTCCGTCGAGGTTCTGGTCCACGGTCCTGTTACTACATCAAAATCAAAAAATGAAAAAGTCTAACTAAGCCTGTCAAATATGAGTTACAAGATTCCTATCTATAAGTCTTCTGAAGCTTGATCTTAAGTCTTGAATGGTTCTTCATACAAACTTTAGATTTGAACCTTGATGCTTGCTAGCTGCAGGTGCTAGTTCATTCTTCTTCAGATCAAACAGGGCATGCAATGCTCATGATTTCAGCCATGTCTTGAGCAGTTCACATCTTTCTCTACTTATGCATTTTGGATTCACTTCTTTTTTTTATATTCTGGATTTAGACTAATTTTTGTTGATATCTCAGACTGTTGACTCGCATTCCTACCGCGAACTTCTGCTACTTCTAACTTGAATTGATTTCTGAAATGACTTTCCTTGTTCTCTAGGTGGGTACCTGCTACTGACTTGAAACTTGAAATAATTTCGAAAAGAATTTTGAAATGACTTCCCTTGTTCTCCAGGTGGGCGCCAGCTATTGACTTAAAATGAATTCCCTTGTTTTCCAGGTGGGCGTTTGATGCCGACTTCAAATTTGAAATAAATTCCTTGTTCTCCAGGTGGGCGCCTGCAACTTAAACTCGAATGAATTCCCTTGTTTTCCAAGTGGGCGCCTGATACTGACTTCAAATTTGAAATAAATTCCCTTGTTCTCCAGGTGGGCGTCTGCAACTTAACTTGAAATGAATTCCCTTGCTCTCCAGGTCGGCGCCTGATGCTGACTTAAAATTTGAAATAAATTCCCTTGTTCTCCAGGTGGGCACCTGCAACTAAAACCTGAAATGAATTCCCTTATTCTCCAGGTGGGCGCCTGATGCTTCAACTTGAAATGAATTCCTTTGTTTTCCAAGTAGGCGCCTGATGCTTCAATTTGAAATGAATTCCCTTGTTCTCCAGGTAGGCGCCTGATGCTGAAACTTGAAATGAATTTCCTTGTTCTCCAAGTGGGCGTCTGCTGCTGAAACTTGAAATGAATTCCCTTGTTCTCTAGGTGGGCGCCTGATGCTGAAACTTGAAATTCATTCCCTTGTTTTCCAGGTAGGCGCCTGATGCCGAAAACTTGAAATGTATTCCCTTGTTTTCCAGGTGGGCGCCTGATGCTTCAACCTGGAATGAATTCCCTTATTTTCCAGGTGGGCGCCTGATGCTTTAACTTTGAAATGAATTCCCTTGTTTTCCAGGGGGGCACTTGATGCTTCAACTTGAGATGAATTCCCTTGTTTTCCAGGCGGGCACCTGATGCTTCAATTTTGAGATGAATTCCCTTGTATTCTAGGTAGGCGCTTGATGCTTCAATTTGAAATAAATTCCCTTGTTTTCCAGGTGGGCGCCTGATGCTTCAACTTTGAGATGAATTCCCTTGTTTTCCAGGTGGACGCCTGATGCTGAAACTTGAAATGAATTCCCTTATTTTCTAGGTGGGAGCCTGATGCTTCAACTTTGAGATAAATTCCCTTGTTCTCCAGGTGGGCGCCTGATGCTTAAACCTTGAAATGAATTCCCTTATTTTCCAGGTGGGCGCCTAATGCTTAAACTCGAAATGAATTCCTTATTTTCCAGGTGGGCGTCTGATGCCAAAACTTAAAATGAATTCCCTTGTTTTCCAGGTGGGCGCATGATGCCAAAACTTAATATGTATTCCCTTGTTTTCCAGGTGGACGCCTGATGCCAAAACTTGAGATGTATCCCTTGTTCTCCAGGTGAGTGCCTGCCATTACAACAAAACAGACAAAATAAAAGAAACCTTTATGGCCCAGTTGGGTACCGGGAACATCTATGATTGTTAATCGAATCTTGTTATAAAAAAAACTATAAGAACTCAAAAGATAAATCCCATTATCCATGAGGGCCTTGAAAACTTAAAACTACACCCCGTTATCCAGGAGGGTCCTGAAAATTTACGGTTGAACCTGTTTGGCACATGCTTTCCTCCCAGAGGGTTACTCCAGAACAAATAAAATTTCTTGCCCCTATTTTAATCAAAGAAAAATCTTATCAGTTTGAAAATGTGATGGTTAGTTTGTGGCATTCTTGCTGAAGGTGGCCTTTCCACTGCTATGCTTTTTGTTCTGATTAGCTGCCTTGGGCTAGCAAAGAATTGCTTGACCTTTTGATCGAACCTCAACCAAAGAATCCTGAATGACTCGAGTGCCTCACACTCATTCTATTGTTTTACATTTCTGTCCTTCCAATTTGAACATCTATACCTCCTCAAAGTTCACGAAAACACTTGACCACTTGAACGCCCACTAACACCTTATTTCTCATTTTGAATCATGCTATATATGGTATGTTTTGGCTGCACTTTGCTTTGTGCAATTGAAAATTGGTAATAAGCTTTGAAATCCTTTCTTTCTTGCTTAGCAAGGCTAACATTGGAAAAGGCTTAGAGAAGTGGACCCAAAAGAAGATGAAACGAAGTGACTTCGAGAATTAGGAATATGGAAGAAAATTTGAAATAAGATGGTTGTTTGAGGAAGAAAGGGAAAAAAGACTTATCTTAGCGAAGCAGTTAGCACCAATGATCATGACATGCATTTCGGATTAATTAGCGTAGACCGTTTACCTAATCATATTTCATTTTGTACCCCGTCTTCATATTTCGAAATCGGGATTTTCCATAATTCAACCTCTCTACAAACACGAGCCTCATTCAGCTTGTAGTGCCCTGACGGGTTTTCACCAACAAACATCACTCATTTGTCCATTTCTCAACTCACTGTCGCCTTACGGTTCCCGCGAGGGTTTTCACCAATAAGACTCTCTCATTTTAATTTCTCTCAGCTTTCCATCGCCCTACGGTGCCCGTGAAGATTTTCACAAATAAGACTCTCTTATTTATTCATTTTTCCTTGTGTAGAATGGACTGTTGCCCATGATGTGAATCATACCTCTATCTCGCTTGACTTGGAATTCCTCAAAGATTGATCGGAATGTCTTTCTTTGGAACGTAATGTAGGCTTTTGGATAGGGTTAGAAAGAAAAGATATCATAAAGGCTCAAAACATCTTAAAATGAAAGGGTTCAGAATTACAACTTTTGGAATCAGATCTTTTACATAACCATAACTTCTGCCCTAGTTTCTTTTCCTAGGGAATTTTGAGTTTTTATTTTGATGGGACCGAACCGTGAGGCTGCCTACGTATCTTTAAAAGGAATCAGGTCGAACGTAGTTCATGGCATAAGAGTTGCTTTGTTTTTGTTACTTTTTCTTTTGCTTTCTTTTTCTCTCTTTTTTCTTTCTTTTGCTTTACCTTCTTTTTTTTTCATTTTTCTTTTCCTTTTTTTTCTTTTTTTTTTATGTTCCTAAACTTTACTTCTGATTCCAAAAGAGGGGTATGGAAGAAAATAAATAGGGCTCAAAAGGGGTAACAAAAGGATAAAAGTGTTTAGATAACAAAATAAAATGCCTTCGTCATTCCAATCTTCTAAACATGCCAAATACAAACAACACAATTTGAAGACGAACCAAAGAAATCATACATAACATCTCTTGACTGCATCAGAATTGACAGCTATTTCTACACTTTTGCCTTCTATATCTGTTAAATACAAAATACCATTGGGCACTCCCTTACAATGAACGACCCCTCCCAGTTTGGGGAAAACTTGCCTTTAGCCTCAGCTTGATGTGAAAGAGTGCATTTTAACGCTGACTGATCTACCTCAAACTATTAGAGAGACATTTCTCTATTGTATGCTCTTATTAGCCTCTTGATTTCCCAAACTAACTGCCTCAGTTTCACTCAATTCAAGCTTCAGGTTATCTCAGAATGCGTGAATGTTTATTTGTTTCCTCAAACGCATCTTTTATCATATTCAAAACTATGTTTCATTATTCCATGATTAGATTGGCTTCCAAGATCTGGCTAAAAACTCTGCATGCATGTCATATCATTAGAACCAGCATAACAAGAACTGTATAAAGGAAAACAAATTGAAACATATATTAGGAATAACAATAAAAGAAGAAAAATTGGATTCCACTGAAAATAGAAAAATAGAAAGTGTTTGACCATCAAAGGTGAAATATGGGTTACAACCCTTTGAATAATCCAGATAACAGAAAGAAAAATAAAGCAAACTGCCAAAACTCCTCACAGGCGGGGAGAGGAGCGGCTTCCCAATTGCTAAGCTTCACATTCGGCCCAACAAAATGCACCTCTTCATCACTAGAACCTTCCCCAATTTCTACCATGTTCACCTCATCAAATAGACTTTGGAACCTTTTAATCAACTCCTCATCAAAGTCAACCACAGGCTTTGGAACTGCTGACTCCGGACGCTTCACTACCCCTGACTTGACGAAAGACCTAGAGAGGTGTGGGATAGACTTAGGGAGAGACCATGATTTCTTTTTCAACTTTTTAGCCTTCTTCACATCATCCCCTATAGGCTTGAACCCCAGACCAAATATACCCATATTTTCATGTAGAGACACTGGCTGCACAATACCTTGCAAAGAAGCGCCCAGACCCTTACCCGGCACAAAATCATACTTCAACATCTCGTTAGCTACCATGAAAATTGAAGGTGATAGCCTCGACCTTGGAATGCATTTTCCTTCAGGAATCTTTTCGACGAACATTGTTTCGAAAGTTTGATAAACTGAAGGTCCTTTATTATCTCCAGCCTCAACAAATGGAACAAATGAATCTTCATAAAGAGATAAATCCTCCTCACCATGCACAACTATTTCTTGTTTGTCCCACTCAAATTTTACCATTTGATGTAGAGAAGATGGCACTGCCTTAGTTGTATGTATCCAAGGCCTACCCAATAACAAATTATAGGAGGCAACCACGTCTAGCACTTGAAATTTCACACTAAAACCAACTAGCCCTATCACCAATTCAAGCATTATAGCTCCAGCAGAGTCTTTTCCTTCCCCATCAAAGCCTCGAACACATACACTATTCATGTGGATTCTTTCAGTGCCGATCTTCAACTTTTGCAACGTGGACAGAGGGCAAATATTTGCACTGGAGCCATTATCAACCAACACCCTTGTGACAAAATAATTTTTGCATTTCGCCGGAATATAAAGAGCTCGATTATGTTCCGTACCCTCTATAGGAAGCTCATCGTCTACAAAAGTGATCCTATTTGCTTCGAAGATCCTGCTAGCAATCTTTTCCAATTGATTCACTGTGATCTTATCAGGAACATATGCCTCGTTCAGAATCTTCATTATGGCCCTGCGGTGTTCATCCGAATATATCAACAAAGATAATAGAGAAATATTACCTGGAGTTTCCTTAATTGTTCAACAATGGAATACTCTTGCACTTTCATCTTTTTCAAGAACTCTTCGGCCTCTTCCTCGGTAACCGGTTTCTTTACTGGAATTTGACGATCCTTGGAGAGCTTGGCCTTTCTCAATTCCGAGGAGGTAAAACATCCCTCGAAATGAATCAATCCTCCGATTTCAACAAATTCTTCCTCCACTTCTTTTCCCTTGTGTGTCATTATTGCTTGTTTGTAGTTCCACGGGACATCCTTTGTCTCAACCGCTGGCAACTAAGTTACTAGTTTAATAACAATAGGGGTAATGGAAGACCCTTTCACAACTACAACAGGCTTGCTTGGGATCCCTAGTACCACCAACTTTGGCTTTTTTCGACTTGCCCCAACACTGTTTGAAGACCCTTTTGCAAATAGCACACGCTTCCTAAATACCTCATCTTGCTCCACAATCTTAGCGAGTTTTCCAATTTCAACGGGAGGCCCAAAATGAGGAGTGCAACAGTATGGATCCGAGGTCTTGAAAGTTGGTTCTATAGCATAATATTGGGCATCAGGAACTTTAAACAAGGTTCCACTAGAAGATAGAGGGATGGTGGCATGTGGAGGAGCTGCAAAAACGGGAGTAGTTAATGACGCGTGATATGAAGCTGTATTGGCTGGTGGAGCATGAAAAGGCTGGGACAAGGTGCCAGGGTAGTTGTGGCAAGGGGTAAAGCCTGGGGCGTGTTGTGGAGAGAAATCGGCAGTAGGAATCTGGGATTGTGATGGTAGTGGGACGGAAGCAAGATTTTCAATGTAGTTAGCGGAGAATGAGGGTAGAGGATGCCCACTAATCCAAGCCTGGTACATCTCTATTATCTGGTGTTTCAACCTTCAGTCCTCTTCTTTCAACTCAAATTCCGATTCCACAATCCCCATTGACAGATCAACAATACCTATGTCTAATTCCTTACTAGTCATGACTGTCTTGCTATTTGACCTAGCGTGTATGGATGATTTGCCCAAATGCCACAAACTAACCACCTTTCTGTGATTAATAACAAGGATAACAAGGAGGAGCAAAACAAAGCCAACATGTTAGCGTTAGGGCATTTATCAGGTAATAATATCACATTACATGCAATACACCTATCATCAATTAACGGTTCTAGAATGACTTTGAAGGTCGCGAGGTCATATGACATCATCCCAATTTTACTCTTCTGGCCTTTTTTCTCTTTTTTTCTTTTCTAGCACTCCTTGGTTTTTATTTTCTTCCCTCTTTTTTCTAATTATCACTCTTTCCTCTTCTCTCATTTCACACATCCCATAATTTCATCTCTTTTTTTTCTTTCTTGTTTTTCTTTTTTTTTTTAAAATTAAAAAAATGATTCGATCGAACCCTCTGTAGGTTGCCTACGTATCATGACGCCGCATGAATCAAACCAAGCGTAGTTCGAAAAAGTAATGGATAAACTAAACTAAAAATAAAAAGTAAAAATCTTTTTGGATTTTTCATTTATATCTCTTTTTTTCGGTTTTCAAATATAAAACAGGAAATACGATAACGAGAGACTTGACAAACTCAATTATACTACGACAAACTCTGACACCAACTAAAAAATCGGTACTACTGAACATGACTATAAAGTACAAGACAACAAAAAAAAAAAGACTCGAAAAATAAATTAAAAAAATAATTAAAATAAATCCTTAAGCAACTCCTAGATGCAAACGGTCCTGACTAAGAAGGTCCTTGGGTGTCTATCATGCTCAAGATCTGGTAAGTAGATCCACACCTCTATGAGAAAAATAAGACCAAATAAAGTTAAAGACTTAGAACACTATGTGAGACAATAAGACTTCCTATTGGACACATGAAAGATATGATTGAGGCTATTTTTGCAAAATAGCATATGTGGCCAAAAGGTTGCTAGAAGTGCAAACTCAACAAAGTGACCTCTAAGACATGGAAAAATTACTTTGCATAAATGACCCATTTTGTAGAAATGACCTATGTAGACAAACAATAATGGTTAAGCATGAAAATTCAACACAATGGGCCTTAAACAGAGAGCCATCTTATTGCGGACTTAGAACTCTAAGATATGGGTCACTGAACCACTTTTGCGAAAATAACCTCATTTTGCAAGAATAGCCGATGTGGCCAAAAGCGGCTAGACATGAAAATTCGACAAGGATGTGCCTTAAAGTAAAGAGACACCTAATTGTGGATTCAAGACTCTTCAGACAATGAAACAAACCACTTTTGCGAAAATAGCCATATTTTGCAAAATGACCGATATGGCCAAAAGTGGCTAGACATGCAAGAATTGGCTACGAACCTCGAAGACAAGAACCTAAGACTCATAGGAAGACTGAACCCTATGTAGGTTGCCTACGTATCTCTCCCCAAGAGACGAGAATCAGGTTCGCGCAATTCGGGAGATTGGATACGAGTGGAAATTAAAAAAATAACTAATTTAGAGAAAACATATTTTTTATCTTTTTTTTGAAACATCTAAACTCTTTTTGAATTTTTTCCCTTTTTTTTGATTTTGTTTTTCGGAAAATGATGGAGAAGTGCAAAATCTTTTTTTTGAATTTTTCATGATTTTTTTTTGTCCTTTTCTTAACAAAAATGTGAAAGAAAACATAACTGGGCCCTTGTGATGACCCAAAAGGTTATCACTTGTGTTGCAAGTGAATTCAGTATTCCGAGGCCTAAAAACCTCCCTTTTACCTTACCTTGATTTGTGTGCATGGTCCGGACCTATATCCGAAAAGCCTTTTATGTGAAAATATGAGAAATAGAAATTCTAGAGTTAAAATTTAATTATGGTTGATTTTGGTCAACATTTTGAGAAAACGGACACGAATCCGTGTTCCGACAATCCCGGGAGGCCCGCAGTAAAATATAGGACTTGGGCGTATGCCCGGAAATGAATTCTGAGGTCCCAAGCCTTAGAAATCAATTTTTAGAAAGAAATTATTTTACTAAATTATCTAAGAAATAAAGAAAAGAATTACTGTTTGAAACCACTGTTATCGGTCCCGTATTTTGGTTTCGGAGCCCGGTACAAACTTGTTATAGTATTTGAAAGATAACTGTGAAGTTTGGTGCAAAACGGAGTTTATTTGACGTGAGTTGGACTTCCGGTTGAAGAGTTAAGAACTTTGAGAGTTCTTGATGTAAATGTTGAGTTTGGAGGTTTAATTCATGATTTTACATGTTATTTTGATGATGTGATCACACGAGTAGGTCCATATGATGTTTTTGAGTTAGTATGCACACTTGGTTTGGAGTTCCGAGGGCTCCGGTAAGTTTTGGGTAGGTTCCGGGATGTCTTAGTCTTAAAAACATAGTTGTTGCAGGTTCAGAGAAGTGGAAGGCCTCTAAACAAACCAGTGCGGTTCGCACAAAATGGAATGCTGCCGCGGAGGGGCCTGCGCAGCCTCTGAACAAACCAGTGCGGTGGAGACTTTGTGGCCGCACTGGCTTTTGTGCGGTCCGCACAAGTTCACTGGTGACTGTGCGGCCATAGTTGATTTTGTGCGGTCCGCACAGGGCATCTGAGAGTAGTATATTAAGACGAAATTTTCAGTTATTTTTCATTTTTCAAAACCCCAAAAACATAAGAGGCGATTTTTCAAATAACCTTTCTTCTCCAAAACATTGGTAAGTGATTTCTAACTTGTTTTCTTAAATCATTAACATCTTTTCATATGATTTCAACTCAAAATTAATAATTTTCATGGGGGAAATTGGGTGTTTTGGGTAGAACCTAGGTTTTTCAAAAAATTGGGGATTTGGACCTCGATTTGAGGTCCGATTTCAAAACAATTTATATATTTGAGTTCGTGGTGGAATGGGTAGTCGAGTTTTGGTTCGAACCTCGAGTTTGGACCATGTGGGCCCGGGGGCGATTTTTGACTTTTTGAGTAAAACTTTAGAAAAACTCATTTTCATGCATTGGGGTTGATTCATTTAGCATTTATTGATGTAATTAAGTAACTTGTGGCTAGATTCGAGTGAATTGGCGGCGGAATCAAGGGGTAAAACTATAATTGAATTGCGAATTGTATTCGTGGATTCGAGGTAAGTGTTTGGTAGAATAGTGAAGCAAAAGTGAGAAAGATAAGAGATCATATGTTGTCGCCCTTGCCGGGCTATTGTTGATTTATTCGTTATCTCCCTTGCCGGGATGTTGAGATTATTGATGATGTTCCCATGCCGGGATTTATTCGTTGAATTGTTGTTTCCTTGCCGGGATCTTTATTGCAATTTCATTTATTCCCTTGCCCTATTATTTGTCATTGTTGTTTGGATGAGGAAGAGAGTTAAAGCACGAAGGGTGATGCCGTGTATTTTTTGTTTTGTGAAGAAAGAGTGTAAAGCACGAAGGGTGATGTCGTGTATTATTGTGAGGAAAGAGTGTAAAGCACGAGGGGCGATGCCGTGCCGCACGATGTATCATTCTGTGCTGATTTTATTGATTATATGGTGAGGAAAGAGAGTAAAAGCACGAAGGGTGATGTCGTACACATTTTTATTATATGATTGCTTTGGTGAGGGCGTGAGTAAAAGCACGAAGGGTGATGCCGTGCACATTTTTATTATATGATTGCTTTGGTGAGGACGAGAGTAAAAGCATGAATGGTTATGCCGTGCATTTATTTATTCTGATTCTTTGTTGATATCCGGTATGTTGTTTCTTTCGTTTATTTGATGTCTTTCTATTCGGAACTGTTATCTCCCCCACAGCATGCTCCCCCTCCTATTTTGTTTGGTTATTTCTATATTTCTTTTCCACTGTATATATTTGAACTGCATAGGTTTATCTGATAGTCTGGTCCTAGCCTCGTCACTACTTCGCCGAGGTTAGGCTAGACACTTACCAACACATGGGGTCGGTTGTGCTGATACTACACTCTGCACTATGTGCAGATCCTGGAGCAGCTTTTGGACTGTAGTGTGGAGGCTACCCTCAGTCCACGCGAAAATCCAAGGTAGACCTGCAGGCGTCCGCAGGCCCTGGCATCTCCCTCTATCCCTATTTCCTGTTTCATTTCCTTTTATTTAGAACAATGTACTGTTATTTCTTCAGACTTTGTATGTAGCAATCTTAGACAGTCTGTGACACTGTGACACCAGGTTTTGGGTGGTTAAAGCTTAAGTATTTGTAATAGATACAGTTTTTTATATATTTTATTATTTTTCTTCCGCTTAATTAAATATTCCGCTGTTTATACGTTATCGCTTTATATCTGTTAAAAAAATTAATTGGATAATGAAGTAATTAATTTAAAGGACTGGCTTGCCTAGCTCACATTAGTAGGCGTCATCACGACTCCCGAGGGTGGGAAATCCGGGTCGTGATAGCCCTACTTACTTTATTTTCACACTTCACCCTCTTTCTCTCTCATTTACCCTCAACCATCATTGGTCCACCAAATGACCTCTTTTACCCTTGAAGATTTCAACATGTAGCACATAAGATGCATCAGGATGGTCTTTTATTTTTGGGTACACTTGTCCTAGACGGACCCAACCCCTGTGTTGAGTCCCCTAAGTCAAATGCGCGTGATGCAAACAAATGTTTCTACTAGGGATTCGGCATGAGGTTATGTTATTCTAGGTTTAAACTGGGGTTGTGTTCTAGACCTGGCTTACCTGAGCGGACAACTTGAGCCGAGATGGGGGCAACGTACCGGGAGGACGAAAGTCTATTCGGCCTTATTGCTGGCCCAACCTCGCTCTATTTGGTGTAACTTCTAGCAGAAAAGTGGGCCACGCGAACGTGTGCACCATTTTTTAGAAGAATCATATGGGAAGCGTAAGAAGACAGTTTAATACAATTCAAATAATATCAAAACGGTAAATAAGTGGTAATTAGCACATTAGGTCCACAAATACAGTAATATCAACAAACAATAAAGCCAAGCATAGATCGTATTAACAAGCTCGAATTCTTGAACCATGAACCAAAAATTCTGAGTTTTTATCCCCAGCAGAGTCGCCAGAGCTATCACACCTCCTTTTTTTACCCCGCATAGGGGGTATAAGGGAGATTTTTCCAATTTAAATAACAATCGAAACGGGATTATTTATATTAAAATCAGAGTCGCCACTTGGGATAGTTTATTGGTGTCCCAAGTCACCAGTTTAAAATCCCCACTCGAGTAAATTTGACTCTGTTATACAGTCTGCGAAACACAGAAATCCGGATAAGGAATTATGTTAACTCGGGAGAAGGTGTTAGTCATTCCCGAGTTCCGTGGTTTTAGCACGATCGCTTTGATCATACTTAGCCTAAACAAATTGTCTAATTACTTATTTTAGAACCTATGTGCATTTACCTATTTTAATTATGGAATTATCTTAAAACAGGTCACATGCACGTGTACCCATTTCATTTGGCGCGTCAAGAATCATGTCACGCATACATGTCCAAAATTAATCACGCTTTATTATTATTAAGAAAGTTTGGCCGAAGTTGCGCGAACGCATACCTCGAATTATTTTTTTAGAATCATAATTATGTCACGCGAACATGTATACAATCACGATGATATATTAAGCCGAGGCTAAAGCAAGCTATGAATATTCATTTTAGAAACTATAATCATGTCACACAAACGTGTACTAATCACAATAATAAATTCAAAATGCACCTAAATGTTCGCCTACCCGGGTGCAGTTGGCCTAAACATGCTCCCAATGATTATAACAAAGTAAGAGAATTAAACAATAGAACTAAAATATAACGTAAGTACCTTCCTTTATCTTTGTCCAAACCAACCATTTAATTCATTCATTAGCCTAATTTTCATGACACACATCTCAGATAGCTTTATTTTCCCCATAGCCCACCATCATTCCAATTTTATATGTCAAACATAACAAATAATGGCTGTAAAAATAGATGGCAATCATCCACTAATCTGGCAAACTAACCAAATACTCAAATCCCAGCAATAACAAACAAGCAAAATAGACTAAGGCATGAAATCAAGTAGTAAAATTGAGCGAGAGAGAGAGAAAGAGAGAGAGAGTAAATGATGGACATCGACAATAACCTCTTTAGTGTTAAAGAGAACTAGTTACGACAAAAATTCAATGAATAAAATCTAATTGAAAATGCAACAACAGCAGGAGATTGATCCGCGGACCATGAAAATAACCTCGAACAGCGTCGACGGATTGAACCCCACCGAACCTCTGTTTTTGACCCTTTATCTCTGTCCTTTCTCTATCTTCAATTTCTGTTACTGCTAGCTGGAGGGTGGTTGTTGGGCTTTTGGTGGTGAGCCGCTGTTAGGTGGATAGGTGATGGTCGTTCTAGGGTGGTCGACTACCTATGATTTTGGAAGAAAGGGGTGCGATTTGGCTATATTGGCTTGGCTGGAAAGGTGGTGTGTGGCGCTAGGGTTCCTGGTGGAGTTGGGGCGGGGCTAGTTTTGGGTGTTAGGGGTTCTAGGCCTGTTAGGGTTTTTTAACGGGTGTTGAAGGCTAGGTCTTGTTTTTGGTTGAAGAAGAAGAAGCTAGGGTCCCTGATTATCTCTCTGTGTGTGTGTTCAGGGTGAAGAAGAAGCAAATCAGATGAGGGGAACGACTGAAAATTAGGTCCTTTAGGTTGTCTCTTTCTTCTGAAATCAAGGAAACGACTATCTCCTAGTTTTTCTAGGGTTTTTTTGGTTTTCTTTTTAGAGGGGAAGATGAACAAGCCTTCAGTCAATCCAGGAGGGGGTCTATTATGAAAAACGGCTGAGGGGTCCATTGTGTATTAGGTTTTTTTAGGTTATATCAAGGAGAGGGTTTATTTTAGGTTTTAAAAGATGGGCTAATGTATTGGGCTTTAAAACTTGGGCCTTTATGACCAAATTTGCTTAAAATTGGCTTAATTAACCAAGAATCTATCCACCCTACACCAACTCTTGCCTATAAAATAAAAAATAAAGATAAAAATACTACCAAAGTATTAATTAACCCTACTTAAGTGAAACTATCCATTAAAATAAACCTATTTTTTGTAATTATCATTTTTGTGACAAAATAAAGTAAAGGAGTCAAAATTAGTTGAAATAACTATATTAGGCCTGAACTAAGTATTTAAATGCCAAAATATGTAAAATCTTGGGGAGGGCCAAAAATTACATGTCTACAACTAGGTTTTTCGAAGTGTTAGGGAACAATACGCCTCCAAACATAAGCAGCAGCGACCTCGTGTACTGGTTAATATGAACATCCGGTGTATTATAAGCAATGTCATCTTGCATGGCCTCCAAATGTAGCCGGATGGGCGTCAATGCAAGACGACTAGCCCCAACCAATACACCCTCATCCTCTGGTTGGAAACCAGTGAGTCGATACAAAGTCTCCAGGTATTGAGCTCTCATATAATCTCTCATGTCTTGTGGCAAAGCAATAGAAAGTCCATCAACCGGCAGCCCATACAGGACCTCTATGCCCTGCAGCGTGATAGTGACCTCGCCAATGGGCAAATGGAATGTGTGCGTCTCTGGTCGCCATCGCTCTATCAAAGTCGTGATCAACGACAAATCCAGTTGTAGCCGGCCGATCTCAATGATCCTATAAAAACCCGTATCCTGCAGGCGTCTGACTACACGGGGATGGAGATGGCGGTCCTTAAGAAAGTCCCACACATCGTCGATTCTCCTAGAACGTAAAGTCTGGGCCAATAACTTCCCTTCCCATATGTAGAAAGACCTATACTCGGTCTGTAGCAGTAGTATCTCTAGGGAGGTAGGTCCGGGATGCAAAGGCGGAACCTCCATGATGATTTCTGTAAATTGAACAAAATTTATCACATTATTTTTCTTTTCCACTGCTTAAATATATTGCAATACCTTGAATATTAAATTTTATTCGATATTTTTACTATATTGTTAATTAGGTTGACACATTTTCAATATTATAATTTTATATTTTATACGTTACTTTAATATGTTAGTTTTATTATTTTATATGTTTGTTAGTTATTCACCTATTTTTTATTATACACGATTTAATTATTAAATATTCATATTTTAGTTCCGGACATAATATTTCAGGCCTAGTAGCATCAATGTATCCTGAATTCTTATGTTCATAATGAGAATTATTTTTCGATTTTTCACTCAATAAGTCTGTTATTTTATATGTTAGTTTATTATTGTATATTTTACTTTTATTATTTTATATGTTAGTTTTATTATTTAATATGTTAGTTTTGTTATTTTATATGTTTGTTTGTTTGTTACTGACTTATTTTTTATTATTTTATATGTTTGTTAGTTATTCACCTATTTTTTACTATATATGATTTAATTATTAAATATTCACATTTTGGTTCCGTACACAATATTTGAGGCCCGGTAGCACCAATGTATCGTGAATTCTTATGTTCATGATGAGATTTTTTTTTTTCGATTTTTCACTCAACAGGTCTGTTATTTTATATGTTAGTTTATTATTTAATATGTTAGTTTTATTATTTAATATGTTAGTTTTATTACTTTATATGTTTATTTGTTTGTTATTGACTTATATTTTACTATACTAAAATTAGATTTTATCAATCACATTTCGGCCCATGGTAATTTTGCTATTCAACGTTGTTTTACGCCCAATAGACCATGCACGTGCCTGGTTATTCATGAGAGCTCTAAAGACTAGGCCAAAATCTCATAGGAGCGGCCCACTCTGCTCTCATATAGGTGAATTCATCAAGTGTATACTGCTTTCAAATACACCATCCATAAGGACTATGAATTTCATTAAGAGTTATAACCCAGCCTCTCAATTAGTAGAAGTCAAACACTCTCTTTTAGTGCATCAGTGCCAATATTGACTTGTTATTACCCATATGAACCTACTTCATAGGATCTCCAATCACATAGGTTGGGTTACCATCTCTATTGACAACATATCGGCCTTAACCCTATCTTTTTTGAGGTTTGAAGAATTAATTTTCTTCCCACGGGTTTAATTAGAGAATCAGCCAAATTTATCTCTAACTTCACAAAGTCAATGGAAATTATTCCATCTCTCAACAGCTGTTTTATGACATCATGTCTCAATTTTATGTGTCTACTTTTACAATTATAAGATTTATTCTTTGCAATAGCTATTGCCGCTTGACAATCACAATGCATAGACACAAGAGGAAATGTGTCCTTTATTAAAGGGATATTAGCTAAGAGGTTTCTTAGCCACTTAGCCTCAGAACTAGCTAACTCCAGAGTTACAAACTCTAATTCCATAGTCAATCTAGCAATGATCCTCCATTTTATTACAACCCATATCCACACGCGTTAGTTCATGCCGTATATTAGTTAACATAAATTCAAGAAGGAATTACCTTTGAGATGATAAGAAGTTAATCTTATTGGTCTTAAGTGATACAAGGGTGTATAAGGGTGATTAACAAGTATTAGAAGTTAAACGAATCAAGGATGTGGTAACTCGTATTTTCAGGTAAACCTAGAGGTTCTTAATACACTCAAGGTCATGTTTTAAGGTGTTTGAATCATATAATATCTGTATCATAAGTCTTGAAGTCAAACGAGTTATGAAACAAAAGTCGACAAACGTTGTCGCAACTTAGGTTCATAATTTTACTTAAACATTAGGTTAAATGTTTCTAAGCTTTTCTCCTAATTTACAAGGAAATACGGGGTGATCTACCCACAAAATTAAATATCTATGATTCTAATTTCCAACTTATTAAACCATTTGTCAATACGATCTCGGAGTATAGAGATATTCATATTTTTGCAAGCCTACGCAGATTGGTAGATGACAAGTAGGTGCATCACCTACTTGCCAAAATGATAGGACAAAATTAAAAGACCTAAGTCGGCCAAGAGAGGACTTTTAAGGGGTTATGAACTCAGTTATTTCATCCATATTTCAGACCCTCAAAACCAAAGTTAACCCCTGCAACTCCTCTCCAAAAATCCCACACAAACCCTAATCGATTTTCCCTCTCTTTCAAGTTCTATTTGAAGGTAAAACCTAGAGTTTGAAGAACCAAGGGAAGGGCTGAGTTATCCAACAATTAAGGTAAGTTAATGCCATCTTTCATAAATTTTTCTCTGCTGTGAATTCATGGTAATTCGTTCTATACATGTAAGAACTCACGGGACGGTGATCGGAAGCCGTGAGTTCGAGTTATTCACTTGTAGCGGACTGTTTTGTGGACTGTTTTGTGTTGCTATTGGGCTGCGTGGTTTACTAATATTTTGTGGAGTTTTGGAGGTGAAATGGTGTGGAGGAACACCATATATATGTAGGGTTGTGGGCTGATAGAGATTCGTAACATTTCCGGCTCGTTTGACACGACTACGGTGGTCGTCGTATGTATGATGTAATTAGGTTGTGCGTGGACTGTTTTGGGAGGCTCAATATGTTTATTATTGATGTTGTTTGGGCTGTTTGGTGATTGTTTTGAATGGTGTGAAGTCATATATATAGGGGAGGTGCTGTCCGTTTCAACGTAAAATAGGTTGTGGTCGATACATAATAGTTATGACGCTTAAATGATAACGATAGTATCGTTTCTCTTATTGTAGACTAAGGAGTTGTGACAATTGCATAGCTTGTGATTGGGCCAGTATATACAAGGTATGTGAGGCTATCCATTTTCTTCTTTTGCACGACTCTGATTGTATATAATGTAATGAACGAGCTTCCAAAGATACTCTACTCTTAGAAGCTAGCAGTACTTACGTTGCTTTCCCTCTTATGGAACGATTGATGTTAATGTTGCTTCTCTTATTCTTATGTTATCAATGTTGTTGGTACTTCCTGATTCTTATAAGGTTCGTAATGAAGAGTTGGTCCTAATAACGTGTACAGAGGATACCGACCTTACGTCACTCCGAAAGGTTTAGAATGTGATTCCATGAGTCGAGCATGCATTATATATATGTATCTATTTTACTCTACCGAGCCACGCTATAGTTGGCCGGGTACGGCACCTATTGTGTAACCACTGATCAGTTGGGTTTACCGAGCTCCACGGAATGTGATTCCATGAGTCGAGCATGCATTATATATATGTATCTATTTTACTCTACCGAGCCGCGCTATAGTTGGTCGGGTACGACACCTATTGTGCAACCACTAATCAGTTGGGTTTTACCGAGCTCCACGTGGCCGGGTACGATTCTACCTAGCCTTATGATGGCCGGGTATGTTTTTACCGAGCCTATTATGGTTAGGTACGATATGATGATGATGATGCCCACAGAGGCGTATGTTTTAAAATTTTATGTATACATACATATGTATCATGCATTGCATATCAGTAGCCCTCAGAGGTACTCAGATTTTCCTGGTTGTATATTCTCTATCCCTGCTTACATTACTGTTCGTATTTATGGTTCCCTGCCTTACATACTCAGTACTTTATTCGTACTAACGTCCTTTTGTTTGTGGACACTGCATGTCGTGCTGCAGGTCCTGATAGACAGGCAGGTGCAGCTCCCCCACCACAGTAGGCTGTCCAGTTCAGCGGTGATTGGCGAGATCCCTTCTCCGGACTTGCCGTGGTCTTGGTATTCATTTCTATTATAGACATTATGGGTATATCGGGGCCCTGTTCTGGCTATGTTGCAGCACTTATGTTCATTTAGAGGCTCATAGACAAATGTCGACTCATGTATAGTTTGGTATGCCTTGTCGGCTGGTTTTTGTTGTATAGTCTTTCATGGTAGCGTGGTAGCTCATACCTTATATGTAGTTTCTTGATTGTCTGGTCATCCCCTGCTATGTATGTTCATGCCGTCATATTTTATTGCTGGTTGTCCATGATCCAGGTCTACCATTTATATTGATCTCGTTAGCCCTAAAAGATAATAAAGAAGGTTAGATGAAATGTACGTTGGTGCTCGGCAAGTATGGTCGGGTGCTAGTCATGGCCCTCCAGTTTGGGTCGTGACAAACTTGGTATCAGAGCAAGTCTGTCCTAGGGATTGTCTATGAGCTGTGTCTAGTAGAGTCTTGATTATGGATGTGTAGTGCGCCACATTTATAATCAGGAGGCTACATGACATCTAGGGTTGTTACCTTCTTCCTGAATCTAGATCGTGCGTAGAGTTGAGTCGTAAGTGTTCGTCTCTATTATTCACTTTATTTTCTTTCAGCGATGCCTTCGACTAGGAAGCAAACAATTAGTAGACAGCTTGATACAGCTGCGGGAGAGGGTACCAGTCAGGTGCCCCAAGCCAGAGCAGGCCAAAGTGAGGCTTAGAGTGAGATGCCGTCTCATACCTCATCTACCCCGTCTCCTCCAGAGGATATTAGAAGGCACCCAACACCTCCAGTTCCTCCGTCTGGCACTACAGACCAGGATATGCGGAGTGCTTTGCAGTTATTGACTAGCTTGGTAGCTGCTCAGGCTCAGAGGCAGAATACAGGTGCTGCTGATAAAACAGTTAGTATGAGAGTTCGTGATTTTATTAATTTAAACCCTCCAAAGTTTACTGGATCAGACCCCAAGGAGGACCCGCAGACTTTTATTGACCAGGTTCATCGTACACTTCGGGTTATGCATGTTAGTGATACAGAGGCAGTAGAGTTGGATTCTTATCGGCTACGGGATTTAGCGGTTCTCTGGTATGATAGTTGGGAGAGATCTAGGGGTTCGAACGCTCCTCCAGCTGTGTGGAGGGAATTTTCTGAGGCCCTTTTTCGTCACTACTTGCCAATTGAGATACGACGAGCTAGAGCTGATAAGTTCTTGAACCTTAGACAAGGTAATATGAGTGTGCGAGAGTACAGTATGCAATTCGATTCTTTTGCAAGGTATGCTCCCCATATGGTGGCCGAGATGAGTGATAGGGTGCATTTGTTCGTGAATGGATTGGGACCACATCTAATAAATGAGTGCACGACAGCCTCCTTGGTGGAGGGAATGGATATTTCCCGTATTCAGGCTTATGCCCAGACCCTAGAGGATCGTAAACGCCAGTAGATGGTAGATAGGGAGCAGGATAGGGGCCAGCATAAGAGGGCAGGATTCGCAAGGTATTCTAATGACTTCAGAGGCAGCGTCAGGCCCCAGTCTTCGAGGAGTTCTGCGCCACCTGTAGCTAGTGCTCCCTCACAGTTTTAGAGGCCTCAATATGATCGATTTACCCATTCTGGTCCAGGTCAGAGTTCGTAGGCATCAGGCTCACAACATCACAGTGATACTAGTCAGACGAGACCCACAACACCACGTTGTGATCATTGAGGCAAGGACCACTTTGGACTGTGCCGTCAAGGTTCTGATGCATGTTATTCTTGCGGACAGCCTGGCCATATGATGCGGGATTGTCCTAACAGGGGAGGTGATGGTATGGCTCAGCCGACTGGATCTGTGTCTGCTTCTTCCTCATCAGTTCGACCTCCAGCACGGGGTTTTCAGCAGTCGATAGGTCATGGTAGAGGTAGAGGTGCAGTGCCGAGTTCGAGTGGTGCTCAAAATCGAACCTATGCTCTAGTAGGTCGACAGGATCTCGAGTCGTCTCCAGATGTTGTTACAGGTATTATATCTGTGTTTTCTTATGATGTATATGCGCTGATTGATCCAGGATCTACATTATCATATGTTACACCCTTTGTGGCTAATAAGTTTGGCATTGAACCTGAATTGATAAGTAAACCCCTTGCGGTATCTACTCCGATAGGAGATTCTGTGATTGCTAGAAGGGTATATAGAGGTTGCACTGTGATGATTTGTAGTCGTCAAACCTCAGCAAATTTATTTGAGTTAGAAATGGTTGATTTTGATGTGATAATGGGAATGGACTGGTTGGCCTCATGCTATGCAAATGTTGACTGCCGTACAAAGATGGTTAGGTTTCAATTTCCTGGTGAACCCATCATTAAATAGAAAGGCAATATTGCTACACCAAAAGGTAGGTTTATTTCCTATCTTAAGGCAAGGAAAATGATCTCAAAAGGTTATCATTTCGTTCGCGTTAGGGATACGGAGGCGAAACTGTCTACTTTACAATCAATACCCTGTGGTCAACGAATTCCCAGATGTTTTCCCAGATGAACTCCCAGGCCTTCCTCCTGAAAGGGAGATTGAGTTTAGCATTGATGTGTTGCCTGACACTTAACCGATCTCTATCCCTCCATACAGAATGGCCCCGGTAGAGTTGCGAGAGTTGAAGGTGCAGTTGAAGGACTTGCTGGATAAGGGCTTCATTAGACCTAGCACTTCACCTTGGGGTGCACCAGTCCTATTCGTGCGGAAGAAAGACGGGTCGTTATGGATGTGTATCGACTATCGACAGTTGAATAAGTCTACTATAAAGAACAAGTATCCACTTCCAAGAATTGATGACCTGTTTGACCAACTCCAGGGTGCCAAGTATTTCTCCAAGATTGATTTACGTTCAGGGTATCATCAGGTGAGGGTTAAGGAGAAGGATATTCCAAAGACGGCCTTCCGGACAAGATACGGGCACTTTGAGTTCTTGGTGATGTCGTTCGGGCTAACAAATGCCCCAGCAGCTTTTATGGATCTCATGAATACTATATTTAGGCCCTATCTTGATGTGTTCGTGATTGTATTCATTGATGAAATTCTAGTATATTCTCGTTCGGAGGCGGAACATGCGGGCCACTTGCGGATAGTATTACAGACGCTTCAGGATCGTAAGTTATATGCTAAGCTCTCCAAATGTGAATTTTGGCTGAACTCAGTAGCGTTCCTTGGACATGTTATATCTGACGAAGGTATTAGTGTCGACACTTAGAAGATCGATGCAGTAAAGAATTGGCCAAGACCTACAACACCATCAGAAGTTCGCAGCTTCCTAGGGCTAGCAGGAGATTATAGGCCGTTTATGGAAGGGTTTTCCTCTATATCATCACCATTGACTAAGTTAACACAGAAAGCTACTAAGTTCCAGTGGTTTGACACTTGTGAACGTAGTTTTCAGGAGCTGAAGAATCGATTGACATCCGCACCAGTGCTCATTCTTCCTAAAGGAATAGAAGGTTATATGGTATATTGTGATGCCTCAGGTATAGGTTTGGGGTGCGTATTGATGCAGCGTGGGAAGGTGATTGCTTATGCATCAAGACAATTGAAGAAGCATGAAAAGAATTATCCAACCCATGATTTGGAATTGGCTGCAGTAATATATGCTTTGAAGATATGACGACACTACTTATACGGCGTCCATGTTGATATCTACACAGATCACAAGAGTTTACAATACAACTTCAAGCAGAAAGAGTTGAATTTGAGGCAGCGTAGGTGGCTTGAATTATTGAAAGACTACGACGTCGAGATATTGTATCATCCCGGTAAAGCCAATGTTTTGGCAGACGCTCTCAGCCGTAAATCAATGGGAAGCTTAGTACATATTGAGGCAGGTAGATGGGGGTTGACTAAAGAGCTTCATCAGCTAGCCAATATGAGAATTAGATTGTTAGACTCTGATGACGGAGGTGTTACTGTACAGAATACATCAGAATCATCTTTGGTAACCAAGGTAAAAGCACGACAATATGAAGATCATATCTTAGTACGATTAAGAGAGAGCATTCAACAGTGTAAAAGTATGGCTTTTGAGATTGGAAGAGATGGGGCACTAAGATACCAGGGCCGATTATGTGTGCCTAATGTGGCAGGGTTGCGAGAGAAGATTATGAATAAGATTCATCAATCCCGATATTCCATCCATCCCGGCTCGACGAAGATGTAGATCACCAATTGGATGGTTCGAAGTCGATGAAACAGAATTATATGGGCCAAATTTGATTCACCAAGCTATTGAGAAGGTGAAAGTGATACAGGAGCAATTGAGTACGCACAAAGCAGGCAAAAATCTTATTCCGATGTCCGACGTCGTGATCTGGAGTTTGAGGTTGATGATTAGATTTTCCTGAGGATCTCACCAATGAAGGGTATTATGCATTTTGGGAAGAAAGGTAAGCTGAGTCCAAGGTATATCGGGCCGTATAAAATTCTTCGACGGATTGGACAGGTTGCTTATAAGTTAGAATTGCCATTCGAATTGGAATTTGTCCACCCGATATTCCATGTATCTATGTTGAGGAAATGTATTGGAGACCCTTCTCGAGTCGTCCCTATCAAAGATGTACAGGTTACAGAGGACCTATCATATAAAGAAATGCCATTGGCTATATTAGATCGACAAGTCCGAAAACTGAGAACAAAAGATGTAGCTTCCATCAAAGTATTGTGGAGGAACAATAATATGGAAGAAATAACATGGGAAGCAGAAGAGGAGATGAAGTCTAAATACCCGTACCTATTCCAGAAGGAAGATAACAAGGATGCTGGTGGAACACATGATACATTGGAAGGTGAAATGGCTCTATGAGGTAAGCAATAACTTGAGAATACTCTTCCTTAATACAAAATGGTGATATGCAGATAATGTACATATCCATAATGCTTTGCATAGTCATGTAAGGCCATACATTGAGTTAACCGCTTGCAAGTTTGTCCACTATTTATGGGAGAAACTTGACCGGAATCCATGATGATTTAAACTCCCCATGAACCCTTACATTCGAGGACGAATGTTCCTAAGGGGGGAAGGGTGTTACAACCCATATCCACACGCGTTAGTTCATTCCATATATTAGTTAACATAAATTCAAGAAAGAATTACCTTTGAGATGATAAGAAGTTAATCTTATTGGTCTTAAGTGATACAAGGGTGTATAAGGGTGATTAACAAGTATTAGAGGTTAAATGAATCAAGGATGTGGTAACTCGTATTTTCAGGTAAACCTAGAGGTTCTTAATACACTCAAGGTCATGTTTTAAGGTGTTTGAATCATATAATATCCGTATCATAAGTCTTGAAGTCAAACGAGTTATGAAAAAAAAGTCGACAAACGTTGTCGCAACTTACGTTCATAATTTTACTTAAACATTAGGTTAAATGTTTCTAAGTTTTTCTCCTAATTTACAAGGAATTACGGGGTGATATACCCACCAAATTAAAGATCTATGATTCTAGTTTCCAACTCATTAAACCATTTGTTAATACGATCTCGGAGTATAGAGATATTCATATTTTCGCAAGCCTGCGCAGATTGGTAGATGACAAGTAGGTGCATCACCTACTTGCCAAAATGATAGGACAAAATTAAAAGACCTAAGTCGGCCAAGAGAGGACTTTTAAGGGGTTATGAACTCAGTTATTTCATCCATATTTCAGACCCTCAAAACCAAAGTTAACCCCTGCAACTCCTCCCCAAAAATCCCACACAAACCCTAATCGATTTTCCCTCTCTTTCAAGTTCTATTTGAAGGTAAGACCTAGAGTTTGAAGAACCAAGGGAAGGGCTGAGTTATCCAATAAGTAAGGTAAGTTACTCCCATCTTTCATACATTTTTCACTGCTGTAAATTCATGGTAATTCGTTCTATACATGTAAGAACTCACGGGACGGTGATCGGAAGCTGTGAGTTCGAGTTATTCACTTGTAGCGGACTGTTTTGTGGACTGTTTTGTGTTGCTATTGGGCTGCGTGTTTTACTACTATTTTGTGGAGTTTTTGAGGTGGAAGGGTGTGGAGGAACACCATATATATGTAGGGTTGTGGGCTGATAGAGATTCGTAACATTTCCGGGTCGTTTGACACGACTACGGTGGTCGTCGTATGTATGATGTAATAAGGTTGTGTGTGGACTATTTTGGGAGGCTCAATATGTTTATTATTGATGTTGTTTGGGCTGTTTGGTGATTGTTTGGAATGGTGTGAAGTCATATATATAGGGGTAGGTGCTGTCTGTTTCAACGTAAAATAGGTTGTGGTCGATACATAATAGTTATGACGCTTAAATGATAACGATAGTATCGTTTCTCTTATTGTAGACTAAGGAGTTGTGACAATTGCATAGCTTGTGATTGGGGCAGTATATAAAAGGTATGTGAGGGTATCCATTTTCTTCTTTTGCACGACTCCGATTGTATATAATGTAATTAACGAGCTTCCAAAGATACTCTACTCTTAGAAGCTAGCAGTACTTACATTGCTTTCCCTCTTATGGAACGATTGATGTTAATGTTGCTTCTCTTATTCTTATGTTATCAATGTTGTTGGTACTTCATGATTCTTATAAGGTTCGTAATGAAGAGTTGGTCCTAATAACGTGTACAGAGGATACCGACCATACGTCACTCCGAAAGGTTTAGAATGTGATTCCATGAGTCGAGCATGCATTATATATATGTATCTATTTTACTCTACTGAGTCGTGCTATAGTATCTATTTTACTCTACCGAGTCGCGCTGTAGTCTGCCAGGTACGGCACCTATTGTGCAATAACTGATCAGTTGGGGTTTACCGAGCTCCACGTGGCCGGGTACGATTCTACCGAGCCTTATGATGGCCGGGTATGTTTTTACCGAGCCTATTATGGTCGGGTACAATATGATGATGATGATGCCCAAAGAGGCGTATGTTTTAAAAGTTTATGTATACATACATATGTATCATGCATTGCATGTCAGTAGCCCTCAGAGGTACTCAGATTTTCCTGGTTGTATATTCTCTATCCCTGCTTACATTACTGTTCATATTTATGGTTCCCTGCCTTACATACTCATTACTTTATTCGTACTGACGTCCTTTTATTTGTGGACGCTGCATGTCGTGCTGCAGGTCCTGATAGACAGGTAGGTGCAGCTCCCCTACCACAGTAGGCTGTCCAGTTCAGCGGTGATTGGCGAGATCTCTTCTCTGGACTTGCCGTGGTTTTGGTATGCATTTTTGTTATAGACATTATGGGTATGTCGGGGCCCTGTTCCGGCTATGTTGCAACACTTATGTTCATTTAGAGGCTCATAGACAAGTGTCGACTCATGTATAGTTTGGTATGCCTTGTCGGCTGGTTTTTGTTGTATAGTCTTTCATGGTAGCGTGGTAGCTCATACCTTATATGTAGTTTCTTGATTGTCTGGTCATCCCCTGCTATGTATGTTCATGCCGTCATATTTTATTGCTGGTTGTCCATGATCCAGGTCTACCATTTATATTGATCTCATCAGCCCTAAAAGATAATAAAGAAGGTTAGATGAAATGTACGTTGGTGCTCGGCAAGTATGGTCGGGTGCTAGTCATGGCCCTCTAGTTTGGGTCGTGACACATTTAGCTGATTTCCACGATATTGCACCACCACCAAGGGCGAATACATAACCACTAATGGATTTTGTCTCATCTGAATCAGAGATCCAATTTGCATCACTATACCCTTCTAAACTAGAAGGAAATCCACTATATAGGATACCATAATTCATGGTTCCTCTCAAATATTTCATTAGTTTATCTAATGCAGACCAATACTCTCTGTTGGGATTATGAGTATACCTACTCAATTTACACAACATAGGCTATATCATACCTTGTAAAATTTATTAAATGCATCAGATTCCCAATAATCTGAGCATATTTAGACTGAGTAACTGTGTCACCATTATTCTTTTTCAACTGAGAATTAGCATCAAAAGGAGTGCTTATAGATGTGACATTAAAATATTCAAACTTTTTAAGAAGTCTCTGAACATAATGTTCTTGAGAAAACATTATTCCATCTTCCATCCTTATAACTTTAACTCCCAATATTGTATTTACTTCACCTAGATTTTTCATATCAAAATTAGCAGACAAAAATAATTTAGTACTTTGCACAATATTTAAATTTGTACCAAATATAAGTATGTCATCAACATACAAATGCAATATCACATAATAATTGTCTACAACTTTAGTATAGACACATTTATCCACCTCAATTGAAGAAAAATCGTCTCTCAGTAAGACTTGTTCAAATTTCTCATACCACTGCTTAGGAGCTTGTTTAAGGCCATAAAGAGATTTAATTAATTTACAAACTTATTTTCTTTCCCAAGAATGACATAGCCTTCAGATTGAACCATATAAATTTTTTCTTCTAAATCACCATTCAAAAAAGCAATTTTGACATCCATTTGGTGGATAAAAAGCTTATAGATTGAAGCTAAGGCAATTAAAACTCGAATAGAAGAAATTCAAGTCACTGGTGCAAATGTATCAAAATAATCTATATTTTATTTTTGAGAAAATCCTTTTGCTACTAGCGGAGTTTTATATTTATATAAAAATCCATCAGGATTAAATTTCTTTTTGAAAATCCATTTACAACCAATAGGTTTTGCACCAGGAGGTAAGTCGGTTAAAATTCATGTATTATTTTTCATAATAGAATCAATTTCAACTTTTATTGCCTTTTTCCAATATTTAGCATCTGAAGAAGATATAAGTTCAAAATAATTTGATAGTTCATTATTGAAAACAAAAGTTTGAAAATTATTTCCATAAGAAAAATATAGTTTCATATGCCTTTTGCTCCTTCTCAGTTCCTCATTAGAGGTAATTTCATTAATTGTTTCAACAGGTGTATGAGAAATTTTATCAGATAATGGATAAATATATTCAAAGAACTCAGCATTCTTTGTCTCAATTATAGTATTGCAATCAGGCATATCACTTTTTAAAATAAGAAATCTATATGCAGCACTATGTTCAGCATAACCAATTAGCATGCAATCAGCAATTTTAGAACCTGTTTTTCTCTTTTTAGGTTCAGACAAAAGAACTTTAGCAAGGCACCCCACACTTTTAAATATTTCAAATTAGGTTTATAACCCTTCCACAATTCATAAGGAGTTTTTCCTGTTCTTCTATATGGTATTCTATTTTGTAAGTGAAATGCATATAAAATAGTTTCACCCCACAAATTATCAGGAGCATTAGAACTAACTAACACAGAGTTCATCATCTGTTTTAATGTTCTGTTTTTTCTTTCAGCTACTCTATTTGACTCAGGTGAATAAGGCGGAATTACTTCATGAATTATTCTATTCTTTTCAGAAAATTCATTCAAAGATAAATATTCTCCACCTCTATCAGATCTGATTCTCTTGATTTTTCTACTAAGTTGATTTTCAACCTCAGTTTTATAAGAAATAAAAGCATTAAATGCATCATCTTTATTTCTAAGCAAATACAACTTAGTATACTAGAAAAATCATCAATAAAAGTCACATAATATCTTTTACCACCTCTAGTCATAGTCTGCTTCAAGTCGCCTAAATCAGTGTGAATTAAAGATAACAATTCAGTTTCTCTATTTACGGAAAAACAGGTCCTTCTAGTACTTTTAGCTTCAGCATATATTTCACACTTGTTAATATTATTTGAGTCTAAATCAGATATTAATCCTAGCGACTGCATTTTTTTTATATACGCGACATTAACATATCCTAGTCTATCATGCCGCAAAGAAATTGACTCAACCATATAAGCAGAAGAAGATGCATTTTTATTGCTAGTATCAGAAATATTAAGCACAAATAAACCATGGTTACAATATCCATTGCCCAAAAAATATTATTCTTGGTCAATACAACCTCATTATTTTCAAATGAAACCTTCACTCCAACTTTTCCTAATAATCCCACATACACCAAATTGGTTTGGATATTAGGAACATGCAATACATCACTCAATGCTAGAGTTTTACCAGATGTGAGTTTGAGAAGAATTTTTCCTTTTCCAAGAACACGAGTTGTTCTTGAGTCACCAAGATAAATAGTTTTTTCTCCTTCTTCAACTTAGGTGTAAGACAAAAATTCATTTTTTTCTGCACAAACGTGCCTAGTAGCACCAGAGTCTATCACTCAATCTCTCATATTGGCCACATTATTTATTTGAAAAATGACCGCAACAATTATATTATCCACTTTAGTCAAATTTAATTTTGACTTAGCGAGATTATCATTTATCCCAACTCTTCTTTTGCATTGAGGTGCATTTTTCCTGAAAGTTTTAATATTAGCATTGGATATGTAACCATGTCTATTCACATACTTGTGTTTTGACATTAGTGTCTGCCAAAGTTGTGGATGCAATAACGTATTTGCAACACCATGGATATCTGGCAGGACAACTGGAACAGTAGCAGCGGAGATAACACCAAAATTGGTAGCACAATCAAAAATTTCCGTAGTAGTATTACTTGTCATAGTTTCTTAGATTGTAGTAATTGAGAGCAAAATTGTAGGAAAATGACACCAAAAAATAACAATAATAATACTGCAATAATATTATTTGTAAACAGATACACAAATTGGCTTGAGTCATGCGGGGAACTGTCCTAAGAAACTATTTCATCAATGTGAAGTGTTTCCCGAGGATTAAACAAGTTCATCTCTATTAGAGGATACATGAATCAGCAAAATTAAATATTACAAACTCAGCTAGTAGGAAAAGTAAATAAGAAAGGAAACAACTAATATTTAATATTGGACAACAAAGGAAGAAGAGAGACGTGAAAGGAAAGGAGAGAAATGATATTTTTGCTCTGTGAAATTGGCTTAAGGGAAGGCCCTTTTATAGGCAAAAAAGCTTAAGGCTTTTCTTGTCATTTGTCAAGTATGATTGTCAAAACTTGCATGCATCTTGCCACATGAATGGACATTTGTCCACCTTTTTGAAAATATCACAACAAAAAATACTTAAATATGCGGTAAAAATTAAGATGACCAGAGTTAAACAAATATTAATTTGCAAAAGAAAGCATCACACATATTGCATGAATAAATAGTAAGTTATCATATATTCATGCAATTAAGGAACAGTAATGTGTTGTTGGGTAGTGGCGAAATTGCGAGAATTTGTAAGTGAGAATTCCAAAGTACTAGTAGAATATTTACCATATTAATTAAGAGCTATTATTAGTAAACAAAATACCTATCACTTAAGATAACATATTTTTTTGGTAATAACCTGTGAAATATTACCATTACTTACAAATAATATACCTAAAGAGCACTGCAAGTTACTACAACCTCTGAACATGAGGTGTGTTCTCTTCCGGCATCAAAGAACCAAAGCAACTAAGTACAAAATCTTTGCAGTAAAAAACTACACCTATGTGCTCTTTTGGAGCTCTTACTATGTTCCATCCTTACCTTAAGTTCCTTTTCTATCTGTGTGATCGTGACCTCTATATTTACATTTGTTGCCTTAAACTATTTCCAGTTTCTAGCTTTCCATATATGATATATCTCAGCTCCAAGAATTGCTACTACTATCTATTCTTTAAACTGCCTCCAATGTCTTCTTTTGATCCACCATATTGACTGCAGCATTTCTTTTCATTGTATTTTAATGCCTAACTATGTTTTCAGCTTGTCCCTTAATTCTGTTGTCCATCCACATTCATAGAACAAATGGCTCTGTGTTTCCTCATTTAAATCATCGCATAACTCATACATTGTGGAGTCTATTTTAATCTGCAATCTGCACAACCTTTCTTTTGTTAGAAATCTCTTCTGACTTACTAACCACAAAAGGAATATGTGCCTAGACGGCAACAGTGAGCTCCACACCAGGTCTGCCTCCTTACATCTCTATACATTGTTCAGCAATGCTTGGTAGCTACTTGACACTGAGTATTTTTCATTTGGTGTCAACCAATATCTACCATTATGGTACGAGTGAGTCATCTATGCTTTAAGGGAATTTAATTTCCTGTAATACCAAGTACTATCTTGAGGTGGTATGTGATTCCAAAAATCTTACTATCTTTCAAATATAATCTATGGATCCATCTAATAAAAAAATGTCTTTTTTCATGGCCAGTTACCATATCAGTTTTGCCCACTGAAGCCACATTCCACTTAGAACAATTTTGGATATTTAACCCTCCATACTTCTTAGGGACACAAACTCTATCCCTAGAGACTAAGGCTCTCTTCCTCCGATCCTCCTTTCTCCCCCATAGCTAGTCTTTGCATTGTTTATCAACTTCCTTTAGAACACTCTGTGGAGGTATGAAAATTTCTCCCCAAAAGTTGTATAAGGAGAACAATACTGCAGTAATTATCTGTAATCTCCCTGCATAAGATAAGGTTCTTGAGTAGTCAGTCTTTATCCTGCTTGTGATCTTTTCAACCAGTTGGTAGCACTCCATTTTGCTCCACTTCTTTGAGGACAGTGGCAATACCAAGTATCTTATTGGCAAAGATCCCAGGGAGAACCCTGTTATATCAAGTAGCTGCTTCTTCAGTTCCTCATCTACACCTGCCACAAATAGATTAGACTTATCTAGATTTCCTTCCAGTCCAGTTACCTCACTAAAATGTTGAAGTGCTTCTCTTACTCTACTCACTAGCTTAATGTCTCTTTTACAGAAAATCATTAAGTCATCAACAAATAACAAATGAGTCAATTTGGTCTTTTTGTACATAGGATGACACTTGAAATCTGGTATGTTACTCATCCTCTTTAGTATTCTTGTTAGATACTCCATGACCAACACAAATAACAAAAGGGACATGGGATACCCTTGCCATAGACCTCTTTTTTCCTTAAAATACACATACCCTACTCCATTCACCTTGACAGAAATTTTTGTGGAAGAGATACAAGTCATTACCAGCTAGATAAATGTAGCAGGAAATCCAAAGCCAGTTATAACTTTCTATAAACTCCCATCCAACCATATCATATGCCTTCCTTAGATCTATCTCCATAAGGCACCTAGGTGTTGTTTTCCTGTTGTAATGCCTAAGTAAGTCATGTCATATCAACAAATTGTGCACCAAAGATCTTCCCTCCACAAACGCAACCTAGTTTTCAACCATAAAAGTTTTAATGATCATGCTCAACCTTTTACAAATCATCTTGGAGATGCATTTTGTTAGTTTGTATGAGTCCACCAAATAGTAGAGTATCTGGTCCTCTATGAGGTTGTACTGAGAATGCTAATGAAATAGTAAGTAAATGAGACACGGGATTTTTACGTGGAAAAATCCCAACTCAAGGGACAAAAACCACGACCTACACTTGTAGGCTTTCAACTTTACTAACTTGTAAACACCTATTACAAGCCACTTTATAATACCTCCATTACAAAGAATTCAACTCAACTAACTTTTGATACTCTTACCATAAGCCACTTTGTCACTTTCTAGTTACAAAGACTTTAACTTATGACTAAACCTAGTCACAACACAAACTCAGAGAGTTTATGGATTTTACAAGAGGGTTCCTAATCAACGCTTCTAGCTAAGCAATTTAGGAGATACAATAAGAACAATCACAAAGTTACAACTCAATTAAGAACAACAAAATACTGAATTTAGGAACTGGTCCGTAGTAGCGTTTAACTTTGTTCTTCAAGCTCTTGAGAATTAAGTTCACTATTTTGCAAAAGGCTTGAGTAAGTAACTAAAGTGTTAAAGTGATGTTTTGATATAAACTCCTTGGTGATAAACCTTGATGACATCACTTGAATGATGTAAGCACTTTAGTTGGTCAAAGGATAAGTGACCACTGGAAACAATGCAGTGCAGGCAGAAACATTGCACGCAGTCACGTCGCTTCTAGCTGTGTCCAACTGACTTCATACTGCTATGAGAGAACCACAAGGGTATCAGGTCCTTGTTTTGTTCTCTATCTCCTGAAGCTATAGCAGTTCACATTTAGTTAGAATCCATTAACTTGCAGTGTAGCCCAAGTGTATCAGGTTCCCTATCTGGTCCTTGACAGTAAGTTTATTAGATCATCAAAACATAAGGCAAAGGCATTGAAAACCTATCAATTTTCCCTTTTTGATGATGACAAACTTAACCATTGATAACCTGTATCCAGAGCAAGAAGAACGAGATAAAGTAACAGGAGCTCACAAGTTCCCCTGACTTTGTGGCCTTCCTTCTTATTGATTGATTCCCCCTTTTGGCATCATTAAAAAGGCACAAGCTGTCAAACAACATAAAGAAGTCTAGCCTATCTAACTCATACCACATATGTGCACACAACATGATAGAGAAGAGAATCATAAAATGAAAGCAATGAGATAATAAAAGAGGATAAATTTTATATATAAAAAAAATATATGCCTTTGCTTAAAAAGCATAGGCAAAATTGGACTGTTAAGACGGGAGCAATACTGTTACATCCCAGCCACATGAAAAAAAGAAAAAAAAAATAAAAGAAACATTCCAGAAACTGGTCACTGAAGGGGTACTTAGGGGGCACTAGGAGTAGATGGCTTGGAGGCTGCAGTAAGTGTTTGGAGAACTAGGTCTATTTGGGCATTGGTCGACTTTTGCTCATTGAGCAGTTCTGCTTTCAGGTTCTCTACTTGCGTCCTGAGATCAACATTCTCTTTTGTCAAACGAGCTACTTCATCATTTGACGCCGGAACCCCTTGGGCTTGCTGACCTTCCAGGATAGCATTCCTAGTCTTCAACCGGCGAATCTCCTTAGTTGCACTATTTTGAGCATTAATGAGTTGTGAGACGGTTGATGTACTTCCTACCCCCCCCCCAATTCTTTTTTATGCACTCACATTCTTCCAACGTTGTTTGTGAGAAAGTCTGTTTCTTAGTTCCTACCTTGCCTTGCCCCAGCGTCACCTCGAAGAACTGAAACACTTGCGTAAGTAGAAACCCGTATGGAAGGCCATGATTACCATCCTTGAAGGTTGCTACTTTTTGCATGTGTTCAATCATAATAGCAGGCAGGCTTATAGGAGTAAAGCTATCCAGTTGCTCCATCAAAAACAGGTCAGACTTAGAAGTCATGGACCCCCTCTCAGCACGAGGCAATAAAACTTTGTTTACCAATTCGAAAAGTAGTTGATAAACAGGGAGTAATGCCTTCTTGTGGATCTGGTCCCCCTTTTGGTTTGCATTGTCCTTTACCATGTCATTTCAAAAACTATACTGAAACGCATCCTTCACACTAGACACACCAGCTGTAGGGACTTTAAGAATCTCCCCAAGCAAACTTACATCGAACACGATATCTACTCCATTCACCAAAGCACAAATATGGTCGGTCTCAACGGAAAAGAGGCTAGCAAAGAAGCTTTGAACCTCATCCTCATACACCTTAGGTGCATCCATTGGAATAGACGCCCCCAACGTTGAAACTCAACCATCTCAAGAACTTGTCGCATACCCACCATGTCAGAGATTGCTGGGTCAAACGTGTGACCCAGCAGAAACTTTTGGTGCCTTAGGCGTTCTGAAGTAGAAGTGCCTTCACTCCTCAGCCTTTTAACAAAACTAGGTTCTTGAAGAGTTTTAGACTTTCGTTTGCCAGACTTTCCACCATTTGATTTCTCTTTTCCCTTATACTTGACTAACACATCCTCATTAAAAATTGAGGCCTCACTCACAATATCCTTCAACTTGAAACTGGGGGTTGAAACTCTTTCTACCGAAGCAAACTACTTCTTTTTCTGGGACCGTCTCACCAATGAACCAGGTTCCTCTAGTGTTTCCTCTTCCACTTCTACCACAGGGACAACTTTATCACATACGGGTACATTATCTTTCACCAACCTCCTCATTTACTTCTTACTACTTTTTCTGCTCCTTTGAATGGCATAGTCGTAGGCCACCTTAGCTTGCAACTTGGTAGTAGGTCGCTTGGCGGAAGACTCAGGAGTGGATACCACCCTTTTCTTAACAATGAACGCATCAAGAGCCAAGTTGTCTAAATCCTCCTCATCATTGGACCTCATTTCAGGAGCTTGAATGTCCAGAGGCGCAACAACAAATGCAGGAGTAGAATTGTCCTTGGAATGAGAACCCTGACCTGGGTCTTCCGGAGAGGGAAAAGGTTCATCATATGAGGGCCCGATAGTTTCTGCTAGTGCAGTGCCCTCAACAGTCGCTATGACTCCTTCTTCCCCCATACCCTGTGCCTTGTTTCTCTGAGAAATTACCTCATAAAGGACGTCGTCAACAGATACCACAAAGATGGTTACAATATTTTCTTCCTCAATCGACACCATTGCCACCACGAAATATGTTGGAACAATGGCGGAACCCTTTGCAACCTCAGGGTTTTGACCTTGTTCTCCACTTTTTCTTTGATTAGTGGGAACCTTAGAGGATAGAGAGGACGGATCAATAATTTTAGGGGTTTCTTAAATGGAAAGAGATGAGGAATCTGGGTGAGGTGAGATTTCAGTGGGGAGAGTAGGAGTGGTTATAGAAGACTCAGAAGGGATGGAGGACTCCATAGGTTTTTCAGTACCAGGGATGACTGGGGCATTGATGTCGGAGTTTGTATCAGCCATTGACAAGATGAAGTGAAGGTACTTTAGGAAGTTCTAATGGAAGACTTATGGTTTGTGGAGAAAAGAGGGGTTTTTTATTAAGAATGGATAATTATGAAGAGAGAGATAGGGACTAGTTCTGAAACGGCGGTTGTGCGTGGAGAAGTGCAACATTTCAGAGGGAGATGGAACGATTTGAAGTGAAGAGACGTGACAGCAGGGTCTGAAAAGGTTGATGACATGGCAGTTGTGTTTTGTACCTTTTTATGACGTGTATTAAAGAATACACAGAACTACTCACCTTTGGCACAAGAACCAGGTTCTTGACCTGTTATTTGAAAGTATCAATCCTCTTTTATCATCCATACACTGCATCTACAACTTCTATACTCATCATGCATGTTTACCTGCAACAGTATTGAAGTGAGTTAGACTTGGCCAAAAAACACTTTACCTAGTTTTACTTGAAGGTGATTTTCATAGCCAAATAATGAGGAATCAGGTTCTCAATTGGGCTTTAATAGCCCCAACTTCACTCTGTTCCTTTCAAAATGTTCCCTGCTTAAAACTTTGGTGAAGATGTCTGCAATTTGGTCTTCTGTGCTACAGAACTTCATACAGATCAACCTTTCTCCACATTGTCCCTCAGAAAGTGATGCCTCACATCAATATGCTTGGTCCTTTTGTGTTAAACTGGATTCTTGGACATGTTGAGTGTACTGGTGTTATCACATAGAAGGGGCACACTCTCAGTAAGTACCCCAAAATCCTCCAGTTGTTGCTTAATCCATAGAAGTTAAGCACAGCAGTATGCTGCAGCTACATATTCTGCTTCGGTTGTTAAAAAAGCCACTGAGTTTTGCTTCCTTGTGCCCTAAGAGATGAGACATGAACTTAGGAAGTGAGTCATTCCAGAAGTGTTTTTCCTATCCACAAGATAACCTGCATATTCTGCATCAGCATATCCAATGAGATTAAAACTGTCACCTGAGGGATAATAAAGAACCAGGTCCTGTGTTCCTTTAAGGTATCTCAGAATTCTTTTGGCAACCTTCAAATGAGATTCCTTGGGATTTAATTGAAACCTTGCACATAGACCCACACTGAAGACAACATCAGGTCTGCTGGCAGTGAGATAGAGAAGAGACTCAATAATGCCTCTATACATAGTTTGATTCACATGGGATCCAGTTTCATCCATGTCCAATCGAGTGGCCGTAGCAATGGGAGTGTATCACCTTTGATGCTTCCATGTCAAACCTCTTCAAGATCTCTCCGATGTATTTTTGCTAACAAATGAATGTACCCTTTGAGGACTGTTTTACTTGAAGACCCAAGAAAAAGTTTAGTTCCCTCATCATGCTCATTTCAAACTCACTTCCCATGAGTTTTGCAAATTCTTCACACAGAGAATCAGTTGTTGCCCCAAAGATGATATCATCAACATAGACCTGAACAATGAGCAGGTTCCTTCCCCGTTTCTTTAGGAACAAGGTGTTGTCAATTTTTCCTCTTTTAAAATCATTTTCTAAGAGGAACTTTGACAGACTTCCATACCAAGCTCGAGGAGCCTGATTCAACCCATACAATGCTTTTTCCAGTTTAAACACATATTCAGGGTGTTCATGATATTCAAACCCTGGAGGTTACTTCACATAGACTTCTTCCATAAGAAGTCCATTCAGAAATGCACTTTTGACATTCATTTGGAACAAAGTGAATTCCATATGAGATGCAAAAGCAATTAGAATTCCAATAGCTTCCATGCGAGCGACCGAAGCAAACGTTTCATCATAATCAATCCCTTCATCCTGATTGTAGCCTTGAATAACTAGCCCGACCTTATTCCTTGTGGTATTTCCATGTCCATCAAGCTTGTTTCTCAATACCCACTTGGTTCCTATAATGGTTCAATCTGAGGGTCTAGGTACCGGGTGCCAGACATTGTTCCTTTCAAACTGATGTAACTCATCTTGCATGGCTGTAATCCAATCTGCATCTTTTCAGGGGTTTCTTTATATTCTTGGGTTCTATTTGGGAGAGAAAAGCTGAGGAGGCAAGTGAATTTCTGGCTTTTGACCTGGTTTGTACTCCAGAATATAGAGGGGTAATTATGTTGTCAAGAGGATGAGAGCTTTTGTGTCTCCAGTTAGACATCTGATGTACATTTGTAGAGAGTGTGGGTACATTTAACTGGTTTTCATGCGTTCTTCTCTCAGGTGCTAGTGAAGTACCCTAAACTGCATCAATCACTCTTTCTTCAGCTTCAGTGGTTGTAATTGAAGTACCTGGTTCCAATTGTTAGTTTGTATGAGTCCACCAAACAGTAAAGTACCTGGTCCTCTATGATGTTGTACAGAGAATGCTAATGAAATAGTAAGTAAATGAGACACGTGATTTTTACGTGGAAAAATCCCAACTCAAGGGGACAAAAACCACGACCTACACTTGTAGGCTTTCAACTTCACTAACTTGTAAACACCTATTATAAGCCACTTTGTAATGCCTCCATTACAAAGAATTAAACTCAATTAACTTGTGATACTCTTACCACAAGCCACTTTGTCACTCTCTAGTTACAAAGACTTTAACTTATGACTAAACCTAGTTATAACACAAACTCAAAGAGTTTATGGATTTTACAAGAGGGTTCCTAATCAACGCTTCTAGCTAAGTAGTTTAGGAGATACAATAAGAACAATCACAAAGTTACAACTCAACTAAGGACAACAAAATACTGAATTTAGGAATTGGTCCGTAGTAGCATTTGACTTTGTTCTTCAAGCTCTTAAGAATTAAGTTCACTGTTTTGCAAAAGGCTTGAGTAAGTAACTAAAGTGTTCAAGTGATGTTTTGATATAAACTCCTTGTTGATAAACCTTGATGACATCACTTGAATGATGTAAGCACTTTAGTTGGTCAAAGGATAAGTGACCACTAGAAATAGTGCAGTGGAGGCAGTCACATCGCTTTCAGCTATGTTCAATTGACTTCGTAATGCTATGAGAGAACCACAAGGGTATCCGGTCCTTGTTTGGTTCTCTATCTCCTGAAAGCAGTTCACATTTAGCTGAAATATGTTAACTTGCAGTGTAGCTCAAGTGTTTCATGTTCCCTATCTGGTCCTTGACGGTAAGTTTGTTAGATCATCAAAACATAAGGCAAAGACATTGAAACCTATAAATATTTGTATATCACATTGCAACAAGAGATTGATCTGTACTGTCCTGTATCCTGTGGTACTTCAATATAAGGAATTAGAGAGATCATTGTAGCAATCAACTGAGTTAGTAGTTTTCCATTCTCAAAAAATTCAAAATAGCTTCAGTGATGTATGTCCCTATGATCTTCCAAGCTACTCTGAAGAATTCACTCCCATATCCATCTGGACCTGGGTTTTGGTTCTTATAAATGTTGAACATAGAGTTTTTGACATCCTTTTTATTAAATGGTTGAACCAGCTGTAGCTACTGTTCTATTGTTAGTAGTGTTCCATTAAGTAAAAAACTTTTAAATGCTCTTATTCTGTTGTGGCCTTTCTCTCCCAGCAACTCTTGATAAAACTCTACAAGTATGTTGGCAATTGATGTGGATTCATGTTGAAATTCACCATGTTTGTCCCTTAGCTATGTGATTGTCTGTTGAAGTCTTATGTGCCTGATTACTGAATAGAAATAGCTAGTGTTGTCATCACCTAGCTTCACCCATGCATCGTTGCTCCTTTGCTGCAACAATACTTCTGCCATGTATGATTTCTGCCTAAATTTCTGATATGTTTCTTTGTTTAATTGCATCAGTGTGGTGTCTGCTGGTTGCATATGTACTGCTATTTGTATTTGTTGTAGTTCTTCCCTCAAGCCATTGACTTCATCCACATAGTTCTGATATCTCCTTGCTTCAATACTTTTAATTTTCTTTTCAGTAACTTCAGTTCTTCGCTACTTGCAACATAACACATTCTTCAAACTGTTTGTCCCATCATTTCTTTACTATCTCCAGGAAGTGAGGATGTTATGACCATGTATTACAAAACTTAAAAGGTCTTTTCCTTGGCAATGAAGCATTGACTAGGTGAACACTAACTAGGCAGTGATCACTTACTCCTTCAGGCAAGAAAGTAACATTATATGCAGGTATTCTATCCAGCCAATCCTTGTTGATAAACACCCAATCAATCTTTGAAAAGATTCTTTGATCTCCACTTCTGTCATTCCATAAGTATTTGTTCTCATGATGTGGCATTTCAATTAAACCATATATTTCTACACACTCATGAAAATCTCTTATTTTCCCTACAGTAATAGGAAGACCTCATACTCTGTCATCCATTTTCAACACTGTATTAAAGTCACCCATGATGATCCAAGGTTCTTGCACCCGTGACATGTAGCATTCATGTAGTTCCAGAGCTCTTTCCTTTCCTCCCTATTGTTAAAAACATATACCACAAAAATGAAAAAATGTTCTTTGCCCAGTCACATGATGCATTCTGCATTAATTGCTTGATTTGTCTTGCTCTGGACATTAAGCTGAAAGTAGTCTGGTTTCCAAGTGAGCCACACCCTCCCATTGTAATGCATATCTAGGTTGGTTACATAGGTTCAACCAACAAACATACTACTAGCTACCTTATCTATTTTATTGACTTTTACTTTAGTTTCTAGCTAGTAATTCTATCAATCTAGCTTCCTGCTTATTGCAAAGGAGTTTAACCTCCTTTTGCTTATTTTGCCCATTAAGGCCTCTTACATTCTAGTAAAGTAGACTAGCCATTCCCCAAGCCGGGAATAGATTTTCCTCCCACAGTATTAGCCTCACCTTCTTGTAGCTGCTTACTTGTCCCTGATTCTACCAGCACCTGAAATGTGTTGCATGTTGCCTTCCCTGCCTGCTAAGTGATGTGTGTTTGTTATTTACTTGTATGCAATGGTGTGATCCATCCTTCATTCACCTTGTTCTTCATTTTTCCATTCATTTTCTTGGGACTTTTGACACTCTCCTCTGGTTGTTGTTTTTGGTTCCCAGTCTATCCTGCCAGGCTAGAAGTTGTAGCTGCTTGCTGTGCCTTAGCCTTCTTTGGCTCAGCTTCCTTTTTCCTTATTTGGTTGGATTAGTTTCAGTTGGTACTGCAGTTGGCTTCTTCTTTCTACACTCTTCCTTATTGTGCCCATACTTGTTACAGAACTTGCATAAGCTAGGCTTCCAATTATACATAACCTTCTGTTCAATCAATGCTCCCTTCTCATTCCTGAACCAAACCTTGTCCGGCATGTGTGCTTCCATTTCTACCTCAATCAACATGCGAGCAAAATTAAGCCCAGACTTCTTTTCTGTGTTCTTATCAACCATAAGAGGTTTCCCTACTAAACTTCATATTTTACCCAACCCTTTGGGCTCCAATATTTAAAATCCAATCCTGGCAGTCGCATCCATATATGCGTTGTGTATATCTCCTCACACACTGTAGCATCACCATGTACATTTAGGGAGATAAATTCTAGTTTAAATCTTGCATTTGAAATCTTACCGATGTCAAAGTTGTCCCACACAGAATTCTTCTTCTCTTCTTCCTCCATTGCTTCGACTTCCTCCGCCCAAGAAAGCCTAGGGCTAGTGTTTGGCCTCTACACAACCTCTGTCCATGATTTTGCTGGCGATGCTACTGTTCCATTGGTTTCCTGTTCCTTCGCGACTGGTGTCGTATCATTCATCGACTCACTGCCTCCGTCAACTACTTGAACTTCAATTACATCCTTCTTCTGCTGAAAATGACCTCGCGATTTGTTGCTTGAGCTAGGAGAGCCTTCTGGGATGGTACACGAGCTCTTTTCCCCATGGATGACACACATTAGCAAACCTGCACCGAGAGAGTTTTCGTGCCCTTAAGATAACGTATTTCTCACTTGTTCGTTCTAGGTTATGATAACATCCATCGCTTGCTCAATTACTCACTTGTATAATGAGGTTATGTATTAGTACAACTAAATTTAGTTCAATTAAGGGAGAGATTTGTAGGACCCATAAAAGGAAAAAAGGAAATAAAGAAAAAGTTTAAAAAGTTGGTGAAGTCAAATTAGGGTGGTTGAAATTTTTTCAACAAGGGTGGCTGAAATATGGACTTTACAAATTGAGGAACCAATCAGATTGGTTGGGTTGGTGAAAATGTGCCTATAAATATGAGCTTCATTCGTTTAGTTTAAGTACACCAAAATAACGAGAGAAGCATAAAGCAGTGAGAGTAATCCACAGATTGTGGTCTGTGAGATAGCTAGTGAGTGGTAGTAATATTGTAGTGAGGTGTTTTAAATAAAGAGTGTTATTTCTTTCAAAGTTGTAGTAGTCTCTTGACACTACTGAGTTGTAATATTATAGCGGTAATATTGCTCCACTCGGGTATTGTATTTTATCTCGCTAAAATATTTGGTGTCATTGTTACTCTCTCGTGTTATTATTATTTGCTGTGGATATTATTCCTGGGCGGGATTATTTATTTTATCCCAACAACGTGGTATCAGAGCCATGACAAATAATGGTCTGCTATCTTTTCAGTACCCCCGTCTGACAAAAGATAATTATGAGAAATGGTGTCTACGTATGAAAGTCATCCTTGGCTCTCAGGATGTATGGGAAATCGTAGACAGAGGGTATGCAAAACCTGATAATGAGGAAGCTCTGCCCCAAAATGAAAAAGAGGTATTGGCAAAGACAAGGAAGAAGGATCAACAAGACCTCACGCTCATCCACCAATGTTTGGATGATGCCATGTTTGAGAAGGTGGCAGATGTTACCACCTCAAAGGAAGTTTGGGAGATTTTACAAAATTCTCCTCAAGGAATTGACAAGGTGAAAAAGGTAAAACTTCAAACTCTAAGGGCTGATTTTGAAGTTTTAAAAATGAAAGAATCCGAATGCATCTCGGATTATTTTTCAAAAGTGAAGGCTGTTGTAAATCAACTAAGAAGATACAGGGAGGACATAGAAGATGTCCGTGTGGTAGAAAAGATCCTTCGCACTTTAACACCTAAATTTGATTTTGTGGTGTGTGCTATTGAGGAATCTAAAGATTTAAACTCTATGATGGTGGAGCAATTAAAAGGTTCTTTACAGGCCCACGAAGAAAAGATCAAAAGGAGACAAGAAGTGCCATCAGAGCAACTTCTTAAAACTCAGGCATCCTTCAAGGATTATGGAGGTGAAACAAGCTATCGAAGAGACGGACGAGGCCGAGGTCGAGGAGGTCATGGAAGAGGAAGAAAACAACTTCAACAATGAAGTTAAAATCCACCAAACATTCAAAGGTCGTGGTTGTGGACAAAGAGGAGGAAGAGGGCGTGGATACTACCAAGAAAATAATGGACAAAGGTATGACAAATCAAAAATTGAATGTTATAATTGTCATAAATTTGGCCATTACTCTTGGAAATGTCGTAGCAATGTTGAAGAAAAGGCTAACATTGTTGACGACAAGAAAGAAGAAAATGAGTCAACGTTGTTGATGGCACTTAAGGAAGAAGACAGAGATTATTGCAGCTCGTGGTATTTGGACAATGGAGCAAGCAATCATATGTGTGGATGCAAAGAGAAGTTTGTGGAGATCAATAAAACAGTGAGAGGTAATGTGTCCTTTGGAGATACCTCAAAGGTTCAAATCGAAGGGATAGGTATGATTCTGATCTCCTGTAAAGATGATAGTCACAAGTTAATTCAAGATGTTTATTATGTGCCAAAATTAAAAAGTAATATTTTAAGTTTGGGCCAACTTCTTGAAAAGGAATATGACATCCACATGGAAAATATGCATCTTTGGCTTAGAGATTCAAGTGGAATTCTAATTGTTAAAGTGCATATGGCAAAGAATAGATTGTTTTCTCTGAATCTTAAAACAATTGATGCAAAGTGTTTGAAGGCTAATGTGCAAGATGAATCACGGTTTTGGCACATACGATTTGGGCACTTAAATTTTGAAGCGCTCAAATCAATGGGAGAAAAGAACATGGTGCATGGGATACCATCAATTAACCATCCCAATCAATTGTGTGAAGCTTGTCTTCTTGGAAAGCATGCAAGGAGGAGCTTTCCAAAGGAGGCCATGTCAAGATCAACCAAGCCGCTCCAGCTTGTCCACACTGATGTGTGTGGACCAATCAATCCACCTTCTTTTGGTAAAAGAAAATACTTTCTGCTTTTCATTGATGACTTCAGTAGAAAGACTTGGGTTTATTTCTTGAACCAAAAATCTGAAGCTTTTGCTGCTTTCAAAAATTTCAAAGTACTTGTGGAGAAAGAAAGTGGCTATGAAATTAAAGCTCTAAGGTCCGATAGAGGAGGCGAATTCACCTCAAACGAATTTAATGACTTCTGTCAACTTCATGGAATTCGTCGCCCTCTAACGGTACCTTATTCACCTCAACAAAATGGTGTTGCAGAGAGAAAGAATCGAACGATTCTTAATATGGCTAGATGTATGTTGAAAGCTAAAAGTATGCCTAAGGAATTTTGGGCCGAAGCTGTTTCTTGTGCAGTTTATTTGAATAACAGGTCTCCAACAAGAAATATTAGAGATCAAACCCCTCAAGAAGCATAGAGTGGAAGAAAGCCAAGTGTCAAGCACTTGAGAATCTTTGGGAGCATAGCCTATGCTCATGTGCCACATCAAGGGAGAACAAAGCTTGACGATCGAAGTGTCAAGCATGTGTTTGTTGGCTATGATACGAGTTCAAAAGGCTACAAGCTATACAACCCAAGTAGCGGTAAGATCACTACTGAAAACCCTAACGCCGACTGCAGTTGTCTGTGAAATCAAGGACCAAAAATGGCCAAGTCGAAGAATCACACAGCTCACAATCAGTCGTACAAGGCTCACAGGAATGGAATCAAGAAACCCAGGAAACACCGTCATAGCTCCACCAAAGGGATGGATCCCAAGTTCTTGAGGAACCAGAGGTATGCTAGGAAGCACAACAACAATAAGAATGTGGACTCTGCTAATGAAGAGTAAAATAATTTAGAGTAATAGGTCGCCTTCTGTTTATTGCTGGCACTGTATTTTGATATTGGGATCTTTATCTTGGTTGTTTTGAAGTTTTGGCAGATACTTATTCGAACTAGTATTTTATCAAGTATGGAGACCAACTTTTCCTTTTAAAAAAAAGCAGCGGTAAGGTGGTGGTAAGTGGTGATGTTTAATTTGATGAAGAACTAGCATGGAATTGGGAAGCTAAGGAAGAAACTTCATATGATTTTCTTCCATACTTTGGTGATGAATAAGAACCGGAGACTGTGGAACCTGTGCAGGACACAACTCCACCTTCTTCTCCAACAAATGTTGCATCTCCCTCTTCTTAAGAAGGTTCAAATGAACAGCCGCAAAAGACAAGGAGCATTCAAGAGCTCTATGAGGACACAGAAGAAGTTACTAATTTTGATTTTTTATGTTGTCTCTTTGCTGACAGTGAACCGATGAACTTTGATGAAGTTGGAACAAACAAAAGGTGGAGACACGCCATGGAGGAGGAGATTGAGTCAATAGAGAAGAACAACACTTGGGAGTTAACAACTCTTCCCAAGGGTCATCGAGCAATTGGAGTGAAATGGGTATACAAGACAAAGAATGCTGATGGAGATGTGGAGAGATACAAGGCACGACTTGTGGCTAAAGGCTACAAGCAAAGGCAAGGCATTGAATATGAAGAAGTCTATGCACATGTTGCCCGCATGGAGACTATTCGTTTGCTGATCTCTTTGGCAGCGCAAATGAAGTGGAAGATTCATCAACTAGATGTCAAGTCAGCCTTCTTGAATGGCTATCTTGAAGAAGAAGTCTATGTTGAACAACCATTAGGCTTCGTGGTCAAAAACCATGAAGATAAAGTGTTGCGGTTGAAGAAAGCTTTATATGGATTAAAGCAAGCCCCACGAGCATGGAATAGTTGCATCGACAAGTATTTTCAAGACAATGGGTTTACTCGTTGTCTTCATGAATATGCTCTTTACCTTAAAGTTCATACTAATGGAGATATCTTAATTATTTGTCTTTATGTTGATGATCTTATTTTCACGGATAATAACCCAAGTTTGTTTGAAGTTTTCAAGAAAGATATGTCCCGTGAGTTCGAGATGACAGACGTAGGGACCATGTCATATTACTTGGGCCTAGAAGTGAAGCAGATGGAGGATGGAATTTTTATCTCTCAAGAAAGCTATACAAAGGAGATATTGAAGAAGTTCAACATGCTCGATTGCAACCCCATGAACACACCGATGGAAAGTGGGACAAAATTGTCCAAGTTTGATGAATGAGAAAAAGTGGATCCCACATTCTTTAAAAGTCTTGTGGGAAGTTTGAGGTACTTGACTTGTACCAGACCAGATATACTTTTTGCAGTTGGAGTAGTAAGTCGCTTCATGGAGGCTCCTACCTCTACTCACTTGAAGGTCACTAGAAGAATTCTTCGTTACCTAAAAGGTACAATCGATTTTGGGTTATTTTATTCTTCTTCTAATGATTTCAACCTTGTGGGATTTTGTGATAGTGATTATGCGGGAGATATTGATGATAGAAAAAGTACAACTAGTTTTGTATTTTTCTTGGGTGATTCTGTTATTTCTTGGAGTTCAAAGAAACAGTCCATTGTTACTCTCTCGACTTATGAAACCGAATATATAGCAGAAACATCATGTACCTGTCATGCTATTTGGCTAAGGAGATTATTAAAGGAGCTCAATTTGCTACAAATGGAAGCTACATAGATTTGTATTGATAACAAATCTGCACAGGCACCCGCCAAGAATCCGGTATATCATGATCGAAGCAAGCATATAGATACATGGTATCATTTCATCAGAGAGTGCATTGCCAAGAAGGAAGTCGGGCTCAAATATGTGAAGCCTCATGATCAAGTTGCAGATATCTTCACAAAGCCTCTTAAGTTTGAAGATTTTCAAAGATTGAGATCAAGACTTAGAATAAAGAAGAAAAATCAAAATTAAGGGAGAGATTCGTAGGACCCATAAAAGGAAAAAAGGAAATAAAAAAAGTTAAAAAAGTTGGTGAAGTCTAATTAGGGTGGCTGAAATTTTTTCAACAAGGGCGACTGAAATCTGGACTTTACAAATTGAGGAACCAATCAGATTGGTTGGGTTGGTGAAAATGTGCTTATAAATATGAGCTTCATTCGTTTAGTTTAATAATACCAAAACAACGAGAGAAGCATAAAACAGTGAGAGTAATCCACAGATTGTGGTCTGTGAGATAACTAGTGAGTGGTAGTAATATTGTAGTGAGCTGTTTTAAATAAAGAGTGTTATTTCTTTCAAAGTTATAGTAGTCTCTTGACACTACTGAGTTGTAATATTATAGTGGTAATATTGCTCCACTCGGATATTGTATTTTATCCCGCTAAAATATTTGGTGTCATTGTTACTCTCTTGTGTTATTATTATTTGATGTGGATATTACTCGTGGACGGGATTATTTATTTTATCCCAACATTATCGTCATGACACGCTATATGCAGTCAATATTAATAACATTTACCTTAAAAACACACAAATTCGTGGTAAATATTTAATGACAAACATACTTAAACAAACATTAATATGCAACACATATCCCATGCAAAAGAAAGTATATATCATACACGTTGTATGGATAGATACTAAGTTTCATATATTTATGCAATTAAGGAACAACATTGTGACATTCAAAAAATATAAAAATATCACACTTGGGAATTAAACTTGTGATCTCTAAAGTAATTTTCGAACACGCTTTACTGCTTCACTAGAATTTTCTCTTAGGTCTATAGGCAAAAAAATCGTTCTTAACCTATTTATATATTGGTGTAATTCTTCAATAAAGAGGATTCACCCTTTCTTCCACCTATAACTAGCTCCGCCACTGTGGTTGGGTGCGAGAAAATTATTGTTTGCAAGAAAATTAAAGTTCCCATTATCTGGAACAGTTTCTGACTAGTTTTCTTCATCTTCATTTGAAATAAGCTAGGTATTATTAATTGACGAATTGTGTTGTCTTTAAAAATTCTAACCTTCTTTACTTCTAAAGAAAATCAAATTAATTAAAGATCACCCAGTCAACTGATTGGTAGCTATATAGTGTACTCCAGGATAGTAGTTGGTATTGGAAGAAAATTTGTCATATAAGAGACAAGCTTGCAGAGGATATAACCAGGGAGGATGACAAATGCAAACAGGTAGATATACAATCATGAAATGGTACTCTTGGATGAGAGGGAATCTGGATACTTGCCATTGGGGGAGATGGGTTTGGAATATGCAAAATGTTCCAAAACATAGCTTCATTTGCTGGATGATGATGCAAAGGAAGCTGCTAACCAAGGATAGGCTAACTAACAGAGGGATAAGATCATATGGCCTATGTGCAGGGGCGGATTTAGGGGGGTGAACCCCCTTGCGCCGAAAAAATACACTGTATATATAAGGCAAAATCTATTTTTTACCTCTATATATTAAGTTTTGAACCCCTTTAACACAATCCAAAAGTGTAGTTTAGTGGTCAAGGGGGTTCAAAATCTACATAAGGTCATGAATTCAATTCCCACTAGATACAAATTTTTTTTTTAAACCCCCTTCGTAGAGATCCTGCCTCCGCCACTGCCTATGTGTATTATGTGGAAATGCCCCAGAATCAATAGAGCACCTGCTCTATGAGTGTCACTTCTCCAAGCTGTATATCAATGAAGTTCTTCAGTGGGCTGAAGATAAGAATAACAAACTATGAAGGGCAGCATCTATGGAAAAGAATTGGTAGGAAGATGGGAAGCAAATTTAGAAGGGAGTTCTCCTATGCTGTACTGGCTGCATTGAGCTACCAAATATGGAAGGGGAGAAACGAAACTTTATGGCAAAGTTCTGTGCCTAAACCTAGCGAGTTATGTGACCAGATAAAAAAGGAATGCAAAGTTCGTGTGATGGAGATAATCAACAAAAAGAAACGGGACAAGGATAGAAGAAGTAAATAATAAAATAGAGGATAAAAATACTATATGTATAGTATAGGATACAAACAGACTTACTTGTGCTTAGACGAGTAAGTATAGATTTATATATAGTCAGGTGTTAGAGATTTTGCTTTTCTTCATTGTATTTGTTCTGATGATGAATAAAAAAAAATCATTCCACAAAAAAAAAAAAATGTAAACCGTTTGGTTACTGTGCTTATTATATTTTAGTATATACAAATTTCAATTTATTCCTTAGTTTTTTTTGTAAGTAATTGCCAATTACTCGCGAAATAAGACAATTGCCATTGAAATTATGCAATAATAAATTGTTTATGTAAAAATAAGTTAATGGAAAAATTGAGACTTACAGCACCCTCTTTGAGACACACTGCGCTAACAGTAGGAATATATTTAGACGGAAAGTATAAAGGAGGATAAGTGTAGATTATTTACAATAGTACATATACAGGAGCAAATCTCGCCTTTTTCCCTTTTCAAAAACTGTCTATATGCCCATTAAAACTTATCAAAGAAAAAAAAAATTACCCCTCTGCGAGAATAATCTCTTTTTTTTTTTTTCAAGCATGTTTTTTTTCTCTTCTTAATTCTACGTACTAATATCGATAGCAAGCTCAATGGCATTAATGTTGAAATTTTACGGTACATTATGTTTGTTTCGTCTGTCAGAAAGAAAAAAACTAAAATTTTGGTCAGTTTTTTCATTTTTAATTAATTAGATGAACATTTGAATGGTCAAGTAACATTACTTTTATTCTACCCAAAAAAAAAATTATGTAAATACAGCACAAACAGGTTCAAATGTTTTTTGTGGCGTTTGGGGGTGGGGCGCGTGAAGAAATTAAATCAACGCAACGCTTATGGTGAACATTGCTTCACAATTTTTCCTTAAACAGTGGCAATCACAAATTAGATTTAAAATGCAAATAAAGAAATTTAGTCAAATCTCAGATTCTCTTTATAAATTCAATAAAAATAGTTCCAAAATGTTCTTATATTATTAATATCGAAATTCTGTATTAGTCAAGTTTTGACTTGGCTGTTCATACGATAGTGTCCAAATATAGCCGTAGCCAGATAGATTATAATTAATTTATTTATCTAATATATAGAGCTATTTTTGGTTTTATAATGATTTTTAAATGTTTAGATGAGATCCTCTTTTATTTTCAACAAGACACTAATTAATGACTAGGCTCTTCTTGTATTTTTGTGCGGATTAGTAACTACAACTATAAGTAAATCTAATTATATGTATCTATTAAATGAAATACCGTTGTAATTTTATCTTGGCAGAGTGTATATAATAACATTTATATTGTTGTAAATCATTTCAATTTTCTCCATTCAGTAGAGGCGCTTCTTGTAAAAGGTATGATGGTTTACATTTCCTCCCTTTTTTTAATAGACATTTGTAATAAGTTTATTTTATGTGTGTGTGATACTGCTATTTGTCTCTTAAAATCATCAAGTGTAATAAAATCTTTGTGACTTTTTGTTATCAGATCGAAAAATTTCATTTGAAAATGAGTTTTTCTACGGGTGCTAGCAATACGGTCCAAGGTAAATTTATCAACTCTAGACTTTAGATTGACATAGGCTTATTATTTTAATTATATATAAAATTCTTATGAGTTGGTGGAATGTACTTGGTTGTTTGTTTATTTATTTATTTATTTTATATTCGTGTACTAGTTACATCTTTCCTATAATTCAGATGTCTATTAAGATTTACTCTAAAGAACAAGGCACGATCTGAGAAGTAAAGTTTAAAAAAATGTTTCTAATATATAAAAGGGTAACCCTTTGTGTTTAAGTTCCACCTTTTTGAAAGGGAAAATGAATTTTTAGATCTTAAATCAAAGGCCAAAAGTGAGTTAGATCATTAAAATACCCTTTAAATTAAAATGGTAAAAACGTCCTTCAACTATAACGGACAACTATGTTTTATCAAGCAAAAAGTGGAAATACCTAAAAGTACCCAATAAAAAATGGTGTATAAAATGAGTAGTACTCCTAATGTTTTGAGTTAAGGAAATAATACATTTTGAAAACCTAATAAGTATTCTACCCGAAATTGGCCAGTTGAAAAAAATCCAATACTAGCACTAACATTTTGGTTTTAATTTTTTTAAAAAAAAGGTATATGTTACAATTCATACTAATTAATGGTCATTTTTCTCTTTTTTATATTTAAAACACATAACGAACCAACTCATTTTTGCCATTGAATATTTAAAATCACTGGGGTGGCCTACAAGCCAAAATTAAAAAGGTTAAAAGAGATAAGTGAAATTAATTTACTCTATATAAAAAGATAACTCAAAATTAGTTTTTTTTTTGTATGTGAGGCATTCCACAAACTGTTATTTCCTATCACGTACATTAGTGTTTGCGATGTCCCCCACTCCCCATTTCTCTCGTATGTACAGTTACTGATCATAAACTTACTTTGTAGAACACACGTAGTTCTAAAGAGCATAAACAAAGAAGATTATAACTTTAAGTTTTAAAACCAAAAAGTTATTAGTATATTTCTGGTTCGCTAATTCTATTTCTTTAGAATAAAAAATGTTATTGCTTGAAAATTTTGATAATCTAATAGTTTTTAAAACCTTTATCTTGATGACTAGATTTCAGTGCAATCATCACTATCAGCTCTGATCATGAAGGTGATTCATCAAAAACTAATGGGTTGACTAGTGTTGCTGATAATGAGGTAAGTCTCTATATATTTTATTATGACGAAAACTCTCTTGTTAATAGAGTCTTACCTAGACAAATATAGTAAATTGTGTGCTAATTAGTGAAAAAGGATTTACATCTGAGTTTGAATGTTTAGATTAAAGAGCCTTTTAGTTTGCGAATAGTTAAAATAGGACATCGTTTAGGCTTGATACATTTAATGAACTCGTTCTTAAAAATTTAAAATAGGGTTTTGCTCCATTTAATGAACTCGTTCTTAGAGTATAGGGTTTTGCTCCATTTCCTCTTGAGATGATTAATTGTAAGGTTAATGCAACGAATCTCGGCGCTAAACAAATAGAGCACGAATTCAACTAGAGAATAAGCAAGAAAATGAACTTGATCTTTTTAAAGATGAAGTTTGATTGAAATATCTAAAGCCATAGCAATTTCTAAGCGGGGTTGAACTTGAACCATCTTCCTCTATATACAATAACAAGAACAACAACAAACTCAATATAAGAGTTTAAGAAGGATAATGTATAAGCAAATCTTACCCTTATCTTTAAAGATGAAGAGGTTGTTACAATAGACCCTCAGCTCTAGGAATGAAAATATATTCCTCTCTACCTTGTCCTTAATTTCCTCTACCTCTTCTAAAAGATTTGTGTCTTCTATGCTTGAAAACTATTACTCGATCAGGTTGCACCTGTTCACCATCTTCCCCTCTCATTTCAAACCCTCCTTAAGGCATTGACACATGAGTAATTTTTTTTTAATTCCTACTCGGTGTCCAATATCTACTTTGGAGCATAACTAATCTGGATTCACGATGGAAATTTCACTTTGAAGATATAACCCTTCCTATCAAAGGGCCGAGGACTTTATTTCTAGAACTCAAATTCGAAATCTATAGTAAGGATGATGAAATACTTACCACACCAACCAAAACTTTTGATGGTTCGATAGTTCCGACCTTGGGTTAAAGTTGGATATAGTGCATGCTGTCCCAACTGTTCTTGGGGTTTTGCATTTACTTCCTAACAAAGCTTATAACTTTACAACCTTCATCCAAGGGCTTGTGTATAGCTGTAAGGCTAGTACATATTCCTTTGAATTCCTTGATATATTCATGACTACCGTTATTGTTCCATTTTGGTGCTATGCAATTGTTGGCTCAGTAGAGATCCTTGTCCTTTGCTGACTTGTAGGTACTTGTCCTCAAACCAACAATAATAACAATATACCCAGTGTAATTCCATAAGTGAGGACTGGGGAGGATAAATATATATGCAGTTCTTACTTGTATGAGGTAGCTAGCTAGCGAGACTGTTTCCAATAGATCCTCCACTCAAAAAAAAAATAAAAAAAAAATAAAGCAAATTTAAGAAAGAAAAAAATGTAGTGAACAGGCCATGTTGGAAATACTGGGGAAAAGAAACATTAACAACAACAACAAAATAATAAGATAGCTAATGTAAAGGAAACAACAGGTAACATAAGAAATTATAAAATAAGAAATACAAAAATAATACTAATAGTACTGATACATAGGAGGAGGAGCAGATAAGGTGCTCCAAACTATCACCATGCCTCTTCCATAGGAAAGTGAGATATCGTCCCTCGACTACCTACTAACCTTCTGCCCTAATTGTCGACCTCCATATTCTTCTATCTAGGGTCATATTCTCGAAAAATTGAAGATGTGTCATGTTTCTTCTAGTCACCTTACTTCAATACATTTTCGTCTTACCTCTACCTCTCGTTAGACCTACTATTGCCAACGTCTTACACATCCTCACTAGGTATCTGTGATCCGATTCCTTATTAGCACACTCCTTCCGCACTGAATATTTTAATTGGGTTGGGAGTTTCTTCTCCTTTTTCATTGATGTCTATAGCAGGTAGGGCATCGTCAATCACAAAATATTTCACCTTCAATATCGCTCTCTGTAAGCTGTAGCATTTGAATTCTTCATACATGGTAGTTGGAGGCTTTTAAATTGATAGGACTAATCGTGATGAGTTGATGGAATAATGAAAGTGATAAAGTCAAAGTAGTGATAGTAGATGAAGCTATGGTTGGGACTTGGGAATGCGATTATAATAAAGCTTAAGACAATTTTCTTTGTCTTGAGCCTAAGGCTCCTATACCATGGTGAATATTTAAACAGTAAAAACAATAATATACCCAGTAATATCTCACACTGTAAGGCCTGCGGAGGGTAGTGTGTGCGTAGACCTTACCCCTACCTTGTGAGGATATAGAGGTTGTTTTCAATAGACCCTCGGCTTAGGAAAACATAAGCACCACATTAATGAAAATATAGAAAAGAAGGGACAGTATCAACAAGCCATATAAAAGCAGAATAAAAACAACCAGATAGTAAGGTGATCAACAATGAAAGAAACAACGGTTAGTCAGAAAAATCTACTACCAACAGAAAACAAGAGTGCGTGCCAATACTACTGTTATGAACACTATAGACTACCTACTCTACTACCCTAATCTTCAACCTCTATACCTTCCTATCGACCTCTATACCTTCCTATCGAGGGTAAGGGTCATGTCCTCGGTCAGCTGAAGTTGCGTCATGTCTTACCTAATCACCTCTTCTTTGGCCTACCTCTACCTCTCTGTAGGCCCTCCAATGTCAACCTCTCACACCTCCTCACCGGAGCGTCTGTGCTCCTCCTCCTCACATAACCAAGCGACCTAAGTCGCGCTTCCTGCATCTTGTCCTCAATAGGGGACAGACCTACCTTGTTGCGAATAACCTCATTTTTTATCCTATCTAATCTGGTTTGTCGTCACATCCATCTCAACATCCTCATCTCTACTACCTTCATTTTCTGGACATGAGCGATCTTGATTAGCCAACACTCTGCCCCATACAATATTGTTGGTCTGACTACCACTCTGTAGAACTTAACCTTAAGTTTCGGTGGCACCTTCTTGTCGCACAAAACACCGAAAACGAGTCTCTATTTCATCCATCCCGCCCCAATACGATGTGTGATATCTTTATCAATCTCCCCATCCCCCTGAATAATAGAACCAAGGTACTTAAAACTCCCTCTCCAAGGTATGACCAGCGAGTCCAGCCTCACCTCCCCTTACCCTCCATGACTCTCGCCATTGAACTTACACTCCAAGTATTCTGTCTTGGTCCTGCTAAATTTGAAATTTTTAGATTCTAGAGTCTGCCTCCATACCTCTAATTGCGCGTTCATACCATCTCGTGTCTCGTCAATCAATACAATATCATCTGCAAATAGCATGAACCATGACACCTCCCTTTGGATGTGGCACGTCAGTAAATCCATCATCAGAGCAAACAAAAAAGGGTTGAGTGCTGACCCCTGATGCAACCCATCAATCACTGGAAAATGGTCTGAGTCCCCATCCACCATCATCACTCGTGTATTTAATCCATCATACATGTCCTTAATCAACCTAACGTAGGGAACAGGTACACCTCTAACCTCCAAACACCTCCGCAAAACCTCCCTCGGAACTTTATCGTACGCCTTTTCCAAGTCGATGAACACCATACATATGGAAGCCTTCTTTCTCTCCCTGTATTGCTCCTCAATCTCCTAGCAAGGTAGATGGCTTCTCTAGTCGAACGCCCCGCATAAACCCAAATTGGTTCTCAGAAATTGACACACTCTTCCTCACCCTTAGCTCTACCACTCTCTCCCGGACTTTCATAGTATAGCTAAGCAGCTTGATACTCCAATAGTTATTGCAATTTTGGATATCAACCTTGTTCTTATATACAAGAACCATCGTTCTTCACCTCCACTCTTCGATCATCTTCTTCGTTCTAAAATGACACTAAATAACCTAGTGAGCCACTCCAAGCCTGCCTTGCCTGCACTCTTCCAAAACTCCGTCGGAATTTCATCCGGCCCGGCCGCTTTGCCCCTACTCATCTAACGCATAGTCCCCTCAACTTCATCAACTCTAATCCGCCTACAATACCCAAAGTCACAACGACTCCCGGAGAGCCAAAATCACCCAGGACAATACTCTTGTCCCCCTCCTCATTCAAGAGACTATGAAAGTAGGTCTGCCATCTCCGATAAAAATTAATTACTATAGGAAGTAATTTGGATGAATATGTTTTTCTCCAAGTTCTCTATACGGCTGAAGTAGTTTATTCACACATCTAGGTTGATCACAAATTTTCTTCCTATATATACAATGTGTATTTAGTCAGAATCCTACATAATTGACTTCTAAATAACCAAGAGTAGTGGCCGAGGGTATTGTTAAATAATGAGTATATGAAAATGCAGATAAATATATCCAATTAAGAATAATTAAGATGCATTTAACATTCTTAAGTGACAAGCTTTACAAATAAAAGAAGAAAAACTGTATGTGACTTTGTATATTTCGCTTATAATCTTTTTTTGAAATTTTCATACTTCTACTTTTTTACTCCATTCTGGAAAATGTAATTGTTCCCGCAGTTTTTAGACTTGAATATGCATTTCTATGGAGATCTATACATTCTTCAACTTTCCCCATATTTTATCTTTTTCAGATCAATCTTTTGACACCTACATACATCTTCCATGTTTCTGCTAATGCTGCATTATAAGTTCTTTACTATACACTTTAAGTTTAATTAATGTAACTATCAACTATACTCTACTTGCAATTGCATGTGCTCTAATCCTGTAATAAGCTATATTACAAACTATTTGCATGCGGATATAAAGTTGTACATGTGTTTTACTGGTGTGTTTGCCGTTTTGTACAAAGAAAATATTTTCATGTTTGGTTGACTTAAATATTTTAAAAAATTCGTCAATTGGAGGACTTTCGTACCAAAAGGAGGGAAAGAAGACCTAAATCACTTTATTTTCCAGATATTTATTTTCTTTCTTTCCTAAGATTATCCATAGTAGTAAGATAAATTTATTTAACCCTGATTAAACAAGGTGAAGCAAAATAGCTAAAAATATATACATTTTACATTGACAGTCATTTCTCCGATTCGTCGAGTTTAGCGAAGAAGCTGAACCGGAAGACATTACTAGCAAGCCAATTGCCTCTGAGCCTGCAAAACCGCACATGATTGGTTTTCCTCCACCAAGGTAAATGCACGCACTTACATTTATAATTTTAATTTTTTTAAAGCTTAATTATAACATTTTTAATTTTATTTTGTGTTGTTAATTTGGTACTTTATTATAGGAGAACTGAAGCAGGGAAAATGCCCGCATCAGCTGAAACAAAACCTGGAGAAAAATCAGAAGTGAGTCCGAAGAAACCTTACAGAGCACTAATGATGAGAGCTATTAATGATTATGGAGTTAAGAAGGAAAAGAAGAAAAGAGCTAAGAAGTCATCAAATCAGAAAAGGAAAAGATCGGCAAAGTGAATCCCTTAAGTAATTCTTCGGAGAAAACTATAATTATGGATTCTAAATTACCGAAGAATTAGTTTGTTGTTTTGCATGCGGATGATAACTGTGTTTGTCGGATCTTGATTATCCTTTTTGTGACCTTTAAAGTCATGAAACTCATGTTGTTGTTTGGAACCTTTCTGTTGAACTTTTTATCTTATCATCAAATGGAGTTTTAAAAAAAGTACTTTCACTTATACAATAGCAGTTCAATTTGTGTTTATTTTAATTATAAGTAGTTTGTGTTTGACTAATTTTTTTAAAAGTACGTTTGAGCCAAATAAAGAGCATGTTTGCCAAGCTTTTAAAAAAGTATATTTTGTGAAAAGTAGTTTGCATCTGGTTAATTAATTTGGAAAACACTTTTGAACAGTAATTAATGTGTGATCGAGCTTTTAAAAAGTATTTTTCTCAAAAGTGTTTTTTGAAGAAACTACTTTTTTTTTTTTGCTTCTACTCAAAAATACTTTTTTCCTTTTAAAAACTTTGGCCAAATACCTCTAACTTTTGGAAAAAATATTTTTGGAAAAAAAAAACACTTTTGGCAAATAAAAATTTTTGGCCAAATAGGCTAGAAATTAAAAACAACTTTTTGGTTCTGCTTGTAAGGAAACTACTTTTTAATTTCTTCCAAACGGCAAAAAAATTACTAGCTTTTACTACTATTCATAAGAACTTGCTTCTTCCGAAAGCTTTACCATATACCTCTTTCCAAATAAGCACTTCTAGTTTCCTAGAAATTTGGCAGGTTATTATAAGTCAAAAACTATACTAGTATGTTTTTTCTAATTTTTCTAATTTACTTCTGTTTAGAGTTTATATATAACTGTCTTTTATCTCTCCCTCTCTGCAGTACAACAAATTAAAATTCTCTAGGTCCCAAATTCTTGAGGAGAAGGCATGCATGGACACACATTTGCCTGAGTTTAATTAGGAAACACACCAGATGGAAATATTCTTATACACCCTGCTTATTTTTAGGCAACCCTATCTTACTCTAAAAGTCATCATATTAATTATTATATACCATCACAATAAATGATATCCACTATATATATATATAACAAAATTTTGAGATCTAGGAAGGTCACCACTCACCAGTTGATTGCCGGTAACGAAACGAATGGAACAAACTACTAAGTACTATATAAGCTTACATAGTTGCCCCATGTAAGTTGTAACAAGTTTAAATTTTAAAACCAGATTTTTTACCATATAGTTTACTGTTTGTTTAATTAAATGTACGTTAGGAAAAAAATTCAAAGTTAAAAAAAATGTTCAAGAATAATTTTAACAAGAAAAATTACAAATAAATGAAATTAGTAGGGGATAATAAAGGGTTAACGTGGACGGTGGACGTGCAAAGTGTAATGGAGAGATTAATGTTTGTTTTCTCATTTAGCCATAAAAGAGTTGTTGAAGTTGATCTCTAGTCAGAAAATAGAGCTTTAAGGAAACAGACACCAAATAGTTGTTGTAGCGAGTCTTTTAGTAGTACTACTGTATAGTATTTACTATTGCCGGGGTGGCAATTTGAGCCCAAACTCATCTAACCCGTCTAATCTGCCCAAAGATTAATAGGTTGGGTTACAAATATTTTAGGGAAAATCTCACTTTATACCTATTAGGCCCAAACTATTTACCTTTTAATACCCATCCCCAAACTATTTACCATGCCTACCTAGTCGGCCCAAACTATTTACCTTTTAATACCCATCCCCAAACTATTTACCCTGCCTACCTAGTCGGCCCAATCTATTTACCCAGCCCCGGCCCAATCTACCAATCTCTCCCTTATCTTCGATCCAGCCCATTCTGCCCATTATTCCCAAGTTTTCCTTCTTTCTCTATCAGTTAACAGAGTACACTTTCCATAACTCCATAGCCAACCGATGAGAACGCAAAAGTGAAACACATTCGAGTTGTAATTTTTTTCTTCCGATTCCGTTCTATCTCTTCGTCTAGTACCTAATTTTGGGTGACATTTTTGCTTTGGGTGAATTTTTTGCTTCTGAAAGTACATTTTAGTGAAAGTGGGTTTTCAAAATCATAGGATTTTTATGTTTTCCTTTATACTTTTGTGAATCAATGTCTATGGGTTGTTGTTTTCTCTATGGGTCGGAAGAGTTGTGCGCGTAGATGGTGGCGCTTTGGACAATATCATTTTTCAAAAGAAGTAGCTGCTGAATCCGTTGCCTCAGCCATGTCTGGGCCTAGTTTTTCCTTATTTTCTGATTTTCAGTCTCCACTTAGTCGTAACCCTAGCAATAGTCATGTTGAAAATACAACTGAAAATGTAGAATTAGAGGGTGGAAAAGGCAAAAATATTAATGTCGCGTCAGTCGATGAAACTCCCTACCTGTCATTACCCGACACAAATTTTGAACCAGTCATAGGAGATGTTCCTGTGACTGATAAGGGAAAAGGTAAAGTTGTTGAGGATTCTGAGTTAGGGAGAAGCCGATGTGAATCCGTGCCTGAAACAGAGACTCAACCGGTAGATGTTGATTGTAGCGATGATTCTCAGTTAAAGAAGAGAAAAATTGGTGTCGCACCCAAGAAGGTAATTTTCTTACAATTATGATCTTTGCGATTTTTAATGTATAGTACATTGTTATTTTTTGATTTCTTATTATGCTTTTGTATTATATCATAGTTATAGTCAGTTGTGTTAATTTTTTGAATTAAATTGACAGATTAAATTAATGTTCTGCTTGAGGTTTAAAAAAATGGTCGTTGATTCACTAGTGCTGTCAATCAATAGTTGTTGTTGTCAACCAAATTTATTGAAGCCAGAGCTGCTCTGTGTGATTTCTGATTTTCAGCTTTACATTAGATGATTTTGTACGTGATCTAGTGTTTAGGCCAGTTGATAGTGGTGGGGAGAAGCAAGTATGGAAGGAATGGGACCGTGTAAGTTATGTGTGCAGAATGAGCTTTTCTTTATAGGTGGCATGGTATGGATGGGGTCAATGTGCAGAAGCCCCACGACCTTGGCTGGTGACCACCACTGGCATTGATTATAGGCAGGCATCGGGGTAGAGTGATCATGTATGGGGCGTTTTCTGAATAACACTCATTGTCCCTTTTGAAACATCTGAAGAATCCCTTAACCTTAAGTAATAAGTTAGGACATGATTGACTTATTTTCTAATGAAAATGATTTGTTGAATTGGTGCTAAGTAGTATACAAAAAAGATGACAGGTACTCAGTTACATGATTGACATAGTACTTGAGTCTGGAAGGGGGAGGCAATGCTATTTGACATAGTTCTTCTAAAAAATTGCATTTATGTTCTTTATCCGATTGTTGCGTAACTGATGTTTTGTTGCAGTGGCAATGGCACGCATGATGTTTCCCATAGAAGTTTTGTGCCTATAGACATAGTGTATGTGTGTTATGTGATAGTTTTTATAGTTATAGACAGTTGTTGGAACAACCCCGTACAACTATTTACCCTGTTAGTATAGCTATATACTATCATATGCTTCTGGATCTTTTTTTAGCTGTCTTCGCTATTTGTTTTTCCTTTAATAATAGTAGTATCGTACAATATCTTGAAAATACTTTATAGCTGCATTCCTTTTTGCTTTTTCTCTTTATTTCTATCTGTTATGTAATAGTAGTATAGTCATTTGTAGTTGCCGGAAATTAGTCAGTATAATTGTATACCCTGCTGGTATAATTATATGTCGTGTTGGTATCGTATGGTAGTTGTGATATTTTTAGTTGGTTTAGTTGCATTTTAAGTAAATTCTATTTCTAAAATTATTTTATATGAACATGTTTTGCAGTGTTGAGATTTCCTTGTGCCGATTGACTTAGATTATAAACCAAAGGTTGATTGGGATACCAATTGTCATGTTATTCATCAATTGAAAGCGAATTTATCAAAGCGGCAACTTCGACTGTTTAAGAAAACATGCTTTGGCTATTTTTTGGATCTGCCACCAGTGATTGTGCAGATTCGTGTTATGCACCATTTGCTTATGAGAGAAGTACATCATGAGGTTAAAAATGAGATGCGGTTTGTAGTGAATGATTCTAGGTTGCGGTTTGGCTTGGGTGAATTTGCACTTGTTACTGGGTTGAAATGTAAGGGTGATACAAGTATAGAGAGCATAGCAGAGAATAGGTTGATTTCAAAATATTTTGGGACTGCATCCGTGACATTTGCCCAACTAGCAGACTGTTTTAAGAAGAAGAAATGGGAAACGGATGATGATGCGTTGAAGATAGCAGTTCTGTATTTTGTCAACAACTTCTTATTTTCTCAACTCAAAACAAAGGCTATTTCACGGTTTTACATTGACGTGGTTGAGTCTGGTGATTTTAATAATTATCCCTGGGGTATAGATGTTTATAAAGCTACAATTGACTCGTGTTCCAACAAGTTTCAAGATAAGCCTTCTTTTTATAGACTTGGTGGCTTCCCGTTGGCTTTACAGACTTGGTTGTATGAATGCTGCCCAAGTTTGGATGGTCACTTTGTTGATCATCTTGGAAATAACAAACTTCCACGAATTTTGAAATGGGCAGTCATGGGTCAAATCCCGAATGAGCGAGTTGCTTTGCAAATGTGTAGCTTGCAACGCAAGCAGGTAATTTTCTCCTAGTTTTGTTGCCTCTCTTAATGTTTTGGTACACTAGTTTAGTCACAGTTGTAGCAATATCCCAGTTTAGTGATATACTCTGTTGGTATACATGTATACTATATTGGTATCATGTATACTATATCCCAGTTCAGTGATATACTCTGTTGGTATACATGTATACTATATTGGTATCATATGGTAATATGGATCTTTTTTCTTTCATACTTTATTATCATTTCTATTTCTAACTAGTGTGCTTAATAATTGCAGCTAAAGAACATCACCCCAACTGATGATGAGAAGAAACAATTTGATGTGCATGTTCTAAGCTTTGAAATTGAAGTTGAGTGCATTGACAGCCAACCCGATAGCTTTCAGGTTTTTGGCACTCAATTACCAAAGACACAAAGTATGCCTGAAAGTACTGGAGGTGATTCCCAACCTACCAATGCTGAGGCAATGAAAGAGTTACAAGCTTTGAAGCTTTTTGTAGAGAATAAGTTTGAGGAGGTGCTTGCAACTATTGGTAGGCAGTCAGTGAAACCAGAGGGAAATTCAACGGTATTCATCTTTTATATAATATAATGCTATAGTATATTATTCAAAGATGCAATATATGCTTATAGGATACTATTCCATTCTTTACTTTTAGTGCACATAGTATTCTTGTAATATACATAAGACTAAAATTGTTAGTTTCTCATTTTCAGCACAAGCAACAGGATGATGATTTGCGTTCTGGTAAAATGTTGTATATGTAATTTTTGATTATTTATTTATTTATTTAACTCTATGTATTTGTGCATTGACTAACCTTTTTTAAAAAAACTTTTTTCAGCCCCCTTCGTAAATGAGCATGATTTTGGTTTGGATTCTAACTTTGAACTATTTGCATCTGCAATTGATCAAATCACCGCTATTACACAACAAGCAACATATAAGCAGTCATATCATGATGTTAAAAAGTCGGGTCCTGCTCCGCTGCCATCAGGAATTCCTGTACAGACACGAGCAGATGTTGTTATTGAGTCTAATACTGCTCCACAGGGTACGATATTGATGTTACTAATTCTGTAGTTAGTATGTAAATGATAGGTTCTTGATAGTTTTTTATTTTTTATTTAAGTAGTGATGCTGATAATGCTTTTATGTGTTTAGCATGTCGGGTTGATGGTGTTGGTCAAGTGGATGTTCGTGGAAGTAATGTGAATTTGCCTTCTCGTAATGTCTTCTATATATATAACTTTTCATTCTTTTTTTTTCTAAATTTCTTAACTTTGTATATTTATTTATTCACTAGCATTTTCTAATTTAAGCTCCATGTCGACACGGGGGTGATCTTCACTTGGATTCTGATTTTGAATATACTGATTCTCAACTTGATCTAATTGCTGCCATTACACAAGGAGGGAGATGTAATGTAAATCAATCTGGAAATGATCTGACAACTCGTGCTGTAAATAAGTCTAAACCTGATCAGTCGGTATCAAGAAATACTGTTCAGATACAAACAGATGTTGAAACTACTCCTGCAGTTTTAACACAGAAAAGGCGCCCCGCAGCTGTAAAACAGACACTGTATAGGAATGACTGGCAATCTGGTGTTAGTGCAGTTGGGGGATCCTCAAAGGTTATCAAAGGAAGATTTCCATTTGTAAATGACATTTCAGAGACGGTTGATTTTAAGCTTACTACTGCATTCTCAAACTTTGTTGAAGCAAATATGCAATTGGGAGAGTGCGTATTCGTTTCCATGTACTTTTGTTTTCATTTTTTCTTAATATTTGTTGTTATATTTCTTATCCTTATCTTCTTTTATACGAAATAGGGAAGTGTATTTACCTAGTGATCAAAAGCTAGAGCCTTGTTTTGACTTTGAAGTTGAACAGATTGATGATAAGACGTTTTTCCATACCTTAAACTATTCTGGCAGGCCGCTCTCTAGTTCGGTATGTGTACTGCTTTTTATTTTTGTTGTTGTAGTAGTTCATTCATATTGTTAGTGGTAGTCATGTTTTCTTCCTCTCTTTTTGCAGCACTTGAATATTATATTCTACTATCTTAGGAAGAAGGCGAAATATGGAATTAATATGCCAATCAAAGTCACAACTACAGATACTCTTTTTAATAATATCATTCAAAGGGTTTTCACAGAATTTGTAAAAGGTGGGAAACAAGATCATTTGATTGATAGATCAGACGATATCATGGAGTACATGAAAGGATTTAGGATGCATTGCAACACTCCATGGCACCAGGTTGATCATGTCCTTTTTCCAATTAATTTGGCAGAAATTTGACATTGGATATTGGGGTGTGTGTCATTCCACAAGAGATGTTTTTATGTATATGACTCGCTACGTAGTCGAAAGCACAAAAAAGCTATTCAGAAAGTGGCAAAGGCTTATGCTGTGTTGATCCCCCTATTTCTAGTTAGTATTAAATTCTATAACCAAAGAAGTGACATTGTAGTAGAAAATGGTCTGCACATGGGAAAGAAGTTGACTGATCCTTTTGATATTGAACTGATTACAATTCTGCCAACACATCAAAATTCGTAAGAATGGTTACTTTTTTTTTTACTTTGTTTTCCTCATTCATATTAACATTTTCACTTCTAATTGATTTTTATATTCTATTCATTTGTTTTATTTCAGAGATTGTGGAGTATATGTTGCTTGCTTTGCAAAGTATATTATTGAAGATCTTCCAATCCCTGTTGCTAATTTTGATGTGGATGGTCTTCGAGCTAGGTTTGGTATACTGTTGTGGCACTATGGGAGGAACAAGCAGTTGCATGGCGAATCAAGTGAATCTGAGGCTCCAGTAGCACCTAAAAAGACTCGTGGAAAGAAACGCAAGAAGTAGTATAGGTCTCTTTTTGGTTTTAGTTAATTGTATCATGAAAACTTTGCAGGATTTTAATAGTTTTTGGTGAAGTATGGTATTATTAGTAGTAAATGACCTTCTACTGATTCAAGACTGTAGGAAACTTGTGCCTTTATAAAATATTTCCAGTTGCTAATATTTCTTTTGTCATATTTAATTATTCTGGTTCAAAATATGTGGTAATAGATTTCTTCAAGTACATGGGGGTTATCAGTATAGTTATGTCTCTTGATGTTGAAAATTTGCTGATTTTGTATCTGATTTCAGCTTGTTTTATTAGGCTTTTCTTAGGCTTCTTCCATAAAGTTGTTGGTTTATTAGGATGCCTCGGTCCATTCCTTTGCCAGAGGGTAAGGTTTAATGGATTCAGCAAGTGAAAATTAGGGGCAGATGAAGTGAACACTTCCAGCAACATACAAAGTAGTTGTGACAGATGTTAAATTATCTACTTTCGAATGTGATGACGGTCTAAGCTTTAATGTTCATTTGTAGTTTTAGCATAGATGGTGTATTAGTGTAGTAGAACTATATACCAATCAGGTATAATGATATACCCTTTGAGTATCACGTTGTATTTGACTCATCTTTTTTCCTGCAGCAACTAGATATAAGTACTGACATGAGTTGCAAAGTGTGCGCATTTTAGGTATCACGTTGTATCTGGTGCACCATTTATATTTCTGCGCATATTTTGTTTTAGCCATATTAGTGCAATACCACTATATACCAGCGAGGTATACAAATATAACATTGGGTATCACCTTGTATTAATGTACCTGATGATGCACAAATAACTGCATGTAAATGGCTTCCAATTTGTTATAGTTCAATACAGACATGAGCTGCAAAGCGTGCACCACTTCTATTTCTGCACATATTTTGATACTAATAAGGTATATAGATATACCAATAAGGTATACATATATACCACTTGGGTATCACAGATATATTTTAGCATCTTTTTTCCTGCAGCAACTAGATGTAAATGCATCCCACTTTTATATACTAAAATAGAAAATAAACAGATTCTTATTGAAAATACAAGTAGCTATATAAATTTGTTGCCAAAAAGTAATTTCGCAAAGAATCATCATACCAAATATATGTCCAGTGCAAGAAATGCATTTTATTTTTTGCTATTCAAATGCTATGATTCTACAATATATGAGTTGTATAAAAACATTGAAGCATTATATCAATCTCTCTTTGGAATATTTCGGCATGTTCTCCGGTTGTGTCCTTTTCTGTCGCATAGTGCACATGTAACTGTATTTCCTTCCCAGCCTCCTATGCCTCTCTTCTTTTTAGGTCTTCCTGGTTTGATTTTTCCTTTTGGTGGCAGTACCACCTACGAAGAGACATGTTCTGGAATTTGCCGCGTTGTTTCATCAGGCAATGGATTTACTGGTATCTCATATGTTTTCAGCAAGTAGTCTATGTTGTAGTAATCCGAGCAATACTTGTATGAATCCATATAGAATTTTTGTATAACTGTCATTGCATGTGGACGTGGAATATCGTCTAGCTGAAACCTCCCACAACTGCAGTTTCTTTCATGTAGGCGCACCACATTTCTTGTTTGGCCATCAATTACTAAATGTAAGAATTCAGTTGATGGCAACACCTAGTATAATTTTAATTAAGAAAAGTCATTAGCTATATGAAGTAATAGTATTTTTTAAATAACAATATTCAGTTGTTTAGTGAAATCACTAAGGTAAAAAAGTAAAAATACAGTACGTGCAGTGTGTTTATGATTTTGAAAATGCATACCGTCATCGTCTGTGATAAGATAGTATTATCTGCCAATATTTTTTCATACTTTGCACCAATCTTCATAAATGATTCCACTGCATCCTTCCGATTGGTGTAATTCTATTTTTGAATCAATGTTGTCATAAAGTCAAGCAAATTCACAACTGGGAGGTCTCTTGCATGCTTGTTTGTTGCATTTACTGATTCCGCAATATTTGATGTCATGGTCATGGTTCTATTTGCCTTGGAATGCGCCCGGGACCATTTATCATATCCAATATCCATCAGGTATGTTTTCACTCTACTATCAATAGCTTCTAATTCTGCCATATGTCTGTTGAATTCTTCAACAGTGTATGCTCTTGCTAAAGCAAAATATACTTCTTTGATTTGTTTTTGGCTCTTCCTGAAGTTTGTCTTTATATTGTTCCACAGATGGAACATACATGCACAATGAGGGACTTCTGGATAGACAATTGAAGTTGCTTTCCATATAGCATCATGCTTGTCTGATACAATGCACATTCCCTCTCTTTGTCCATAGGTTTCTCTCAACTGCACGAAGAACCATTCCCACGATGCATCATTTTCCGAATCAACAATTGCATATGCGAAGGGTAGAATTTGTCCTGTAAACCCAAAGAATAAAATATCAATTACAACACACTATATTAATTTAGCATTTCATATAGTAGTATAGTCATAGATAGGTGCAGGTGTGTAGCAAAACAACTATATACTCTGTTAGTATACTTGTATACCATACTGGTATCATATAATATTTGAAAATATTTTTTTTTTGTTTCTTTAACTGAATGTAATTGGATTATACACAAAATATTAATTTAGTATTTCATATAGTAGTATAGTTATAGGTACGTGCAGGTGTGTAACAAAACAACTATATACTCTGTTGGTATACTTGTATCATAAATATTTGAAAATATTTTTTGTTTCTTAAACTGAATGTAATTGGATTGTATTCTTACCCTCTGCGTCTTGCGTGGAAGCCGTGAGTATGGTCCCTCTATATGTTGACTTTAAAAAACTTCCATCAACTACAACTGTTGGCCTACAATAGACCCATCATCTAATCGATGCATATATAGCTATGAATGCATACAAGAAGCTCTCATCTCCTTCAGTGTGTAGTCGTGTCACTGATCCTGGGTTAGCGTACTCTAACATATAAAGATATGTTGGCATTTTCTTGTATGATTTCACTTGGTGATCGTCTCAATAATTGCATTGCTTTTTCTTTTGATCTCCATGCTTGCATGTAGCTTAAGTCCATACCATATGCTTTTTGGATGTCTCTCTGGATATCTGTTGGTGTATATATGGTTTTCGGGTCAACAAGTTTATCTTGTACCACAGCTGCAACAAAAGCTGGGACAGCTTGCTTTTGTGAACAAAATCTCTTATCAGTTAAACAACTGTGGACAGAATTGAAATTTGTCACTTTGAAAAGATTTGATGCTCGCAGGCTTGATGCTTTAAGTCTCTAAGTGCATCTTTCATCCATGCATTCTAGGATATACCTGTTTATAATACAAATACAGTTATGTATAATGTTTTATTGATAAAAACACACACACAAAAATCCGTACAATTATATACTCACATGGTATACTTTGTTGGTATACTTATATACTGTATCAGTATCATATTTTGCTGATAAAAAATATAGACAAAGCATCACAATTCTATACTCACATAGTATACTGATTTAGCATAAATATATACTATATTGGTATTATGTTTTACTGATAATAACAAAGACAAACCAATACAGTTATATACTCGCATAGTATACTGATATAGCATACTTATATACTATGCCAGTATCACTGATAAAAAACACAGACAAACCAATACAATTCCATACTCTTATAATATACTGATTTAGCATACTTATATACTATATAGGTATCACGTAGTTTTTTTACTTGAAAACATGCAGACGAACCTTCTTGGGCATGATTTATGAACCCGATATTGACATTTTTCTCTAACAGCATACTGTTTCATAACGAGAGCCAGCAGGTTCTTGTCTTCGTAAATTCGTCCTTTTTCAACATTTTGATGAAATTAATCAGTTATGATGTTTGCATCATCAAGTTCTAAAATGGTGTCATCTCCTTCTTGCACATCAAACGTAGTAATCATATCAGTGCTTTCAAATTGTGAAATTTCTAGTGAAATTGGAGCAACATCGAAACTGGAGGTGCTTGCAGCTATAGTGTTTTTAGCAAACAACACACACAAGGGGAAGTGTTGTCATCCCTGCACTTGATTTTTTCAATTCCATATAAACACTAACACTTATATCGCTGCAAATTGTAATTGGTGGATATCCTTGAGCAATAGCATACTGAATAACTATTGTTTTACTGTCCTTTTGCAGTTGCTTTGCAATTTCTCTGAGAAGTTGTTCAAATTTCCAATAGGTCTTTATTAGAATTGCATCAACATGAAAATTTATGAAATTATTGTTGTCATCCCATTCTCCACTATGTTGCAGCAGAATTGGAATATTTTCCATGATTCTAAAGTTATAATCACTTTTATGCCCAAAATTGAATCTCAACAATGCAAATTTCAACAGTGTTTGAAATCAACAGTGTTCGAAATTTCAACAAAATAACAGTGAAATCAAACCTCTAGATCTCCAGATCTCCAAACCTAGATTAGAATTTTCAGCTAAAATTCAGAAGTTTAGCTCCGAAATCAAAATCAAACCAACAGCAAAATCAAAATCTGAAGAGAACAATAAAATTAAAATCTGAATCAGCATCTTCGATCTGTTTTTTCACACTTACTGCTCTTCGATCAGTGGAAATCTCAATTTTGTGTGCTAATTTTCTGAAATTTTGAAGAGCTTCTGTGTTTTTCCACGTTTGTGCGCTAATTTTCTGAAATTTTGAGCAGCTTCTGCGTTTTTATACGTAGGGCATTAAAAGCGTGGGTAGTTATTTTGTTATTGTCGTTTATTTATTAAATGGGTAGGAGTTGTAATTATTTAGTGGGTAGAATTTTTTTAATGGGTAGGGGAGGGTAAATAGTTTCACTTTTATAGGTAGTCCTGTCTTTTCTCCAATATTTTAGTTCATGGGTCAATTTGGGCTGAGCCCAAGTTAACCCATTATATTTTATAATCCATTCTGACTCATTAAGCAGCTCAAATACAACTCATGAAACTCACCCAAAATAAAAGATATCTCAACCTAACTTATATAGAAATTTATTTAATTGCCCCAATTTTACTTTTATTTTTTTGTATTTTTAATTTTATGTTCTTTTGTTTTTCTGCACCATCCACCCACCCTGCCTCCCTCCCCTCAAAAAGAATTTTTTTACTTTTTCTTTTTGTATTTTCAATTTTCTGTTTTTTCTTGCACCACCAACCCCCCCTCCCCCCTCAAAAAATTTTTTTTACTTTTTTTTTGTATTTTTAATTTTCTGTTTTCTTTTCTTCACCACACCCCCGCAAAACCCCCCTCCCCTAAAAAATAAGTATTTTCAATTTTCTATTTTTTTTCTGCACCATCCACCTCCCTCCCCCGCCCGCAAAAGCCCCCTCCCCTAAAAAAAATTTTAACTTTTTTTTTCGTATTTTCAATTTTCTGTTTTTTTTCCTGCACCACACCCCCACCCCGCAAAACCCCCCTCCCCTCAAAAAAAAATTTCCTTTTTTTTTGTATTTCAAAAAAAAATTACGTTTTTATTTTTATTTTTAATTTTCTATTTTCTGTTTTTTTTCGTTTTTTTTGCATCACTCCCCCTCCTCCTCCCCAACCCCAAAAATTTTTTTGACTTACATTTTAAGGTAAAAGGCTTTTTTTATGCAAGATGAGCATGATTCTAAAACATTGGTCAAGTTGGGCGGGTAGGGTTATGACCCATTGTTTAGCCCATCTTGACTCAGCCCATCTTAGCCCAAGTACACTTTGGGCTGGGTTGGGCAATGACCCATTTATTGACCTAACCCATCTTGACCCGCCCAAATTCAGTCCAACCCGCTCATTTGCCACCATTGCGACACACTACGAGTTATGCATATTTCTTACTAATATATTATCAAGATATTCACCTCATGGGTACATTTTTAAATAATAATAAAGGTGGAAAAATATATGAAAGAACTTTGGAAAACAAGGTAAGAATCCTGCCAGCAGAAACAATATTAGATGAATTCTTCCCCTATGCTTAAGCATTCACGACGGACAAAATTATTCGATACTTATACTAATTGAAGATAGTAGATATCCGATAAATTAGTTAAAATGCACGCAAATTGGTTCAACAATACCTTATAAAAAAGAAAACATACAGACACACACTTTTCACCGGGCTTTCAATTATATATACATGCACGATGCACCACCATTTTATTAGTTTGCTTTCAGTAGATCAATTTGCTTTACTCCTAGCTTTATAATAAGCAAAAGTGCATGTTACTATCAGGGTTGTCTAGATTTGTTGACATGCAAATCATATTTGGTCTAAAACGTAAAAAGGTCGCCTTTCATGAAATAATATGTTACTGTTTCTATAACTTCTGGTTTCCTAATATCCCTGCATATGACTAGAGTATTTAAATAAACTTATTGCTAATTAAGTCAACCTTGTGATATCCATTTCTGAGGTAGATAGTTATTTCGGTAATGCTGGCAAGAACTTCAACTTTTTGGAGAAAGAAGAATGTATATCGTCCAGGTCATTTGCCATTTGGTCTTGTGATCTTGAGTTTTATGTTCGTTGTATATAAGTCATAAGATCTTGCTAAAAAAGCATTTGACATGTAAAGTTGTAAAAGCATATTTCCAGCATTTGTGATACTTACGTTTTTCAAAGATAAGTATCTTTGAAAACATAATTTATTGGATGTGCGAACAAAGTGTCACCTTAGTAATTGAAAAGATTGGGGTGATGACCCAAAATGTCATCACTTGTTTTAATACAAAATTCCGTATTCTGAGGCATTAAAAACCTCTTTTAGCATCACCTCGATTTGTGTGCACAGTCCGGGCGTCCCGAAAATCCTATATGTGAAAATCTGTGAAAAATGATAAATTTTGACTGTAAAATGAATTAATTTGACTTCGGTCAACGTTTTGGGTAAATCGACCCGGACCCGTAATTTGACGGTCTCGGAGGGTCCGTAGGAAAATATGGGACTTGGGCGTATGCCCGGAATCAAATTCCGAGGTCCCAAGCTTGAGAAATGAATTTAAAATAAAATTATTTTCTGAAATTGTTTAAAGGAATTTGAAATGAAATTTGATTAGAACATGATGGTATCTGGCCCGTATTTTGGTTCCAGCGCCCGGTATAGGTCTTATATATGATTTAAGACATTTCTGCGGAATTGGTGAAAAACGGATGTCATTTGACGTGATTCGGACCTAAATTGCTAAAATTGAAGTTTTAAGAAGTTTGAGAAAATTCTTTTGATTTTGAGGTTTAATTCGTTGTTATTGAGGTTATTTTGGCGATTTTATCGCATAGATAAGTTCATATGATGTCATTAAGTTAGTACGTATGTTTGGTTAGGAGCCCCGAGGGCTCAGGTGTGTTTCGGAAGGTTTTGGACTTAGGAAAAGTTGCAGGTTTTTTCACCTGTTGGTATTCTAGTATGCCCTTCTTCGCGTTCGCGGGAGGACCCTCGCGAACGCGATGTGTTAATTTTTATTGAAGGAAATTCCTTCTACGCGAACGCGTAGCCCAGGTCACGAACACGAGGCGTTGGGGGGTCTTCCCTTCGCAAACGCGGTCCTGGCCACGCAAACGCGAAGGCTAATTGAGCCTGGGGAGGGGTGGGGCATTTGACCTACACGAACGTGATCCATTGCTCGCGAACGCGAGGCTCAAGGAGTTTCTCCTCCGCGAACGCGAGCCGCCTTCCACGAACGCGATGGACTTGTCTCAAATGCGAAGAGTAATTTCGCCCAGTAATTTTAAAAGTTCAGAAACAGTAGCATTACGGGACATAACCCAAATTTCATAACTTCTTCATCTCAACTCCAAATTGAACAATTTTTGAAAGGGAATTTCACCACCAATTCATAGGTATGTAATCTTAGACTCATTTTCTCCAATTTCCATTAACACCCATTAGATTTCTAGGCTTAAATCATGTAATTAAGGGTAGAAAATTAGGGATTTGGGTAGAATTAGGACTTTTGGTTAATTGTGATTTAGACCTCGTTTTGGGGTCGGATTTCAAAAATAATTACATATTCGGGCCCGTGGGTGAATGGGTGATCGGGTTTTGATCCGAACCTCGTATTTTGACCAAGCGGGTCTGGGGTCAATTTTTGGATTTTTTTGGAAGAATGATTAGAAGGCTATAATTAGGTATTGAATTGGATTGTTTTGCATTTATTGATGTTACTAAGTCGATTATGCATAGATACGATTGTCTTGGAGCCAAATTTGAAAGGAAAGCGGTGTTTGAGGCTTGCGTTGGCCTTGGAAGTTCTAGGTAAGTGTTGTCACACCTCCTTTTTCCGCACCCGAGAGGGTACAAGGGAGTTTTTTCCAATTAAAGGACAATCGAAAGGGGATTGGTTTATTTATTTCAGAGTCGCCACTTGGGAGATTTAGGGTGTCCCAAGTCACCAATTTTAATCCCGAATCGAGGAAAAGAATGACTCTATATTACAGTCTGCGTACCAGAAATCCGGATAAGGAATTCTGTTAACCCGGGAGAAGGTGTTAGGCATTCCCGAGTTCCGTGGTTCTAGCACGGTCGCTCAACTGTTATATTCGGCTTGATTATCTGATTTTTATACAAATATGAACTTATGTGCAAATTTTAACTTTTTACCGCTTTCATAATTATTATTATTAATTTTTTTTACAAGGAATTGCAACGTTGTGAAAATATATCTCGAACCGCGTTACATCAATGCACACACGGTTGTTGACATATCTCGACTCGGTTGAGATTTGGATTTGGGTCACATAAATGTGCACCCGAGTTTAACAAAATAAATTATTAAAGGCGCGCCTAAAGCAACTAGCGTCTTGTTATTTTGGGGAAGGCCGTAAAATTCGCTAGACGGCCTGTCCCGAATTCTAAGTACTTCAATATATGTATATTTAGAGGGCCCCGCAGCTTGTGCATTTGTTTGTCGAGGCTCATCTCATTTATTATTAAAAGAATTTGCAACGTCATGGAAATGCGTTTCGGACCACGCCATAATCAATATACCCGTGATTAGAGACACATTTCGATTCCGTTGAGATTTGGCCTTGGGCCACATAAATGTGAACCCGAGTTTAAGGAGATAATATTATTATATACGCGCCTAAAGCAACTAGCATATTGTTATGTTGGGAAAAGGCCGTGAAATTCGCTAAACGGCCTGTCCCGAATTCTAAATATTTTAATATATATATTTGGAGGGCCCCGCAGCTTGTGCATTTTTATTTGTCGAGGCTCATCTCGTCTTTATTTTTAAAGGATATCCTATAGCGGCTATGTTATCTTGTCGCATTTGTTTCTACTAAGTGAAAGTAAAATGATCCTACTCAATTACATGCTTGCAGGTTATTTATAACAGAATTCCGAATGCCTTTGCAGAATGCGAAGACATGGCCATGCACGTGGGCAGCTAATCGGACATTATGGGCCCAAACCCAACCCATACGATATCGGCTGGGCCTGGGCCACTGCCATTCTGATGAAAGCCTACTGAGTTCGTTCGATTCGGGCTCGATCTTCGTGAGGTTGAGAAGTGCAGGCTTGCGCTGTTTGTTTTTAAAGCAATGGTTTGCCAATTATAAGGAGGCAATTTATCAAAAGGAAATGAAATCAACTAACATGGATAGTTTGATGCAGTTAAGGACATGCTAAACATAATTAGATAAAGTCTAAGATACAACCTACTGCATTGGGAATACTTTTATCTATCAGCCTACTTATACAAACTAACATTCAATCACCATACATTGATATCTACCGGGCATGCAGGCTACCTTACATGATCCAAACAAGAATGTAAACTATTATACATTACATGATGTTCAATATAACAGTCTATGCATGAAATAAACATCTTCAGATCTTCTCTTTTGTATTCATGCTCAACTTTCAAGTTACATTGACACTATTAATCGTGTACCTGGTATAGCAAAGCAAAAGAAGAATGAGAATGATCAGCTGAGTAGTATACAACAACACAGCAACAGCAGGTAAGCAGCAATCAACAATCAACAGCAAACAATCAGCAACAAACGTCACCAATAGTCCACAGATAAACAGCAGCAGTCTCAACAACAAGGGAAACCCAATAGTTGGTCGAGCAACAATCAAACAATCCCAGAAACAGAATGATGAAACAAACAGAAAGCCAGAGTACTCAATGTAATAGCACCAGCAGTTCGACCAACACAAACAGCTCGGCAAATAACCCACAAACAATTAGCAAAGACAGCTTGGCCAACTTGAACTCCTGAGCAGTTTTCAGACAGTGTTTGGTTACAATATTCTGAAAATTTCTTTATGTTTCTTTCTTTTTCTCAAGACTAAAAGTCCAGCCCCTTTTAAGTTCTGAAACAGCTTATTTATAAGCCAACAACCCAGTGCAGTCAAGCTGCCTGGATCCTGCCAATTGCAATCTGCCCATACCCCTTAGCTTCCCATGCCTAGAGGCATTTTTCTTGGTAAACTTAATCAGCCCCCCATGCTTTGTCCTATTGCTCTAATTTAAAGTATTCATTTAATTCCCATGCTCTTGTGTTTTGTTCCCCATTAATAGTATTTTAATTGACACTTGACAACTTCTTTAATCCTGAACACTTAGTCAGTTTCTTCCCCCCAACCAAAACTATCCCACAGACCCTTGATCATTGTTGTCTTGCCCCACCCTTTCATTCTATTGTATCTGTCAGTCTACTAGTTCGAATCCCCCTCCCACAGCTAACAAACCAACCTACAATCAGTCTAACACAAGCATTTAACAAAACCAGCCAGTAAGAGTTAGGTCGTTTGTTATTTGATGCTGTGAAACTAACGACAACATGTGTCAAGTCGACTTTGCGAGTTATAATGTATACTAACTAATCGCTGATCGACTGAACTCAAAACAGAACAAATGAGTGATTCAGGCATTTTTCCGAACAACGATGGAACTTTACGACACTTAATTATTTGACGACGTTACTCAAATCGACTATACGAACTAATATACGTAACAATTAATCGACAAACAACACAGACTAAACAAGGCACCAATTTATTTCAACACTCGGGGCATTTAACACGGAGTTTATGAAACTTAACTGGTCGACAACATCAGTCGAAGCGAACAAACATCTTATAACACTCATTTAACATTTAAGAAAAGAAATCGACCAAACAAAAAGGGTCTTTTGAAGATGGGGAGAACTGACAGAAAATAATCAAAAGATTCAGAACAAATATACGAACATATGCACAAACAAAAGGAAAGAAAAGAAGATTACACCGGGAACTTACCTCAACACGAAACAGGTTTGGTTTTTTAGGGTTCTCGAACTCAGATTTGGGATTTGACAAGTTCTGCTTGCATTTGACCGGAACCAAAGCTGATTAAGGCCTGGGGGACGTTAGGGGAGTGACTAGGGTGAATATGGGGTGGTTTGGTGTAGATCTAGGTTTGGTCTCGGATCTTCGAATGAAGATTCGAGACGTTCGGGGAAGATTCGAAGTAAGCTGAGTGTGGATTTGGAGAGGGGGGGTCATGGTGGTTCAAGGGTGTTAGACTTATGGCCAACGGCACCGTTGCCGCCGGCTTTCAGGCGAAGGGGTGGGGTGGCGGCTAGGGTTTGGGTGTTAGGGTTGGTCAGGGAGACGATGAAGCCGGGGGGTGTTTTGGATAGGGGGCGGGGTAACCAAGTTGGGCTTTATATATGATTTTGAGGTTTAGATCCTGGCCGTCGGATCATGTGAGATCAAGGGCCAGGATCTACTCATTGAAGAGAGACGACGTCGTTCGGGGGCTGATGGTGGGTTGAGACCGGGTAGGGGATTGGATCGGGTCAAATTTGACGGGCCTAAGGGAAGGCCTGGATCCGTTGGATCAAGGGGTTGGACGGCTCAGATCAATTGCCTAAGACGACGTCGTTTGGGTTAAATGAGTGGCCCGATCGGGATCGTTCATTTGAATCAAATCAACGGCTCAACACATGGACGCTGATACGGCGTCGTTTGGGACGTACCCGGGCAGCCTGTGCTTGGACTGGACCTGTGTCCTAGTTTTGGGCTTGATTTTGATTCATTTCTTGGCCCAAACCAATTTCATCACTCTTTTCTTTTTGTTTTCTAATTTTAAAGAAAAATAAAAATAAAAAAATGAAATTAAAACCACCATTAATTTAATCACTTAACACAATTATCACACACATATAAAAATATTTGAAGTAGGTTAAATCACAACCTAGAATAAAAGATGCATATATATTTTTTGTGAATTTTCTTTTAATGACCGAATTATGGTTTAATTACCATGACATACATATTTTGTATTTTGTTCGATAAGATTAAATGAAAAATGGACAGAACCACAAATGACTAACAACATACGTCACGGAAAATCGAAAAATTGTACAGCGAGGTCATTTGTCACTATTTTTATTTTCTTTTGGAGTGATTGTCCGTGAAGCAAAAATCACATGCTTACAAGTGTTTGGTCTAACCTTAGCTTGAGGGATTAGGAGTTGTGTCCTATTTGCTATTGCTTCTTGTTGAGTACGATATATAGGCATGGTAACGAGTATCTATACGTTGGTGTCAAGCATGCCTGTAAGTCTTATATTGTGATTTTCATGACTTTGTTGTATTATCCGTGCTTTTGAGGTGATTTCTATTTGTTGTGAAAAGTTTGTGGAAGGAATTGTGACCTTTGAACATCGAGGAGCATTGGCTCAAGTTATATTACGAATTGTGAAAGTATATGATTTGATTACACCCTTTGGAGCATTGGCTCAAGTGGTAAAGTGAGTTGTGAAGTAAAAGTGAATAAGAGAAAGAAGTAATTAAATTGTTCCTTTGCCGGGATATTATTGCTTTATTGGTTATCTCCCTTGCCGGGACGTTGATATTATTGATGTTGCTCCCTTGTCGGGACTTAATTGTTGAATTGTTGTTCCCTTGCCGGAATTCCTATTATAATCTTGTTTATTCCTCTGCCCCATAGTTTGGTTTGTTGTTTGGGTGAGGAAGAGTGTTAAAGCACGAAGGGTGATGCTGTGTATTGCTTGTTTTGGTGAGGAAAGAGTGTAAAGCACGAAGGGTGATGTCGTGTCGCACGATGTACCATTTTGTGCCGATATTATTGATTATATGGTGAGGAAAGAGAGTAAAAGCACGAAGGGTGATGTCTTGCATATTTTTATTATATAATTGCCTTGGTGAGGACGAGAGTAAAAGCACGAAGGGTGATGTCGTGCATTTATTGATTTCTGATTCTTTATTGATATTCGAGTTATGTTGTTTCCTTCGTTACTTGATGTCTTTCTATTTGGAATTTTTATCTTCCCCACAGCATGCTCCTCCTCCCATATTGACTGGTTAGCTCTGTATTCTTTTCCGCTTTATATATTTGAGCTACACAGATTTATTTGGTAGTCTGGTCCTAGCCTCGTCACTACTTTGCCGAGGTTAGGCTAGGCACTTACCAGCACATGAGTCGGTTGTACTGATACTATACTCTGCACTATGTGCAGATTCTGAAGCAGCTTTTGGAGCATAGTGTGGAGACTACCTTCAGTCCACGCAGAGATCCAAGGTAGACTTACAGGCATCTGCAGGCCCTGGCATCTCCCTCTATCCCAACTTTCCTGTATCATTTTTCTTACATTCAGAAACAGTGTATTATTATTTCTTCAAACTTTGTATGTAGTAAATCTTAGACCGTCTGTGATACTGTGACACCAGGTTTTGGGTGGTTAAGATTAAGTAATTGTAATAGACGCAGATTTCAGATGTTTAATTGTTATCTTCCGCTTAATTATTTAAAATTCCACAGTTTTTCATGTTATCACTTTATAATTGTTAAGAGAAGTAATTTGATAATGAAGTAAGTAGTTAAGGTTGGTTTGCCTAGCTCTCACTAGTAGGCGCCATCACGACTCCCGAGGGTGGGAAATCTGGGTCATGACAAGTTGGTATCAGAGCTCTAGGTTATATGGGTTTATGATCACGCCCAACTATGCCTTATAAAAAGGACAATACGGACGTTGCAAATATAACCTGCGTATTCTGCCCAGAGTCGAATCCACAGAGAATTAACCTATCAATCACTATCTTTAGAACTACTAAACTCTTGAGAACCAATTTCCCCGAACGTTTGAATCACAGTTGATGGTGTCTTCAATAACTAAAATTGCACGTAAATAAACAGTTGTAAACTAAGGATGCTAAGGTTGTAAACAATGGTGAGAAAAAGCTAAGGTAAAGATTTCCCCTATTGATGGAATCCCTTCTGTTTATGCATCATACAAATTTACTAACACACCTCTATCAATCATGAACACCTTTCTTACCATAAATATCTCCCGAGTAATCATAGTAATATACTATTGCACTCTCCCGAGATACACTAGCTAGCTTTAATTAACACAGTTCACTTAAGATTGCACCCAAGGCTTCGTTATCCCTAATCCCGCCTTTAAACCCGCAGTTATAGATTCCTCTTATACTTTAGGAGTGGTGTTATTCAACAATAACCTAAATATGCACTCTCTCCCGAGTTATGCACACTAAATAGGCACAGCTAATTGAGGATCCTGTCAATTAACTACAACAAGAACATAGTTGAATAAATAAAGATTGAAACTAGCAATTTGTATTCACATAAACAAGAAGTTCATCCCCCAATAGGTTCCATCAAAACCTTAGACAAAAGATTTAGCTACTCATAACTATGGGTAAATAAACTAAAACAATGTTCATCATAAAACTTGCAAGAAACATAAAGAGAAAAAAAGAAACCAAGATGTTTTGGGTGATCTCTCACACTTGTTCTTCTTCCAAAACTACTCTCCAAAAACAATACATGCCTCTCTTGGGCGGAGTCTAGTGTTTAAAATAGGGTTTTGGGCTGAAAATCCCGTGTTTTGCACTTTAGTCCCTGAACTTTCCGCCTCCTGCCGCGGTTCTGCCGCGGTCGCGGTAGAACCACGGACAAACATGGCCTCTGATCTTCCTTCTATCCGCGAACATCCTTCACCGTGGTTCTACTGCGGTCGCGGTGGAACCGCGGTAGACACAGTTTTTTGATTCTTCAGCCTGTTTTTGCGTGGTTCACTTGGGATATTTCATGGTTGGCCTTTCTTTCTTCATTTTTTTCACTCCAAAAGTGCTCTCTAACCTTCCTTATTCATATATAACCTGCAAATCATTAAAAGCACTAATAAGAGCATTTTGTTATCACTTTTATTATCAAAACTATGCCAGAAGGCGGTTATTTAGGGTCTGAATAAAGTTAAATTCACCTATTATCAACACCCCACACTTAAACCTTTGCTCGTCCTCGAGCAAGCTAAACCACACTTCTAGGCCTACCCATTTGACGCATTACCCCATGTATGTCACATCTTCCATTTTGACAGAACAGCCTAAGAAATGTGCCGGTCACACCCCAGTTGCAGACTCTACTGCCATGACACACTTGCGCTCACTCTAGTTACTCTAACAGAGGTGAAGACTTACTTTTTCTTCCTGAATCACATTCCCTCACATTAAAAAAAATCTGAGAGCATTTCCACATGCATAAAATTTAAACACAAGGAATCGAAGATATCAAGAATTCACTCACTCTCAAAAATAACATTCATATGCCACAAAAGATGCACCATAATCTTGCCCGTAGTGTACTACTCTACTAATGGAGCTCATTCATTCTAGGATCATTTAGGACTTTATTTGGTTGTAATGTAGGCTGAGGGACGGGTATGATACATTTAGATATAAGAGTGACTACACCTACCCAAGCACTTTAATACATACACTTTAATATTTAAAACCACACTTATGTCAAACCAAAACTCTACCTTCATATCAATGTATATTAACTCTATACTTCTTTAAGCACAATTACATCAAAAGTCACCGCCACAAGAAATATTCTTCACAACAATACAACTCTTTTTTTTTCTTTCTTTTTCAATTCAAGTGGCTCTTACATTTTTTTTAAGAAATAGTGCACCTTTCTCCTTATTTCATTAGTTCCACTCAAAAGCCAAACCAACCACCCCACACTTTAACTTTTATAAAGTTCATAACAATTCAAGTGCTCATGAGAGGTGAAAAGGTTCAAAAGATGGTTAATTCAAACAAATGGGTAAGGCTTGTAATGTGGTTGCCAAAGAAACAGGATTACAGGCTCAAAGGGGTTAACTACGATACATAACAATTAGGCGGGTAAAATATAGATATCTGGCTCAACAAAGAAATGCCTATATCACTTCCAAGACTGAACAAAACTACTATTTCGCTTTGCAAACATACGGGGCAAGTTCTAGGCATCAAATGCAATGCACAGAATACAACAAACCTCACACACACATGGCACATAACTCATTCTGAATCAGTTTATCAACACACTCATACAAGCGTTCGAGCAAGGCAAGATGTGCAATATTAAGGCATAGATTTATAAGTCCACAACTGAGCCCAGACTTCACACTCTCAAGTTCGTTTTAGTTGTTTGCAGGTGTGTGCATCACGGGTAGAATTCTAGCCTTTACCTATCTCAGTTCTAACTACAAACGGAAAATCTACCTAACCCAGTTCAAGCAAAACCCTTGGAAAAGAACCGTGGCCAAAAGAAAAACCAAGGGGGACTTGCTACACTACCTAAAAAGTAAAAAAAAAAACCACAATGCCTATGTACAGTACACATATAACTAGAGCAAGTCTCCCACCCCACACTTAAAAATAATGGCATGTCCTCATGTCATATCAAGAAAGTAAAGAGCAGAAGGGTAAGAAGACTTCCCTGAGACTCAATCAGAGTCGGAGACGGTGTGGGGATCCACATGGCAAGCTCTCCCCAGATCACGGAACTAGGCCATGAACTTGTTCTCAGACCGGGCCTGCCTCTGAGACATTGCATCCATTCGTGTGTGTGTAGACAATCCACTGAGGCGCGGAGATCCGCGACCTCTTCCTCCATGGAACGCAGCATAGGCCTGGTAGACTGAGATTTGGCAAAGCCTGCCCCAGTATGGGGGCGCCGAGAGGGTCCCGCACTGTCAGTCGATCTCCTGGACGGTGCACTCGGAAATGGGTCAGCATCCTCATCATCTATCACAATTGTAGCACGTGTACCCCTGCCCACTCTGATGCGTGAAGCGCGGAATGGTGCTTCAGGTGCCAACTCTCCATCGGCAGGACCTGTAGGGACCCCCCTCCGCAAGCACAGTGCAGTCACCAAGGAAGGGAAGTAAAACCCCTTTGACAGCAGCGGTCCCCGCAGGACCATTTCGTCACTAATTACCCGGGCTGCATCAAAGTCCTTCTTCGTCACGAAACACCATGTCAATAATGCTCTGTTGAAGTTCACATCAGTGGTGTTGCTGGATGGCATGAACCGGCTGCAGATGACAGTCAACCAACACTTAGCCAAATGCGTGAAAGAAATTGAATTCAGGGTGCTTTGGTCTTTGATCCAGGTGGGGTGCCCCCCAGCACAAAGTACATCCGTCATAGCCTCCCACGTGACACCTGGTCTGTCATGGTAGAAATCAACGTCGCCCGTGAACTGGGTAGCTGCAATACCTGTTGGATAGTCACAATAGAGGCATCCACCACTATGCCTCGCACAATCACCTCCCGCAGCATATGTGCAGGGCAGTTCGCGTAAAACTCCCTAACAATCATCCGGTTCATCGGGCCGGGCGGATCAAAGAGGAATTACATTCCCCTTCTCCGAATTTCTTCATACATGTCCTCCTGTTCCACGCGGAGGGCTTCCCGGTCAATTTGAATCTCGTGAATGAAGTTCTTTCCAGCCTTCACATTAAAATCGTCCTCAGCTCGTTCCGATTCAAACCGGGACTCGTCAAATGTCGGCTGGAGGGATGTGCCCGCCCCTCTCCTTTGCCGTTTACATGCCATAGTACCTGCAGGGATTCAGAAAAAAAAATCAACTTCATCGTAATTAGTGCCAGTCAGATGGGTACGCAGACATCGCCACCGTATGGCACCAAAACAATGCCCCCATATAATTCTTCATGACAACTAGCCGCACAAGCGGGGTAGTGAAGGTCATAACCTCCATAGGCTTCACAACAGAACTAGCACCACATTCTGCCAACACCACCCCACACTTACTCCTGTGCATATCTTTCCAAACATAAACAACACCCCCTATCATCGAGTACAACACTCCCCAATTAGGGGTGGGTAGAACCCGCTCCGCAATATCACAACAACTCCAAAATTGTGGCCCACATGGTGCCTAACAACAACTACTCTCAAAAGATTAGATTTTTTTTTGACAAAAACATCACAAATACCATGAAGCCTCAAGTACCTTAACACCGACCAAGTTCACGACATTATCATACAACAACGAAAATCAAGAACAAAGCGAAAATTGACAAAAATTATACGAAGCCTACCTAGGTTGAAACTAAGTAAAAGTATTCTAGATTACACAAAAATAGAAGATTAAGTAGAGAGAGAAAAATAAAAACTTACTAGTGTGGTTGAGTAGAAGTGTGTGATAAAGGTGGATGGCAAGGGAGGGTGATAATTGGGTTTTGGGAGGAGAAGAGTGGAAGAGAGAAGATAGAGAGAAGATGGAAAAGAAGAGAATGAGAAAAGAAAAGGGGGGGTTGTGTTTTATTGTGCTGGGCAGATGGGGGGATTAGTGGTAGGTGGGTGTGTGTTATTTTTGGGTAAAAGGGAAAGAAAAAAAACTGTTTTTTTTTAAAATCGGACCTGGACCCGATCTGTGTCTGCCGCGGTTCTACCGCGATAGCGGTGGAAACGCGGTAGACCAAGTTCAGAGGGTCGTACTTACCGCAGTTCTACCGCGACCGCGGTGGAAACGCGATAACCTGGGTTTCAGAGAGAGGTCAGTACCGCGGTTTGACCGCGATCGCGGTAGAACCGCGGTCTTACCGCGTCTCTGATTCAGACATCTTTTTTTTTATGTTTATGTTATATTTACAACAATTTCGTGAGTTGCCTCTCACGGAGCGCCTGATTTAACGTCGCGGCACGATGCATGATGAGTGCATTTAAGGCTCGCTCGACCTCTGTGGTTTAGTCAAGTGTAGTTCAGACCCTTCCTTAAGCTCGCTCATACCCACATACAACTTCAATCTCTGACCATTGACCCTAAATGTACGAGAATCATTCTCAGTGGCAACTTCAACCGCTCCTGACGGGAAAACTTCAACTACTCAAAATGGTCCCGACCATCGTGACTTCAGCTTGCCCGGGAATAACCTTAGTCTTGAGTTGTATAGCAATACCATGTCCCTAGGTTTGAAATTTCGCTCAACAATGTTTTGATCGTGTAGTTTCTTCATTCTCTCTTTGTACAGCCTTGTACTCTCAAAAGCAAGATACCTGAATTCCTCGAGCTCATGCAATTCTGTGACTCTTGATGTGCCCGCAGCTTCCATATCTAAGTTTAGTTGCTTCAGTGCCCACCACGCTTTATGCTCAAGTTCTACAGGTAGGTGACATGCCTTCCCAAACACTAACTTGTATGGTGACATACCAATTGGTGTCTTGAAAGCTGTTCTGTAAGCCCAGAGTGCATCATCTAGCTTCCTTGCCCAATCAGTTCTTGTGGCGTTTACAGTTTTCGTTAACACACTCTTGATTTCCCTGTTAGATACCTCAACATGTCCACTAGTCTGCGGGTGGTAAGGAGTAGCTACCTTATGGCGCACATCGTATTTCATAAGCAACTTCTCGAAGGCTCTATTGCAGAAGTGAGTGCCTCCGTCGCTAATAATCGCCCGTGGTGTCCCAAAGCGGGTGAATATGTTCTTCTTTAGAAATCCCACCACCACTTTCGCATCATTTGTGGGCAATGCTACAGCTTCCACCCACTTGGACACATAGTCTACAACAACAAGGATGTATTTATTGCCATAGGAGCTAACGAAGGGACCCATGAAATCAATCCCCCAGACGTCGAACACTTCTATCTCCTGAATTGGGTTCATGGGCATTTCGTGGCGCCGGGAAATGTTCCCGGTGCGTTGATATTCATTACAACCGTTCACCCATGAGTGCGCATCTTTAAACACAGTCGGCCAGAAAAATCCGGCCTCTAGCACCTTCGCTGCTGTCCTGATCCCTCCAAAGTGTCCACCATAAGTCGATGCATGACAAGCCTGCAAAATAGAAGATTGTTCTATCTCGGAGACGCATCTCCGGATCATGTTATCCAGGCATATTCTAAAGAGATAGGGCTCATCCCAATAGTACAAGCGGCTTTCACGAAAAAATCGTTTCCTCTGGATCGATGAAAGGTCGTGAGGGACTATACCACTGGCTAGGTAATTTGCCAAGTCCGCATACCATGGCGCTTCCTGATGAGTGGTGGCGAGCAGTTGCTCGTCTGGAAAAGTTTCCAGAATTTCCTCAACTTCAATTGCATTTTCAGATCCCTCCAGTCGTGATAGGTGTTCAGCGACTTGATTCTCAGTGCCCTTGCGGTCACGTATTTCAAGATCAAACTCTTGCAGAAGCAGCACCCAACGAATCAGGCGTGGCTTAGAGTCTTTCTTTTCTATTAAGTATCTGAGAGCAGCATGGCCAGTGTATACAATTACCTTTGATCCTATTAGGTAGGACCGGAACTTGTTGAATGCGAACACCACAGCTAGCATATCCTTTTCAGTCACCGTATAGTTCAACTGGGCTCCACTCAGCGTTCTACTAGCATAGTAGATTGGGTGCATCAATTTATCTTTTCGCTGGCCCAGCACTGCCCCCACTGCGTAGTCACTAGCATCACACATTAGTTCGAACAGTTGCTCCTAGTTGGGGGCAACAATGATGGGTGCTGTGACCAGCCTCTGCTTCAGCTTCTCAAATGATACCCTGCAATCATCAGAAAATACAAACGGGTGATCTTTCTCTAATAACTTACAGAGAGGATTGGCGATTTTGGAGAAGTCATTTATGAACCGCCGATAGAAACCGGCATGTCCAAGGAAACTCCTGATTGCTTTGACCGAAGTTGGTGGAGGCAGCTTTGCTATTACATCAACCTTTGCTCGATCTACCTCTATTCCCTTGCTTGACACCCGGTTCCCCAGAACTATGCCTTCTTGTACCATGAAATGGCACTTTTCCCAATTCAGCACCAGATTTGTCTCGATGCACCTTTTCAGCACACGCGTCAGATTCACCAGGTGTCACACCTCCTTTTTCCGCACCCGTGAGGGTACAAGGGAGTTTTTCCAATTAAAGGACAATCGAAACGGGATTGGTTTATTTATTTCAGAGTCGCCACTTGGGAGATTTAGGGTGTCCCAAGTCACCAATTTTAATCCCGAATCGAGTAAAAGAATGACTCTATATTGTAGTCTGCGTACCAGAAATCCGGATAAGAAATTCTGTTAACCCGGGAGAAGGTGTTAGGCATTCCCGAGTTCCGTGGTTCTAGCACAATCGCTCAACTGTCATATTCGACTTATTTATCTTATTGTAAATACAATTATGAACCAATGTGCCAATTTTAACTTTTTACCGCTTTATTATTATTATTTTAAAAGAATGTGAACATCGCTTAAAACATGTCTTTGGACTGCGTCACATGAAATGCACCCACAATCCGTAACATATTTTATTTGATGTTTTGGGATTTGGATCTGGGTCGCATGAAATGCACACCCAAGTTTAAGAAAGTAGATTATTAAATACGCGCCTAAAGAGACTATCGTGTTATTATTTTGGGAAGACCACGAAATTCGCTAAGCGGCCCTCCTGAATTCTAAGTAAATTTGAAACAAGTATTTACTGAGGGCCCCGCAATTTGCATTTTTTGTTTGTCGAGGCTCGTCCCATTTATTATTTTAAAAATGAATTTGCAACGTCATGGAAATGCATCTCAGACCACGTCACAGTCAATGTACCCGTGATTAGAGACACATTTCGATTTCGTTGAGATTTGGATTTGGGTCACATAAATGTGCACCCGAGTTTTTGGGAGATAACATTATTAAAGGCGCGCCTAAAGCAACTAGCGCATTATTATTTTTGGGTAGGGCCGTGAAATTTGCTAAACGGCCCGTCCCGGAATCTAAGTATTTAATTCATATATTTTGTGAGGGCTCCGCAATCTGTACATTTTTATTTGGCGAAGCTAGTCTCGTTTTTTTATTTACTTATTTATTTATTATTATTTTTATTTTATTTATTAAAAGGATGCCATTTTTACGCCTTTAACAATACTAAACCTTACGGCTTCTTTACAACTAAAATCTCATAACTTGTCAAAAAATTAATAAAATGAGTTTAGTGAACGAGTGTTTCGGAAGTAGTAACAACAAGTACTAATGCTAATCTTGTCCGAATGAACTAAGCAAAGGACCCCGAACAAATTAACGTTAAACTTGTGTCATAGAACAACTAGTCAAACTTAATTAAATGACATCAAATAAACAAGAATAACATAGCGCAAAATGAGCAAAAATGCATACGGTGAGAACATAAGCAGTACATTATCATACCAATTTCCATATTGCATATTCGAACATTTAACGTACCATTTCCTTATCTAATACTCGAGGTTTACTAACCTGAACAAACAAACAGATAGCGCCATGGACCAGCCCTCAACATCGACCTCAACGGACAAGGACGACCTCAACCGAAACAGAGAGCTCAGACCAAAGGATGTCAATGACCCGAGATGAAGCAGAAGGGGTCGAGGGACAGTGACGATGCAGCAGCAACAACCGCTGCTTGCCGGGGCTCCGGTGGTCGTTTGGCGTGAGGAACAGGTTGTTTGACGTAGGGTCGACTGCTGCAGCGATGGTTGCTGCTGGACTGGTTTGGGTGGTGGTTCCGACGTCGGGGGGAGGTGCGACTGGTTCGGGTTACGTCGAAGGAGAAGGAGTGGTCGACGAACGTAAGGGAGTGGTGACGGGGGACAGTGGGGGTGGCGACTGGACGATCGCCTTGGCGGTGGTCGTTTGCTGGGAACTTCTGTTGGTCAACAAGACTGGACGGTGAGCTGGTTGCGACAGTAGGGGTGCTGGGGAAGGTGACGGAGTGGTTGTTTGGTGGTGTTGTTTATGGAGGTGGTGTTTGGGCGTGACGACGAGGGGTGGGGAAGCTTTTTTCTCCTAGGGTTTTGTTCTTCTTCTTTTTTAAGAAGAAGAAGGTCTACAGTACCCGTTCAAAAAAATTTCCCAAAAAGTCCCCCCTCCAAAATTCTTTTTGTCCGTGTATTTGATATGGTTTTGCCCAGGGAAATGAGCCCCACGCGTGGTGGGGTTCGAGACTTGTGTCCCCCACGTGTGGTGGGTTCCCCGTGTACGGTGTTCCGTCCGTGTTCCCCACGTGTGGTGGACTCGGATTATTATGGGCTAGGTCCGAAAATTAGGCCTAAAAGCGGGTAGCCTAAACCCAAATATTATTCTTTTGCCCAGACCCGAGAATAAGAACACGACGTTGTTTGACTAATCTTATGTAAGCAAAATAGCTACTAAAATAAGAGTAATTATTTAAAACAAAATCATATCTTTTTTTTAAATATTTTTCAAGATTTAAAATAGCTACCAAATATTAATAAAAACTATTTTTTTGTAATTTTCGTTTTTTATATAAAGATAAAATATAAAGTAATATTTTTGTATTTTTTCAAAAATTAAAATGACTACAAAACATTAATAGAACTATTTTTTGGTAATTTTCGAAATTATGTAAAGTACAAAATAAGGTACTATTTTTTTTTGTATTTTTCAATTTTATGAGAAATACATAAACTAAAAATTTATATATATATATTTTTTTTGTAATTTTTCTTTTTGCAACGATATAAAGCAAAAATAGTCAAAATGGCTATATTAGACCCAATTTCACATATTCACACTAAAAATGTGAAAATTCTCGGGGAGGGTCAAAAATCCGGTGTCTACACCAGGCACTCATCAAATGAATTCCCCACCACTGAGAAGTCATCCATGAACACCTCCATTATATCCTCAACCATGTCAGTGAATATGGCCATCATGCACCGTTGGAATGTGGCGGGTGCATTGCATAGGCCAAAGGGCATCCTCCTAAAGGCATAGAGGACATAAGGGCATGTGAAAGTGGTCTTCTCTCGATCCTCAGGTGCAATGGAAATCTGATTGTACCCTGAGTACCCGTCCAAAAAACAAAAGTGTGACCTCCCTGCTAATCTATCCAGCATTTGATCAATGAAGGGAAGTGGGAAGTGGTCTTTCCGGGTGGCTAGATTCAACTTTCGATAATCCATGCAAATTCTCCAGCCTGTGACGGTTCTCGTTGAGATTAGTTCATTGTTGTCATTCTTCACAACCGTCATGCCACCCTTCTTAGGCACACATAGAACTGGGCTAACCCAGCTGCTGTCAGAGATTGGGAAAATAATTCCCGCATCTAGCCACTTTATCACTTCCTTCTTCACCACCTCCTTCATATTCGGGTTCAGCCTCCTCTGATGTTCCCTGGAAGGTTTGTGCCCCTCTTCCAGCAGAATTGTATGCATGCAGTACGCGGGGCTGATCCCCTTGATATCTGCCATGGTCCACCCAATGGCAGTTTTGCATTCCTTCAATACCTGTAGAAGCTGTTGAACCTGCACATCTAACAAACCAGATGAGATAATAACAGGTAGAGTGGAGTTAGGTCCCAGAAATTCATACCTAAGGCGGCCTGGCAATGGCTTTAGTTCCAGCTTCGGTGGTTCTTCAATGGATGGCTTAGCTGGAGGAGTCTCCCTCTTTTCTAAGTGTAGGGGCTCAAACTCTAGATTTCTTTCCCAAAACCCTCTACCTTCTAATGTCAACACCCATTCTGCCAAGTCCTCACCGTTCACTTCCTCCAAATTAGTCAAACATGCAGCGAGGGGATCCTCAATCGTCAACACTTCATCATCAGACTGAACGATTACATCCACGGCATCAATAAGAGAGCAACTTGCGAACTCACTTGGGCGCCTCATAGATTTCTGCACATTGAATATAATCTCTTCGTCATTGAGCCTCATCTTAAGCTCTCCGGTCTCACAATCAATAAGAGCTCTCCCTGTGGCTAAGAATGGTCTTCCTAAGATGATAGGAATTTCTTCATCTACTTTGCAATCCAATATCACAAAGTCAGCAGGGAACACGAACTTCCCCACCTGAATAAGTACATCATCAAGGATCCCAAATGGACGCTTCACAGTCCTGTCAGCCAGCTGCAACAGCATAGAGGTGGGTCTAGCTCTCCCAATGCCCAACCTCTTGTAAATGACCAGGGGCATAAGATTAATGCTGGCCCCTAAATCACAGAGCGCTTTCGCAAAAGCAAAGTTTCCAATAGTACATGGAATAATAAAACTCCCGGGATCTGAGAGCTTTTCAGCAACAGGTCTAGTTACCACTGCACTGCACGTCTGAGTAAGTGTCACCGTAGCCAAGTCTTGGAAGTCAAATTTTCGGGACATTAAGTCTTTCATCATTTTTGCGTATCCAGGCATCTCCTTTAAAGCTTCGATCAATGGAATATTTACCTGAATTTGCTTGAGGATCTCAAAGAACTTTTTGTATTGCTCCTCCTTTTGGTGTTTAGCCAACCTTTGCGGAAATGGTGCAAGAGGTCTTTTCTTCCCAATCACTTGTGACTTTTCTTTCTCAGCTACTATCTCTACTACTGGCTCTTCATCTGCTTCAGCAACTTTCTCGGTCTCCTGCTGAGTATTCTTTTCTTCCTGAGCAGGCTGGACTGTCACTTCTGTCAGCCTTATGGATTCATCCAGCTCAATGGGTACTTGAATAAGTGTCTCAGCCTGTATATTGTCACGAACTCTCTCCTGCTCTTCATCGAGATCCCTGCCATTACGGAGACTCACCGCCATCAGCTGCTTCGGGCCCTGATCTTTAGGATTGATTTGGGTATCTGCAGGTAGCATTCCTTGAGGACGATTATTCAGAGACATTGAAATTTGGCCCACCTGCACTTCAATATTTTTGATAGCTGCGTCATGTGCATCTACTCTCTCATTTATCTTCGCAGTGGACCCAATAACCTGCTGCATCATTGCTTCCAGTCTCGCAAACCCATCGTCCTGTCTTCTACCATGCTGCTGCTGAGGCGGGTGATACCCCTGCTGCTGATTGTTGTACCCCTGGGATCTAGGATACGGAGCCATGTTGTTGGGGGGTCTCATACCTCCCATGTTTCCGGCGTTATATTGTGGCGGAGGTGGTCTGTACTGTTGTTGAGTTTGCTGACCCCAGTTCTGATTTCCCTGTCTCTGACCCCCATAGTTAGCTACATAGTTCATATCTTCAGGGTGCTGATGATGATGATCAAGCTCTGTATTCCAAGGATTACCAACTGGTTGACTAATGCAAGATGTGCACAAGCCCCCATTGGTAGTGTCTACTATGTGTACCTGCTGCTTCTGTCCTGATTCCTCCACCTTTTTGGTGAGGATGCTCATTTGTGTCAGGAGGGCCGCCATATTTTCAGCCATAGTGTTCGAAGGATCAAGGGGCACTGAGTGTACTACTGGAGTGATGGGTGCATTCCTGGATGTCCATCCCGAATTCTGTGCCATTTTATCAAGTAAACTCTGACCTTCTCTCCATGTCTTGCTCAAGAATGCCCCACCAGCTGAAGCATCCACAATATTCTTCAAGCCATCCGATAGTCCCATATAAAATCGTTGTCCCAACATCTGTTCTGGAATACCATGATGTGGACACATAACCAACATTCCTTTGAACCTGCTCCATGTTTCATGCAGTGTCTCCATTGGTTTTTTCTTGAAGCTCACGATCTCATCAATTTGTTGGGCAGTTTTGTTGGGTGGATGAAACTTGTTATGAAACTGCTTGACTAACTCATCCCACGTTGCTATAGAATTTATGGGGAGTGAGTTTAGCCAAACCTGTGCAGCTCCTATCACCGAGAATGGGAACAATAATAACCTGATAGCCTCTGGAGTGACATTGGGCTGCCTTTGGGTCTTGCAGATCGACAGGAAGTTCTTCAAGTGTTGCTGAGGATCTTCAAGTTGTGTCCCAGAAAAGAGTCCCTTGTTTTGCAATAAGTGCAGCATATTATTTGTGATCTGGAACGACTCAGCTTGTATTGCAGGCACAACTATGGCAGTAGCTAAATTGTCAGCTGTGGGCTGTGCCCAGTCATACAGTGCACCCTCGGGCACCAGAGGTGCTGCGTCTCTGACATTCAAGTTGATTTGCTCATGCCTGCCGTTTCCGTTAGGGTCGATTGCATCTCCCATGTCAGTTTCGAATTTGTCTGTTTGTTGAGGTGGTTGAAGTCTTCTGTTGGCACAGTTAAATGCCTTAAATATTTTCTCAGGGTCTGCGAGTCCTTCAAGTAGTTCTCCAGTCCTCGTAGAGTTTCTAGGCATACACCTGTGCAACCAACTCAACAACCGTCAAAAATTTCAATCAAAAATTGGGTGTAGAGAAACTGCCTACGCGAAGAATTTTTGTATTTCTAGCAATGGTAATTGATAATTCCGTTAACTCCCCGGCAACGGCACCAAAATTTGATCACGCCCAACTATGCCTTATAAAAAGGACAATACGGACGTTGCAAATATAACCTGAGTATTCTGCCCAGAGTCGAATCCACAGAGAATTAACCTATCAATCACTATCTTTAGAACTACTAAACTCTTGAGAACCAATTTCCCCAAACGTTTGAATCACAGTTGATGGTGTCTTCAATAACTAAAATTGCACGTAAATAAACAGTTGTAAACTAAGGATGCTAATGTTGTAAACAATGGTGAGAAAAAGCTAAGGTAAAGATTTCCCCTATTGATGGAATCTCTTCTGTTTATGCGTCATAGAAATTTACTAACACACCTCTATCAATCATGAACACCTTTCTTACCGTAAATCTCTCCCGAGTAATCACAGTAATATACTATTGCACTCTCCCGAGATACACTAGCTAACTTTAATTAACACAGTTCACTTAAGATTGCACCCAAGGCTTCGTTATCCCTAATCCCGCCTTTAAACCCGCAGTTATAGATTCCTCTTATACTTTAGGAGTGGTGTTATTCAACAATAACATAAATATGCACTCTCTCCCGAGTTATGCACACTAAATAGGCACAGCTAATTGAGGATCCTGTCAACTAACTACAACAAGAACATAGTTGAATAAATAAAGATTGAAACCAACAATTTGTATTCACATAAACAAGAAGTTCATCCCCCAATAGGTTCCATCAAAACCTTAGACAAAAGATTTAGCTACTCATAACTATGGGTAAATAAACTAAAACAATGTTCATCATAAAACTTGCAAGAAACATAAAGAGAAAAAAAAGAAACCAAGATGTTTTGGGTGATCTCTCACACTTGTTCTTCTTCCAAAACTACTCTTCAAAAACAATACATGCCTCTCTTGGGCGGAGTCTAGTGTTTAAAATAGGGTTTTGGGCTGAAAATCCCGTGTTTTGCACTTTAGTCCCTGAACTTTCCGCCTCCTGCCGCGGTTCTGCCGCGGTCGCGGTAGAATTGTGGCCAAACATGGCCTCTGATCTTCCTTCTATCCGCAAACATCCTTCACCGCGGTTCTCCCGCGGTCACGGTGGAACCGCGGTAGACGCAGTTTTCTGATTCTTCAGACTGTTTTTGCGTGGTTCACTTGGGATATTTCATGGTTGGCCTTTCTTTCTTCATTTTTTTCACTCCAAAAGTGCTCCCTAACCTTCCTTAGTCATATATAACCTGCAAATCATTAAAAGCACTAATAAGAGCATTTTGTTATCACTTTTATTATCAAAACTATGCTAGAAGGCGGTTATTTAGGGTCTGAATAAAGTTAAATTCACCTATTATCAGTTTACAATTCAAATACAAGCTTAGTAGAGTCTGAGGGATCGGTACGGAGACGTCTGTATTTATCCCTAGAGGCTACAGAGTTAGGAAAAACTTCACATTTATTTTTTCCTGTCGTGCGGTTTGGGTTTCTCAATGCTAATTGAATTTCTACTCTGTTCTTTCGTAGATGGCGAGAACGCGCGCTTTCTCATCCACTGACCAGTAGCCCGAGCCCCCAGCAGCAACTCCCACGAGGGGCAAAGGGCGAGGCCGAGGTCATGCTAGAGGCCGAGGTTGGGGTAGAGCTCAGCCCCGAGCAACAGCACCAGCGGCAGAGCCTTAGGTTGACTTTGATGATGAGGTTCCAGCCCTAGCACCTCCGCTAGGCCCAGCTCAGGTCCTAGAGGGGTGTATTGCTACCCCAGTTCTTCAGGATGCTCTGGTCCGACTAGTGGGCCTCATGGAGAGTGTCACCCGGGCAGTCTTACTTCTTGTAGCACCAGCTGTCTCTCAGGCTGGAGGAGGAGCCCAGACTCCTGCTACTCGCACTCCGGAGCAGGTAGATCCCCAGTTTCAGACTCCAGTAGTTCAGCCAGTTGGAGCAGTTCAGCCGGGTATGGTAGCTCAGACCGGCGATGGAGCAGCTATGTCTGTCGATGCTTTGTGGAGGTTGGATAGGTTCACCAAACTCTTCACTACTACTTTCAGCGGTGCATTTACTGAGGATCCCCAGGATTATCTAGACAGCTATCATGAGGTTCTCAGGAACATGGGGATAGTTGAGGCCAATGGGGCTAATTTTGCTACATTTCCCTTGTCTGGGTATGCCAAGACTTGGTGGAGAGATTATTACTTAGCTAGAACAGTCGGATCGCCAGCCTTGACTTGGGAGCAGTTTGCACAACTATTTATAGAGAAGTTTCTCCCTATTACTCAGAGAGAGGCCTATCGGAGGCAGTTTGAGCGTCTCCAGCAGGGTTCCATGACTGTTACCCAATATGATACCAGATTCATCGATTTGACCCGCCATGCTCTCATCATACTTCCTACCGAGAGAGAGAGGGTGAGAAGGTTTATTGATGGTCTTATTTAGCCGATTCATCTTCAGATGGCTAGGGAGGCTGGAAATGAGATTACTTTTCAGGAGGTGGCCAATGCGTCCAAGAGAGTGGGGATGGTTCTGTCGCAGGGAGGTGGTCATGGGTCAGACAAGAGGCCCCGTCATTCAGGCTGATTCAGTGGTACCTCGTCTGGAGGTAGGGATTCATATGGTAGAGGCCATCCTCCTAGGCCTTTCCAGTCAGCACTTCAGGTTTCTCATGGTACTTCAGGTGGTCGTGGTCCTCAGATGCAGTATTCTGATCAGCAGTCCTACAGTGCACCACCTGCTCCTATCAGTGCACCACCACTTCAGAGTTTTCGGGGTGGTCATTCAGGTCATTAGGGCCAGCAGTCTCAGCAGCCGAGGGCTTGTTACACTTGTGGTGATACGAGTCACATTGCTAGGTTTTGCCCTTGAGCACTGAGTAGCTCTCAGCATCAGGGTTCTAGTGTCATGGTTCAGGAACCAGGTGTTCCACACCCCGCCCAGCCAGCTAGAGGTGGAGGTAGAGGTGCTAGAGGTCCTAGAGGTGGAGCTCAGACCACTAGAGGTGGAGGCCAGCCAGCTGCAGGCCATCCCAGAGAGGTAGTCCAGGGTGGTGGGGCTTAGCCCTGATGTTATGCTCTTCCAGCAAGGCCCGAGGCTGAGGCTTCAGATGCGATTATCACATGTACTGTTCTGGTTTGTGATAGAGATGCTTCAGTGTTATTTGATCCAGGGTCTACATACTCGTATGTGTCATCTTATTTTGCACCGTATCTGGTCATGCCTAATGATTCACTGAGTCCCTATTTATGTGTCTGCACCGGTGGGTGAATCTATTATGGTTGATCGAGTCCATCACTCTTATGTAGTTGTGATTGAGGGTCTTGAGACTCGAGTATTGCTTCTGGACATGGTCGATTTCGATGTTATATTGGGGATGGACTGGTTATCACCTTACCATGCTATCTTGGACTGTCATGCCAAGACTGTGACCTTAGCCTTACCGGGTTTGCCACGTTTAGAGTGGAGAGGGAGTCTTGGTCATTCTACCCTTAGTGTTATCTCTTACGTGAAGGCTCGGCATATGGTCGAGAAGGGGTGTTTTTCCTATTTGGCATATGTCCGTGATTCTAGTGCTGAGGTCCCTTCTATTGATTCTGTGCCTGTTGTTCGTGAGTTTCCTGAGGTTTTCCCTTCAGACCTGCTGGGTATGCCGCCCGACAGGGATATCAACTCTTGCATTGATTTGGCTCCAAACACTCAGCCCATTTCTATTCCGCTGTATCGTATGGCCCTGCCTGAGTTGAAAGAGTTCAAGGAACAATTGCAAGACTTGCTTGAGAAGGGTTTCATTAGACCCAATGTTTCACCTTGGGGTGCGCCGATGTTGTTTGTTAAGAAGAAGGATGGATCGATGAGGATGTGTATTGATTATTGGTAGTTGAACAAGGTTACAATCAAGAATAAGTATCCATTGCCGAGGATTGATGATTTGTTTGATCATCTTCAGGGTGCCAAGGTATTTTCGAAGATTAACTTGAGATCTGGCTACCATCAGTTGAGGATTAGGGAATTCGATGTCCCTAAGATAGCTTTCCGCACTCAGTACGGACATTATGAATTCTTGGTTATGTCATTTGGGTTGACAAATTCCCCAGCAACTTTTATGGATTTGATGAACCGAGTGTTCAGGCCTTATTTGGATTCGTTTGTGATAGTCTTCATTGATGACATCTTGATATATTCCCGTAGTTAAGATGAGCATGAGCAGCATCTCAGGGTGGTTCTTCAGACTTTGAGGGATAGTTAGTTATATGCTAAGTTCTCGAAGTGTGAGTTCTGGTTGAGTTCAGTTGTATTTCTGGGTCATGTTGTATCAGCAGGGGGTATTCAAGTTGATCCGAAGAAGATTGAGGCAGTCAAGAACGGGCCTAGACCAACATCAGTTATAGAGATTCAGAGTTTCTTGGGATTGGTAGGCTACTATCGTCGGTTCGTGGAGGGGTTCTCATCTATTGCAGTCCCAATGACCAGGTTGACCCAGAAGGGTGCCCAGTTCAGATGGTCGGACGAGTGTGAGGCGAGCTTTCATAAGCTCAAGACAGCTCTGACTACGGCACCAGTGTTGGTTTTGCTCGCAGGTTCAGGGCCTTATACAGTTTATTGTGATGCATCTCGTATTGGACTCGATGCAGTGTTGATGCAGGATGGAAAGGTCATTGCCTATGCTCCGCGACAATTGAAGATTTATGAGAAGAACTATCCGGTTCATGATTTAGAGTTGTAGCCATTGTTCATGCGTTGAAGATTTGGAGATATTATCTGTATGGCATGTGAGGTGTTCATGGATCACAAAAGCCTTCAGTATTTGTTCACGCAAAAGGAGTTGAATTTGAGGCAGAGGAGGTGGTTGGAGTTGTTGAAAGATTATGATATCACTATCTTATATCATCTGGGAAAGGCCAATGTAGTGGCCGATGCTTTGAGTAGGAAGTCAGCCAGTATGGGCAGTCTTACTTATATTCTGGTCGGTGAGAGACCGCTTGCTTTGGATGTTCAGGCTTTGGCCAATCAGGTCGTGAGGTTGGATGTTTCTGAGCCTAGCCGTATGTAAGCTTGCACAGTTGCTCGTTCTTCATTATTGGAGCATATCCGAGATCGGTAGTATGATGATCCCCATTTGTGTGTCCTTAGAGACACGGTGCAGCACGGAGGTGCCAAGCAGGTTACATAAGATAATGATGGAGTTTTGAGGTTGTATGGTCGAGTTTGTGTGCCAAATGTGGATGGGCTAGCATTATTGATGGCAAAGAATGAAAAAGGATATCATTGCATATGTGACTCGGTGTTTGAATTGTCAGCAGGTTAAGTACGAGCACCAGAGGCCTGGTGATTTATTTTAGAGGATTGAGCTTCCCGAGTGAAAGTGGGAGCGGGTCACTATGGATTTCATTTTTGGACTCCCACAGACTCGGAGGAAGTTCGACGCAGTATGGGTCATTGTTGATAGGCTGACCAAGTCAGCGCATTTCATTCATGTGGAGGTCTGCTATTCATCCGAGAGGTTAGCTGAGATATATATCCGGTAGATTGTTCGTCTTCATGGTGTGCCTGTGTCTATCATTTCGGACCGAGGTACGCAGTTTACCTCGCACTTCTAGAGAGCAGTTCAGCAAGAATTGGGCATACAGGTTGAGTTGAGCACAACATTTCATCCTCAGAAGGACGGGTAGTCCGAGCGGACTATTTAGATTTTGGAGGATATGCTTCGAGCTTGCGTCATTGACTTTGGAGGCTCGTGGGATCAGTTTTTGCCCTTAGCAGAGTTTGCCTACAACAACAGATACCAATCGAGTATCCAGATGGCTCCTTATGAGGCTTTATATGGTATGTGGTGTCGGTCTCCGGTTGGATGGTTTGAGCCGAAAGAGGCTCGGTTGTTGGGTACGAATCTGGTTTAGGAGGCCTTGGACAAGGTCAGGATTATTCAGGATATGCTTCCTATATCTCAGTCCAGGCAAAAGAGTTCTGCAGATCGCAAGGTTCGAGATTTGGCTTTCATGGTTGGTGAGCGGGTATTGCTTTGAGTGTCGCCTATGAAGGGCGTGATGAGATTCGGGAAGAAGGACAAGCTTAACCCTAGGTTCATTGGTCCATTTGAGATTCTTGATCGAGTGGGAGAGGTGGCTTATAGACTTGCGTTGCCGCCGAGATTATCAGTCGTGTATCTAGTGTTTCATGTGTCCATGATTCAGAAGTATCACGGTGATCCATCTCACGTGTTAGATTTCAGCACTGTCCAGTTGGACAAGGACTTGTCTTATGAGGAAGAGCCGGTAGCTATTCTAGACCGGCAAGTTTGTCAGTTAAGGTCAAAGAGTTTTCCTTCTGTTCGTGTTCAGTGGAGAGGTCAGCCTCCTGAGGCATCGACCTGGGAGTCCGAGTCCGATATGCGGAGCAGTTATCCTCATCTTTTCTCCGACTCAGGTACTTTCTTCTTCTGTCCGTTTGAGGACGAACGGTTGTTTTCGAGGTGGAGAATGTGATGACCCAAAGGTCATCACTTGTATTAAAATGAAATTATGTGTTCTGAGGCTTAAAACCCTCTTTTAGAATCACCTCGATTTGTGTGTATAGTCTGGGTGTGTAGCCGGAATGCCTATATGTGAAAGTCTTTGAAAAATGATAAATTTTGACTGTAAAATGAATTAATTTGACTTCTATCAATGTTTTGGGTAAATGGACCAGAACTCATGATTTGACAGTCCCAGAGGGTCCGTAGGAAAATATGGGACTTGGGCGTATGCCCGGAATCGAATTCCGAGGTCCTAAGCCCGAGAAATGAATTTTTAAAGAAAATTGTTTTCTGAAATTGTTTAAAGGAATTTGAAATGAAATTTGATTAGAACATGATGGTATCGGGCCCATATTTTGGTTCCGGCACCCGGTACAGGTCTTATATATGATTTAACACGTTTCTGTGGAATTTGGTGAAAAATGGATGTTATTTGACGTGATTCGGACCTAAATTGCTAAAATTGAAGTTTTAAGAAGTTTGAGAAAATTCTTTGATTTTGAGGTTTAATTCATTGTTATTGCGGTTATTTTGGCAATTTTATCGCATGGATAAGTTCGTATGATGTCATTGAGTTAGTAGGTATGTTTGGTTAGGATCCCCGAGGGTTCGGGTGTGTTTCGGAAGGTTTTGGACTTAGGAAAAGTTGCATGTTTTTTCAGTTGTTGGTATTCTGGTATACCCTTCTTCGCATTCGTGGGAGGACCCTCGCAAACGCGATGTGTTAATTTTTGTTGAAGGAAATTCCTTCTACGCAAATGCATAGCCCCGGTCACGAATGCGAGGCTTCGGGGGGTCTTCCCTTCGTGAACGCGGTCCTGGCCACGCGAACACGAAGGCTAATTGAGCCTGGGCAGGGGGTGGGGCATTTGACCTACGCGATCCATTGCACGCGAATGCGAGGATCAAGGAGTTTCTCCTCCGCGAACGTGATCCGCCTTCTATGAACGCGAAGGCCTAGCAGGCCTAACCCATTGCGAACGCGATGGACTTGTTGCGAACGCGAAGAGTAATTTCGCCCAGTTATTTTAAAAGTTCAGAAATAGTAGCATTACGGGACTTAACCCAAATTTCCTTACTTCTTCATCTCAACTCCAAATTGGGCAATTTTTAAAAGGGGATTTCACCATCAATTCATATGTATGTAATTTTAGACTCATTTTCTCCAATTTCCATTAACACTTATTAGATTTCTAGGCTTAAATCATGTAATTAAGGGTAGAAAATTAGGGATTTGGGTAGAGTTAGGGCTTTTTGGTTAATTGTGATTTAGACCTCGTTTTGGGGTCGGATTTCAAAACTAATTATATATTTGGGCCTATGGGTGAATGGGTTTGGTCCGAACCTCGTGTTTTGACCAACCGGGCCCGGGGTCAATTTTTGGATTTTTTGGAAGAATGATTAGAAGGCTATAATTAGGTGTTGGAATTGGATTGTTTGGCATTTATTGATGTTACTAAGTCGATTATGTATAGATACGATTGTCTTGGGTCCAAATTCCAAAGGAAAGGCGGTGTTTGAGGCTTGAGTTGGCCATGGAAGTTCGGGGTAAGTGTTTGGTCTAACCTTAGCTTGAGGAATTAGGAGTTGTGTCCTATTTGCTATTGCTTCTTGTTGAGTACGACATATAGGCATGGTGACGAGTATCTATACGTTGGTGTCAAGCATAACCGTGAGTCTTATATTGTGATTTTCATGACTTCGTTGTATTATCCGTGCTTTAGAGGTGATTTCTATTTGTTGTGAAAAGTTTGTGGAAGGAATTGTGACCTTTAAACATCGAGGAGCATAGGCTCAAGTTATATTACGAATTGTAAAATTATATGAGTTGATTGAACCCTTTGGAGCATTGTCTCAAGTGGTAAAGTGAGTTGTGAAGTAAAAGTAAATAAGAGAAAGAAGTTATTAAATTGTTCTCTTGCCGGGATATTGTTGCTTTATTGGTTATCTCCCTTGCCGGGACGTTGATATTATTGATGTTGCTTCCTTGCCGGGACTTAATTGTTGAATTGTGCCGGAATTCCTATTATAATCTTGTTTATTCCCCTGCCCCATTGTTTGTGTTTGTTTTTTGGGTGAGGAAAAGTGTTAAAGCACGAAGAGTGATGCCGTGTATTGCTTGATTTGGTGAGGAAAGAGTGTAAAGCACGAATGGTGATGTCGTGCCATACGATGTACCATTCCATGCCGATATTATTGATTATATGGTGAGGAAAGAGAGTAAAAGCACGAAGGGTGATGTCGTACACATTTTGTTATATAATTGCCTTGGTGAGGACAAGAGTAAAAGCACGAAGGGTGATGTCGTGCATTTATTGATTTCTGATTCTTTATTGATATTCGAGTTATGTTGTTTCCTTCGTTACTTGATGTCTTTCTATTTGGAATTGTTATCTTCCCCACAACATGCTCCTCTTCCCATATTGATTGGTTAGCTTTGTATTCTTTTTCGCTTTATATATTTGAGCTGCACAGGTTTATTTGGTAGTCTGGTCCTAGCCTCGTCACTACTTCGCCGAGGTTAGGCTAGGCACTTACCAGCATATGGGGTCGGTTGTGCTGATACTATACTCTACACTATGTGCAGATTCCGGAGCAAATTTTGGACCATAGTGTGGAGGCTACCTTCAGTCCACGCGGAGATCCAAGGTAGACTTGCAGGCGTCCGAAAGCCCTGGCGTCTCCCTCTATCCCTACTTTCCTGTTTCATTTTCCTTACATTCAGAAACAGTGTATTATTATTTCTTCAGACTTTGTATGTAGTAAATCTTAGACCGTCTGTGACACTATGACACCAGGTTTTGGGTGGTTGAGATTTAAGTAATTGTAATAGACGCAGATTTCAGATGTTTAATTGTTATCTTCCGCTTAATTATTTAAAATTCCGCAGTTTTTCATGTTATCGCTTTATAATTGTTAAGAGAAGTAATTTGATAATGAAGTAAGTAGTTAAGGATTGGCTTGCCTAACTCTCACTAGTAAGTGCCATCACTACTCCCGAGGGTGAAAAATTCGGATCGTGACAATTGGGAGCCTACATATAAAGTGTAGGGATCTCTTAATGATACAGGCCTTTTTGGGGAAAACTGTAAGGGCTTTGACACCCAGGGGCGAAGCTATGTTGGCCCAAGCTAAGGGTGGTCTACAGACCACCTTTCGCCGAAAAATTATACTACGTATAAGGTAAAATATTACTTGTTATTGATCAAAAATAGACTTTGAACACCCTTACATGGTAGAAGAAGATAACATATGTTTTCTTTTAGGATATAGATCATCATGACACTATACATATGATTCACCTGTATGTTGGAGGTTCATTACCTCTCCAGTAACTTATAACCAAAAAAAAAATGAGGCTCGCCAGACTATTTTTGTAGAGTTTTATATCAAAAACTAAATGTTGTATTACTGTCAAGTTTTATACCGGAAACCAAATGTTATATAGGACACATATTAGCACTGTAAGTTTTATACCGGAAACCAAATGTTATATAGGACACATAACTTTATATTACTAATCTAGAGCTTTTTGTTGGACTATTTTATCTTATACAATAAAGTATTGGCACCGATCTAACACCTCCAAGCGAACCTCTTTCTCTAACGTTTAACCATTTACAAAACCACTAAGGGACAAAAAAATGAAGGCCTAATAGTATTATTATTAATTAAATAGGAAATGATCATCGCCCAATACCTTAGTCAATTGATAGGAAAACCAACAATCACTCAAATAATAAAACTCTAGCCCAAATCACACACTAAGACCATGGAGCATCTAACAGAGTAATATGATTTTTTTATTGACGGGTATGCAAACACCAAAGAAAAAGAAAATAACTAACACGAACTAGGTAAGTGTGAATCGAAAGCCTCCACGAACAATGCGGTGGCTCACCTCAGCAATAGGATCCACTCAAACAAACTCGTCAGGCACTAGCTCTATCTCTCGCAACGGCATCTGCATAAAGATGCAGGTAAGGAATGAGTTATATGTAAATATAACCCAGTAAGATCCTCGACCCGCCCCTTTAAATACCTCTGGAACAAGTGTTAGAAAATACAAACACACCACAACACGAATGATATAGTAAATATGATAATTATACAATAACTCAATATATGTATATCAACAGAGTTATTAAGAATTAACCAACAAGAATACCCACTAAGGACTTATCATTATTACAGTGAAAGAAATTTACCAACACACCTACGAGTCCACAACGGCACCACAATGCCTCAAATATGTAACAGAGCATACACAATGCTCAGGTGATGTACAAAGGCATACACAATGCCCCAACATCATGGCGCACAGCCGTATCACACTCAACATCATGGTGCACATCCGTATCAAACTCAACATCATGACGCACATCCGTATCAAACTCAACATCATGACGCACAGCCGTATCAAACTCAACATCATGGCGCGCAGCCGTATCAAACTCAATATCAGGGCGCACAGCTAAATCAAACTATAAGACTCAACCTCATGACGCACAGCCGTATCACACTATCAAATAACTTATAAAATAATATTTATTTATTTATTTTCATAAAATAATATATTTGAGGCTAGTCTAAGACCACTGACTTTGCCAAGCGCACGTTTGTCCCAACATATGGACCGGGCAAAGAAAATACACTTTCAAAACGGGTTTTAGAAAAGCAAGTATCAAAGCTTAAAGTCTCACTTACCTCACCAACAGGAAGTTCTCCAATCTTACAACGCCTAGAACACCAACCAAACAGCCTCCAATGGCCTCATTCTATCCAAAATATTGAATAACACGTCCTAATTAATCTAGGTGAATAATTTCCTAAATCTTAGGACAAGTCAAAATCAAAGTCAGCCCTTTGTCTAATTAATAAAAGAATTTGTATACAATTAATAGCCTATTTGACCAAGCTTCTTTTTGGCCAAAAGTGCTTTTTTTTTGCCAAAAATTGAGGTGTTTGGCCAAGTTTTTGGAAGGAAAAAAGTGCTTTTGAGGAGAAGCAGAAGCAGTTTTGGAGAAGCAGAAAAAAGTAGCTTCTCTCCAAAAGCACTTTTGAGAAAAATACACTTAGAAATAGTTTTTTAAAGCTTGGCCAAACACTGCTGCTCAGAAGTGCTTTTCAAACTAATTAGCCAAACACAAAATGCTTCTCACCAAAAGTACTTTTGAGAAAAACACTTTTGAAAAGAAGCACTTCTCAAAATAAGCAGATTTTTGCAACTTGGCCAAACGGGCTATAAGTGTCTAAGAAAGCACTTTCACTATGCACAAATTGCCGAACAGTGGCTCTCAAAAGTCATCACGTTAGTTATACCATATATATCCTCAACCTTATCATTAAAGTAAGGATATTTTATTGATAATTACTTCCTAGTTAAGAGTAATAACACTGAACTTCATATACCTTTCTGTAATAGTGTCTTCCAAATTTAATATCTTATGTTTAATTGTACTAATAACTCACAGTTGCCTAGTTATTTTGCCTCCCAATCATTACCTGATAATTGTAATATAAATAACAATCACCACTCCAATGTCACATACAGTCACGTCCATCCACTGGAAAGTTAAAACTATGCGCTTCAAATTTTTTCCAATTTCCAAACATTTTAATCATTACCCTCTAATTGTTATATAATGATTGTCTCCTAATTAAGGAAGAAGTAATAAGTTTGCAACGTTGCTAATTTTTCCTTAACAATATTTCAATTTCAATTCTTAGTTCATTATTACTTGCAAGTTGCAATCATGATATCCTGATTGATTTTCTATACAAATTCTTAAGCACATCATTGCTATATTGTTTGTCGCTCTATCAATCTACCAGTGTATGAAAGAATTATGAATACACATACCTGGTATATTTTCTTCAACGGTTCCAATGCAGTGGGGGAAAATAACCACGCCGACACAGTAAGTACTTTACCCTAATATTCTTTATTGAATGGACCAGCTGTAAAATATATACTCCAATCCCTAAATCCTAATTTTAGTTGTATAAGGTTCAGGTCCGCATTATTATTATTATTATTATTATTCCATCTCTATTATTATCTAAAATGATAAATATTGCTCACTGGTATACCTAATTATAAATTAGGTCCACTAACTATTTATATAGTATGTTATCTTATGTATAATAAATCTTCTTTACTAGCATAATATTTGAACCAACAGGTACCAATGAAAGTTACTTCTTAAATCTCACGATTAATTAGTACATGACTATAATTCGGGTTATTACATTCTCCCCCACTTAAACAAGCGTTCGTCCTCGAACGAGTTAGAATGTCTACCTGACACCTCAAACAACTGAGGGTACATGCTTCGCATCTCTGCTTCGGACTCCTACGTAGCTTCCTCTGTTGGATGGTTACGCCGTAATACTTTCATTGAAGCAACCTTTTTCGACCTCAATTGCCGCACTTTCCTATCAAGAATAGCTATCGGACCTTCTTCATATGTTAAGTTCTCATCAAGCTCCACATCCTCTGGATGAATCTTATGACTATCATCACGAACATATCGTCTAAGCATAGACACATGAAATACGGGATGAACCATAGACAAACTCGGAGGCAAGGCAAGTTTATACGCCACTGATCCGATTTGATCTAAAATCTCATACAGACCAATATACCTCGGACTTAGCTTACCTTTGCGCCCAAATCTCATGACTCCTTTCATATAGGACACCTTCAAAAAGACTTTTTCTCCTTTTATCAACTCCAAATCATGACCTCTCTTATTTGTGTAGGATTTTTGTCTACTTTGAGCTGTCCAAAGTCGTTCTCATATAAATGCAAATTTCTCCAAAGCTTGTTGAACCAAATTTGGACCCAATAGATGTGCTTCACCAGGTTCAAACCATCCAACTGATGAACGACACTTACGACCATATAAAGCTTCAAACGACTTCATTTGTATACTCGACTAATAGCTGTTATTATAAGAAAACTCTGCTAACGGCAACTGATTGTCCCAATGCCCACCAAAATTGATTGCACAAGCTCTAAGCATGTCCTCCAAGATCTAAATAACCTGTTCGGACTGTCTGTCCGTCTGTGGATGGAAAGCTATTTCAACTAAACCTAAGAACCCAATGACTTCTGAAGGACTTCCAAAACTCAGCAGTAACTGTGCACCCCGATCTGATATTATCAAAATAGGCACACCATGAGGTCGGACTATTTCACAGAGGTAAATATCTGTTAACTGTTCTGTAGTGTGAGTAACTCGAACCGGTATAAAATGTGCTGACTTTGTGAGTCTGTCCATGATCAGATATGGCAACCCAACTACAAAATCCATAGTAATCCTTTCCCACTTCCACTCCGGGATAATTAAATTCTGCATCACACCACCTGATTTTTGGTGTTCATATTTCACCTGCTGATAAAGAAACTAGTCACATATTTCAAAATATCATACTTCATACCTTTCCACCAGTACAATTCACGCAAGTCTTGATACATTTTAGTAGCATCTGGATGGATAGAATAGCGGGAGTTATGAGCCTCTTCGAGAATCAACTGCTTCACCTCACCTACCATGGGGATACACAATCTACCATGTCGATGTAACACACCTTCACTATCAATAGCAAATGGCTTAACACCACCATTCTGCACTCGATCTCGGAATTTAGCAAGATGGGAATCTTCATATTGACGAGCCTTGACCTGTCCAACCAAGGATGATTGTGATATCAAACTCGCAAGTAATCTGCCCGGCAATGTATGATCAATACGCATTACCCGATTGGCCAACGCCTGAATATCCATAACCATAGGTCGTTCTTCAGCAGTAAATCGGGCCAAGCTACCCATAGACTTTCTACTCAAGGTGTCTGTCACCACATTCGCCTTCTCGGAATGATATAAAATAGTAAGATCATAGTCATTAAGTAATTCTAACCATCATCTCTGCCTCAAATTCAGATCTCTTTGCTTGAATATATATTGCAGGCTCTTGTGATCAGTATAGATTTCACATGGCTCACCATAAAGATAGTGACGTCAGATCTTAAGTGCAAATACGATCGCAATCAATTCTAAGTCATGAGTTGGATAATTCTTTCATGGTTCTTTAGATATCGAGAAGCGTAAGCTACTACCTTGTCATTCTACATCAGCACACAACCCAAACCGACTCTAGACGCATCACAATACATAGTAAAACCCCTTTCACCTGTAGGTAGTGTCAAAATCGGAGCTGTAGTCAATGCGGTCTTCAATTTCTGAAAACTTTCTTCACACTCATTTGACCACTGAAATGTAGCACCTTTCTAAGTTAATCGAGTCAATAGATTGGCTACCTTTGAGAAACCCTCAACAAACCTTCTATAATATCCGGCTAGGCCTAAGAAGCTACGTATCTCTATAGGAGTAGTGGGCCGAGGCCAATCTTGCTATCTTCTTTGGATCAACTTGAATCCCATATTATGACACCACTTGTGCCAAAAAGGAAATTGTATCCAACCAAAATTCACACTTTGAGAACTTGGCATAAAGCTTCCGCTCCCTAAGTGTCTGTAGCACAACTCTCAAGTGTTGTTCATGTTCTGCCTCACTTCGAGAGTAGACCAAAATGTCATCAATAAATACAATCAAAAAATGATCTAAGAATGGCTTGAATACCTTGTTCATGAGGTCTATAAATGTTGTGGGGGGATTAGTAAGCCCGAAGGACATCACCAAAAATTCAAAATGCTAGTACCTGGTCCGAAACATTATCTTTGATATATCCTCGATCTTAATTCTCAGATGATGGTAACCCGATCTTAGGTCAATCTTTGAAAAGTGAGTTGTACCTTGTAGCTGGTGGAATAGATCATCAATACGTGGCAACAGATATTTATTCTTGATCGTCACCTTATTCAGCTGCCTGTAATCAATACACATTCTCATCATGCCATCTTTCTTTTTAACAAATAACACAGGTGTACCCCATGGTGACGCACTAGACTTGATCAAGACCTTATCAAGTAGCTCTTGAAGTTGAACCTTTAATTCTCTCAACTCCGCTGGAGCCATACGGTATGGAGGAATAGAGATAGATTGAGTTCCTGGAACCAAATCAATACTGAATTCAATTTCTCTTGTCGGAGGAAGCCCGGGTAAATCTTCTGGAAACACATTAACAAATTCTCGAACCACTGGAAAACTATCAATAGTAACATCCTCCAATCGCGTATCATGAACGGTAGCAATAAAACCCCAACACCCATTATAAATCATTCGACGTGCTTTTACATAGGATATTATCTTTCCCTGAGCTAGAGGAGTTATGCTTTCCACACTAAACATGGTTCTCCAGGAAAATCAAAATGTATAAGCTTAGAATGACAATCAACTGAAGCATAACATAACGCAAACCAATTCATACCCATAATTACATCAAAGTTAGAAATAGGCAATACTAGTAAATCAACTACGGTGTCTCTACCCTGAATAAATATCACACAGTCTCTATAGACTATATCCACAGATATAGTCTACCCCATTGGGGTCACCACTATATAAGGAATATTAAGAAACTCAACGTCTCGTTCTAAGTATATGGAAAAGGATGGAGATACATATGAATATATAGAACCAGGATCAATAAGAGCGTAAGCCCCATAAGAATCGATAGTGATAATACATGTGACTATTGCATTAGATGCCTCGGCATCCTGTCTGGCCATAGCAAAGAATCTAGGCGGTCCACCCGCTCCCTGAGCAGTTTTTGCACCCTGCTGACCTTGTCCACGAGCAACCTACGGAGTGGCTCTAGCTGGCTGAGTCTGAGTCTATGTACCTGTAAATGTTCTCTACGGCTGTAGAGTAGCATGGCTAGTAGCAGAATATCCTCTTGGACAATACTTAGAAATATATCCTTTTTGACCACAAGTAAAACAAGCCCCATCTGTTCCAAAACAACGACCACTGTGATTTCTACCACAATTCGAACACCTCGGATATTGACCTAACTAATATGAGCCATTATCCTTCCTCTGTATCTACTGCTACCCCTGTTTAGATAGATAAGTACTCCTAGAAGACTGCACCACTGACTCTGACTGAGTAGGTCTGGACTGCCCACGATTAAAACCACTCTTGCCCCTAAATAGAGCTCTACTAAACCCGTTGGTGCTACGAGCCCTTAAACTTTCTCATTAGGACCTGTCCCTCTCCTGATAGAACTCATAACGAAGAGCAGTGTCAACTACCTCTTCGTACGAACCACCTCGAACATCCCTAACCACAGGACCCCGATAACGATGCTCAAGTCCATCCATGAACCTCCTCACCTTCTCATGCTCATCTGCAACTAGAAAAGGTGTGTAACTGGCTAAGTCAGTGAACTTAGCCTCATACTCCATAATCATCATACTACCCTAGCGCAGTTGCTCGAATTGATGTCTCATGTCGTCTCGCTTGCTCAGTGGAACAAACCTATCCATAAACATAACTGAAAACTCTGACCAAGTAATAGGTTGCAACCCTGCTCGTCTACCTCTTTGAACTGAATTCCACCATGACTTTGAAGATCCTGAAAATAGAAAAGTGGCAAATTCCACCCCTCGAGTCTCCTTCAGCCCCAAAGTAGATTGTATGTTTTCACAACGCTGAATGAACTTCTGGGGCTCAATAGAAGGTTGTGTAGTATCGAACTCTAGTGGCTTAAGATCCATGAAATTCTTAAGATTCTTAGACTACCCTGTATTTGCCACTGGCTGAACGACCTGCTGAGGGGCCATCTGAGGAGCTGCAACATTCAGTTGAACCTATGCTTGTGCCTGCGAAGTAATCCGGGGAGCTGGAAGTCCACCCTGAGTAGGCACTAACGCCTCTAACACAGTCAACAACCTCACCACTGCACCTGCTGGTAAGGTAACAGTAGGCACATCAACTGGGACTGGTGGTGGAGCATCATGAACCACTTGTTCTTGCACTCGATCTAGCATAGTTGCATGGGAACCCGTGTTCACAACTTCAGGATGAGGAGCGGCTTTTCTACTAGTCTGAGCTCTAGTCTGTTGAGCTCCAACTTGACCACCACCTTGGGAAGTACCTCGTCCAGCACACGTCTAGCAGATGAGGGTGTGCATGTCCTAGCCATCTGCGAAAGAAACAATCCAAAGTCAAACTCAAGTTATCTCAACGCACGATCAAGGAATGAAGGAAGGGAAAATATCCTAAATGCTTAGTAGCCTCAAGATCATAAGTATGGGCGCCTACATACTCATGAACAAGACCCTACTACTGCTCCATGACCCGGTACTTAAAGCTCGGCTCTGATACCAACTTTGTCACATCCCAAACTACCCCCTAGACGTGATTGGCACCGATCTAACACCTCCAAGCGAACCTCTTTCTCTAACATTTAACCATTTACAAAACCACTCAGGGACAAATAAAATGAAGGCCTAATAGTATTATTATTAATTAAATAGGAAATGATCATCGCCCAATACCTTAGTCAATTGATAGGAAAACCAACAATCACTCAAATAATAAAACTCTAGCCCAAATCCCACACTAAGACCATGGAGCATCTAACAGAGTAATATAATTTTTTATTGACGGGTATACAAACCCCAAAGAAAAAGAAAATAACTAACACGAACTAGGTAAGTCTGAATCGAAAGCCTCCACGAACAATGCGGTGGCTCACCTCAGCAATAGGACCCGCTCGAACAAACTCGTCAGGCACTAGCTCTATCTCCCGCAACGGTATCTGCATAAAGATGCAGGTAAGGAGTGAGTAATACATAAATATAACCCAGTAAGATCATCGACCCGCCACTTTAAATACCTCTGGAACAAGTGTTAGAAAATACAAACACACCACAATACGAATGATATAATAAATATGATAATTATACAATAACTCAATATATGTGTATCAACAAAGTTATTAAGAATTAACTAACAAGAATACCAACTAAGGACTTATCATTATTGTAGTGAAAAAAATTTACCAACACACTTACGTGTCCACAACAGCACCACAATGCCTCAAATATGTAACAGAGCATACACAATGCTCGGGTGATGTACAAAGGCATACACAATGCCCAACATCATGGCGCACAGCCATATCACACTCAACATCATGGCGCAGAGCCGTATCAAACTCAACATTATGGCACACAGCTGTATCAAACTCAATATCATGGGGCACAGCCGTATCAAACTCAATATTATGGCGCACAGCCGAATCAAAGTATAAGACTCAATCTCATGGCGCACAACCGTATCACACTATCAAATAACTTATAAAATAATATTTATTTATTTTTTTCATAAAATAATATATTTGCGGATAGTCTAAGACCACCGACTCTGCCAAGCACACACTTGTCCTAACACATGGACCAGGCAGAGAAAACACACTTTAAAAACGGATTTTAGAAAAGCAAGTATCAAAGCTTAAAGTCTCACTTACCTCACTAACAGAAAGTTCTCCAACCTTGCAATGCCTAGAACACCAACCAAACAGCCTCCAATGGCCTCAATCTATCCAAAATATTGAATAACACATCCTAATTAATCTAGGTGAATAATTTCTAAAATCTTAGGACGAGTCAAAATTAAAGTCAACCCTCTGTCCAATTAATAAAAGAATTTGTATACAATTAAGTGTCTAAGAAAGCACTTTCATTGTGCACAAATTACCGAATAGTGGCTCTCAAAAGTCATCATGTTATCTATACCATAGATATCCTCAACCTTATCATTACAGTAAGGATATTTTATTGATAATTACTTCCTAGTTAAGAGTAATAACACTGAACTTCATATATTTTTCTGTAACAGTGCCTTCCAAATTTAATATCTTATGTTTAACTGTACTAATAACTCACAGTTGCCTAGTTATTTTACCTCCCAATCAGTACCTGATAATTGTAACATTAATAACAATCACCACTCCAATGTCACATACTAGTCACGTCCATCCACTGGAAAGTTAAAACTATGCGCTTCAAATTTTTTCCAATTTCCAAACATTTTTATCATTACCCTCTAATTGTTATATAATGATTGTCTCCTAATTAAGGAAGAAGTAACAAGTCTGCAACGTTACTAATTTTTCCTTAACAATATTTCAATTTCAATTCTTAGTTCATTATTACTTGCAATTATGATATCCTGATTGATTTTCTATACAAATTCTTAAGCACATCATTGCTATAATGTTTGTCCCTCCTACCAATCTACCACTGTATGAAAGAATTAAGAATACACATACCTGGTATCTTTTCTACAATGGTTCCAACGCTACAGTGGGGGAAATAACCATACCGACACAGTAAGTGTTTTACCCTAATATTCTTTATTGAATGGACCAGTTGTAAAATATATACTCCAATTCCTAAATCCTAATTTTAGCTGTATAAGGTTCAGGTCCGTATTATTATTATTACTATTCCATCTCTATTGTTATCTAAAATTATTAATAATGCTCACTGGTATACCTAATTATAAATTAGGTCCACTAAATATTTATATCGTATGTTATCTTATGTATAATAAATCTTCTTTACTAGCTTAATATTTGAACCAATAGGTACCAATGAAAGTTGCTTCTTAAATCTCACAATTAATTAGTACATGACTATTGTTTGACTCAAAAGATATTGGGATCTTTTTTAATAAATCAACTTAAGGAAATGAAGGGGTAAATCTTAGCCAAGTATAATAATTTCTAGAACAAAAGATATGCGAGATGATTACAAAGGATAATATTTCTTGAACTTATCAAGAATGATCGAACAATACTGATATTAATCGTTTTGTAAGCAAGTGTTACAGAAAGTGTTCTTACTTGTGAAAAATGCAAAAGAAGCCCTGTACAACATTTTCTTTACGCTATATATATAAGGGACAAACCCCTTCTAAGCCCTAAAAGACAAATCATAGAGAATATTCGAAAGAGTATTCCTAATGGACCTACGCTGCTGTGAAGGTAGTACAGTCTCTTGTTCTCTCGTCTATTGTCCATGTAGTGATGTCGAGCTACGAGGATCTCGTCACTTGTCGTACTCATCAACAGTCGTGGTCATCCAAATTTGGATCCATACAGTTAGTCCCTCCGCTTGTTGAGGTCGCAACTTGGTTCATCCTCGATAAGCGGACACCGCTCGCTCTTATGGAGAAATTTGGTCTTACGAGGCGTTACGACTTGGCCAATAATGGGCGGTCAGTGTACTCAGCAAGACACCAGATAGTGTATTTTATCGGGTAATGACGTCATCTCCACGTGCGTCATCATTATGCGTGTTTTCGATACAGTGGTTGAGGGCTTGTCGCTTTGATTTCGGTGCCACTCTGCAACCTTTCGCTTCGAAACTGGTGCCACCCAATCCTATAAATAGGTGGAGGGTTTGTTTTTTCAAAAACTCTTGGCCATTTTATTTCTTCTTATCCTTTCTCATCCCTCCCAAGTTTGTTATAACAACCTTCTCTACTGTTTTAACACCTTTTTCATCGAAGAAATGCCAAGATCACATCGATCTCATAAGGGGGTTTCTGAGGCCGCCCCGTTGTTTGTGGTTCCCCCCCCCCCCCTCCTCTGGCGGTGAAGATATGATGGTGGAGGAGGGGGATAGTTTCCCCACTATGGAGGAGTTGCTTCTGAGACACCTCTCGAAGCGACTTCCTTAAGGAACCTCCTCCTACTCTTGCCCTCATGCTCTTTGAAACAGAACAAGTTCACATTGATGCTCTCCATACAAAGTATAACATCCCCGCTCATTGTGACAACCCGGTCAGTCGTCTCATAAGTTACCGCTCCGTTTTCCCCATTTATGTTTCTTTATACTTCGTCACCGTGTTTTATGTGGTCGAGTTGATTGGTTTGCGTTTGGTATGGTTTTGGTAAGAAATGAGGCACTTAGTCTCTTTTAAGGAGGCTTAAGTTGGAAAAGTCAATCGGATGTTGACTTATGAGTTAGAGGGCTTGGATATGAGTTCTGATGGTTTGGTTAGCTTCAGGAGGTGATTTTGACTTCGAAGTGCGATCGGATTGGGTTTTAGAGTTGTAGGAAAGATTTAGGCTTAAATTGGCGAAATTGATATTTAGGCGATTTACGGTTGTTAGGCGAGATTTTGATATAGGGGACGGAATGGAATTTTGAGAGTTGTAGTAACTTCGTTGTGTCATTTGGGATGTGTGTGCAAAATTTCAGGTCATTCGGACGAGATTTGATAGACTTTTTGATCGAAAGCATAATTTAAGAGTTCTTGGAGTTCTTAGGCTTGAAGCATATGTTAAATTGGTGATTTGATGTCGTTGTAAGCGTTCCAAAGTGTTGAATAAGTTTGAACGATGTCATGGGATGTGTTGGTACGATTAGTTTGAAGTTTCAGGGGTCCCGGGTAGGTTCCGGGATGTTTTAGGCCGAAAATCATAGCTGTAGCAGGTCCAGGAGGGTTGCAGGCCTCGGAACCCACCCGCGCGGTCCGCACAAAAAGAAGCACGGCCGCGGTAGGTGTCATGCGGACCGCACAAAAAGGTGTGCGGCCGCGGTGAAGAACATTTCGTTGGACCTACTTCGGAAGCTCATATCTTTTGATCTACAAGGAATTTTGAGATGATTCTAAAACGAAAGTTATAGCTCTTCATATCTAGTTTCCAGAAAGGTAAAGGTATCGCAGTTTAGACATCTGTATCAAACGTTATGGACAAAATACTAAAGTCTGTCACTGCAGAGGAAGGCCTGTGCGGCCACGATTATTTTTGTGCGGACCGCACTGGCTTGTGCGGACCGCGGTCGATTTGGTGCGGCCCGTGGAGGATGAAATCTGTGGGTACTCTATAAATACGAGGTTTTGGGTTTTATTTAATATTTTGACCTAGAGAGCTCGAATTTTGGCGATTTTTCGAAGGTTTTTCAAGAAATTCATTGGGGTAAGTGATTTTAACTCAGATTTGGCTAGAGTACATGAATCTATCATTAAATTCATCATTTAATTCATAATTTGGGGTGGAATTTGGGAAGAAAATTGTGAAACCTTTCAAAAATGTAAAATAATGATTTGGAGGGCCAAATGGTATCGGAATTGGATAATTTTTGTATGGTTAGACTCGTGAGAGTATAAGGATTCTAATTTTGTAAATTTGGTCAAATTCCGAGATGTGGGCCCAGGGCTCGGGTTTTGGTAATTTCAGAAATCATGCCCTTTGTTGATTGTTTTTGCTTGGGCTTTGTTCTCTTAGCATATTGTGATGTATTCGTTCTGATTTTGGATAGATTCGATGCATGTGGAGGCCGATTTGATGGGCAAAGGAGTCGCGAGCTAGAGATTTAGCCGGTTCAAGGTGAGTAATGATTGTAAATAATGTCCTAAGGGTTTGAAACCCCGGATTTGCACAACAAAGTGCTATATTGAGTTGAGACACACTCTGTATGATGAAGGTGGGGTCCATTACTACTGGGGATTGTGACTTGGTCCGTCCCGATTGATGATTTCACCGCATTCTTTTAACTGAGATTTATTTAATATTATTATGATTTGGGCTAGATGTCATGTTTGGGGCCTTGTGCTGACCTGTAGAACCCTTAGGGGCATTTTAACTGATTCTCCTCACTTTACTTGTTAAAAATCATATTCTCAGTCATGTTTCTATTTGTTTAAATAATAAGAACCGGTTTTATCAATGCTAATCCTAAATAAGAGAAGTATGTGGACTGAGATCCCTACCTTATATTATTGTGCCCAAGAGGCTGTGAGTATAATGACTAAGAGGGGTTGAGAAACCAATAGTGAGGATGTTATGTATGTTATGGATCGGGCTGCACGCTGCAGCAAATACTTATATGGATTCGGCTGCACGCCACAGCAAATGTTTATGTGGGTCGGACTGCGCGCCGCAGCAATATAGCGCTTGGGCTGTAGGAGCCCCTCCCGGAGTCTGCACACCCCCAGTGAGCGCAGTCGACTATTATATATATATACTGGTTGAGCTGTGCGCCACAGCGATGTACAGATCGGGCTGCATGCCGCAGCGGTTATTTTGATTTCGGTTATTGTGAGAGATATATGGATTGAGTGCGAAGGATAAGTACTAATTAATGGATAGTATGCTCGAGGAGCAGATTTATACTTGTTAAATACCTTAATAGCTACCTGGTTTACCTGATCTAAAGAGATTTCACACTACTTCTTCATTATTTTGCCGTTTTAAGTTGTTTTACTGCTCTGATATAGAACTGCTTAGTGCTTTTACGTGTTTTCATACTGTCAGCCATTATTTATGATTATTACTCATTGGGTCAGAGTACTCACATTACTCCCTACACCTTGTGTGGAGATCCAGGTGTTCCCAAGGCATAGAGAGAGCTTTGCTTGCTGTTTAGCAATTCACCGGAGTCATCGAGGTAGTTGCATGGCGTCCGCAGACCCGATTTTCTCCTTCTAGCTTTTATTCTTTCAGTATTTTTAGACTATCTCTGTAGGATGTCTAAAACTTGTAATAGAGGCTCTTGACTTGTGACACCCCGGTTTGGGCTGTGTTTGGATGGGTTCTTCTATTGTTATCTAAATTCCTGCGAATTATTGCTATTAAATCATGTTTTAAATTGTTTTATGGTAATTAACTGCTTAAAGGAGTGTATTGTTGTTGGACTAGCCAGCCTTGTCTTCACGAGAGGCGCCATCACGACCGGGTTCGGGGTTAGGGTCGTGACAAGTTGGTATCAGAGCCTAGGTTACATAGGTCTCGCGAGTCATGAGCGGGTTTAGTAGAGTCTCACGGATCGGTACGGAGATGTCTGTATTTATCCTCGAGAGGCTGCAGAACCTTTAGGAAAAACTTCATATTCTTGAAAATCTTGTCGTGCGAACTTGTTGATCCGAGTGCTAAAACTTCTGTCATTTTATTCTATTGCAGATGGCGAGGACTCGCGCTACCGGACTAGGTGGATGACCACCAGTGCCACCCACTGAGGCCACTAGAGGCCGTTGACGCGGTCGTGGTCGTGGCAGAGGCAGAGTAGGGAGGGCGACACTTGTTGATCCACCAGCTTCCCCAGCTCCGGATCAGGCTCCAGCAGCAGCACCAACAGTGCCCATCGTGATTCCGGGTCTACAGGAGGCTTTGGTGCAGAACTTGACAATTTGCACAGGCCTGACTTAGGTAGTTTCTGCCACTAGAGCAGCAGCTACTTCACAGGCCGGGGGAGGCAATCAAACCCCCACTGCTCGCACACCTGAGGAGGTAGTACAGGGATTGCAGACACCAGGGGAACCTCCAACCCAGCCGGTTGCACTAGCTCAGGAGTTCATAGTACCAGTTATGTCAAACGATGAGCAACCTCGTCTTGAGAGGTTTGGTAGACTCCAGCCTTTTCTTGACAAGTGTTAGCGGATGCTCCGTATAGTAGGGATTCTCGAGACTAGTGGTGTGGCATTTACTACCTTTCAGTTTACTGGGGCTGCCTTCACTTGATGGGAGGCGTATGAGAGGCGTAGGCCGGTTGGTGCAGCACCCCTGACTTGGTAGGAGTTATCCACTCTCTTCTTGGAGAAGTATGTACCGCAGTCCCGCAGGGAGAAGCTGCGTAGGCAGTTTGAGTGGCTAAAGCAGGGAGATATAACTGTGTCACAGTATGAGGCGAGGTATTCTGAGTTGGCTCGGCATGCCGTTTGGATAGTTCCGACCGATCGTGAGAGGATCAGTAGATTTGTTGATGGCTTTAATTACCATCTCCGTATCTTCATGACTAGAGAGAGGGTATTGGGTGCTACATTCGAGGAGGTGGTTGATATCGCTCGTGATATTGAGACGGTTTGCCGTCACGATAGAGAGGAGAGGGAGGCCAAGAGGCCTCAAGGCTCTAGCAGTTTCAGTGGTGCTCCTTCAAGGGCCAATTCCAGCAGGCTAGAGGTTGTTCTTTCAGGCCCGCTCAGTCGGCCCGTCCAGAGTATCGTGGGGCATCTTTAGGTCGTGGTAATCATGGGTCGCAGCAGGGCCAGCCATCACTCAGCACCCTTCCAGCTTAGAGTCCTTCTACTGGTCATTCTGGTGTCAGGGGTTCCCTTCAGTCCCCATTTCCAACATCGGGTAGTTGTTATGAGTGTGGAGAGTTTGGGCATATGAGGAGGCAGTGGTGATGGTCAGTATCGGTAAAGGGGTCAGCCCTCGACTTCTGCTCCAGTTACTTCACCACCTGCCCAGCCAGCTAGGGGTGGAGGTCAGGCAGCCAGTCGCCCTAGAGGGGGAGGTCGATCAGGCGGTGGACAGGCTCATTTTTATGCACTCCTAGGCAGACCCGATGTTATTGCTTCAGATGTTGTTATCACAGGTATTGTTTCAGTCTGCCACAGATATGCCTCTGTATTATTTGATCCTAGTTCCACCTTTTCTTATGTGTCATCATATTTTGTTCGTTATTTGGGTATGCCCCATGAGTTTCTTGCTTTACCCGTTCATGTATCTACCCCGGTGGGCGATACTGTTATTGTAGACAGTGTGTACCGGTCATGTGTGGTGACTATTGGAGGTCTGGAGACCCGAGTGGATCTATTTCTATTGAGCATGGTAGATTTTAATATCATTTTGGGCATGAATTGGTTATCTCCGTGTCGTGCTACTCTAGACTATCATGATAAGATAGTCACTTTGGCTATGCCGGGTGTATCGCAGATCGAGTGGCATAGTGTGACTGATTATGTTCCTAGTAGAGTGATCTCTTTCTTGAAGGCCCAACGTATGATTGGGAAGGGTTGTCTTTCATATATAGCGTTTGTGAGGGATGTCGGAGCTGAGACTCCTAGTATTGATTTTGTTCCAATTGTGAGGGATTTTCCCGATGTGTTCCCTGCAGACCTGTCGGGCATGCCATCGGACAAGGACATTGATTTTGGTATTGACCTAGTGCCAGGCACTCAGCCCATTTCTATTCTGCCATCTCGTATGGCACCAGCGGAGTTAAAGGAATTGAAAGAATAACTTCAAGAACTCCTAGACAAGGGGTTCATTCGGCCTAGTGTGTCACCGTGGGGTGCGCCAGTTCTGTTTGTGAAGAAGAAGGATGGCACAATGAGAATGTGCATTGATTACAGGCAATTGAACAAAGTAACAATTAAGAACAAGTATCCTTTGCTTCGCATTGATGATTTATTTGATCAGCTTTAGGGAGCGAGAGTGTTCTCCAAGATTGATCTCTATTCGCGTTATCACCAGTTGAAGATCAGGGATTCAGATATTCTTAAGACTGCTTTCAGGACCAGATATGGTCATTATGAGTTCCTTGTGATGTCTTTCGGGCTGACCAATGCCCCAGCAGCGTTCATGCATTTGATGAACAGTGTATTTCGGCCATATCTGGATTCTTTTGTTATTGTATTCATTGACGATATTCTGGTGTACTCGCATAGTCAGGAGGAGCACACAGAGCATTTGCGAGTGGTATTGCAGAGATTGAGGGAGGAGAAGCTTTATGCAAAGTTCTTCAAGTGTGAGTTTTGGCTCGGTTCGGTGGCTTTCTTGGGACACGTGGTGTCCAGCGATGGTATTCAGGTTAATCCAAAGAAGATAGAGGCGGTTCAGAGTTGGCCCAGATCGTCCTCAGCCACAGAGATTCGTAGCTTTCTTGGGTTGGCAGGCTATTATCGCCGGTTTGTTCAGGGATTCTCATCTATCGCATCGCCCTTGACCAAGTTGACTCAGAAGGGTGTTCTATTTGCATGGTTGGACGAGTGTGAGGAGAGCTTTCAAAACATTAAGACAACCTTGACCACAGCTCCGGTGTTGGTTTTGCCATCAGCTTCAGGTTCATATATCGTGTATTGTGATGCTTCGAGAGTTGGTATTGGTTGTGTGTTGTGCAGGAAGGTAGAGTTATTGCTATGCTTCTCGTCAATTGAAGCCCTATGAGAAGAACTACCTTGTTCATGATTTGGAGTTGGCTGCCATAGTTCATGCATTGAAGATCTGGAGGCATTATTTGTATGGTGTATCTTGTGAGGTATTCACCGATCATCACAGTCTTCAGCATTTGTTCAAACAAAAGGATCTTAATTTGACGCAGCGGAGATGGTTGGAATTGCTTAAGGATTATGATATCACTATATTGTACCACCCGGGAAAGGCCAATGTGGTGGCCGATACATTAAGCCGAAAGGTAGTGAGCATGGGGAGTTTGGCATATATTCCAGTTGGGGAGAGACCCCTTGCAGTTGATGTTCAGGCCTTGGCTAATCGGTTCATGAGATTGGATATTTTTGAGCCTAGTCGGGTGTTGGCATGTGTGGTTTCTCGGCCTTCCTTATATGATCGCATCAGAGAGCGCCAGTATGATGATCCGCATTTGCTTGTCCTTAAGGATAGAGTTCAGCATGATGATGCCAGAGATATGACCATCGGCGATGATGGTGTGTTGAGGATGCAGGGCCGGATTTGTGTGCCCAATGTGGATGGGCTTAGAGAGTTGATTCTAAAGGAGGCCCATAGCTCGCGGTATTGTATCCATCCGGGGTGTCGCGAAGATGTACTAGGATTTGAGGCAGCACTATTGGTGGAGAAGAATGAAGAAAGAGATTGTGGGATTTGTAGCCCGGTGTCTCAATTGCCAGCGGGTAAAATATGAGCATCAGAGACCGGGTGGCTTGCTTCAGCAGATGGTTATTCCCGAGTGGAAGTGGGAGAGGATCACTATGGACTTTGTGGTTGGACTTCCTCAGACTTTGAAGAAGTTTGATGCTATTTGGGTGATTGTGAATCGGCTGACCAAGTCCGCGCACTTCATCCCTATGTGTACTACCAATTCTTCAGAGCGGTTGGCAGGGATTTATATTTGGGAGATTGTTCGGTTGCATGGTGTTCCGGTCTCCATCATCTCAGATAGAGGTACTCAGTTTACTTCCTAGTTTTGGAAATTTGTTCAGCGAGAGTTGGGTACTAGGTGGAGTTGAGCACAGCTTTCCATCCTCAGACGGACGGACAGTCCGAGCGTACGATTCAGATATTGGAGGACATGTTGTGTGCTTGTGTTATTGACTTTGGAGGTTTATGGGATGAGTTTCTACCACTTGTAGAGTTTGCTTACAACAACAGCTACCAGTCGAGTATTCAGATGGCTCCATATGAGGCTTTGTACGGGAGGCGGTGTAGATCTCCGGTTGGTTGGTTCGAGCCCGGCGAGGCTAGACTATTGGGGACAAATTTGGTTCAGGATGCCTTAGAGAAGGTGAAGGTAATTCAGGAGAGGCTTCGTACAGCGCAGTCGCGTCAGAAGAGTTATGCGGACCGGAAGGTTCGAGATGTGTCCTACATGGTCGGTGAGAAGGTCTTGCTGAAGGTTTCGCCCATGAAGGGTGTTATGAGGTTTGGGAAGAAAGGCAAGTTGAGTCCGCAGTTTATTGGGCCTTTTAAGGTGTTTTGGAGGATTGGGGAGGTGGCTTATGAGCTTGCTTTACCACCCATCCTGTCGAGTGTGCACCCGGTATTTCATGTTTCTATGCTCCGAAAGTATATTGGGGATCCGTCTCATGTTTTGGACTTCAGCACGGTTCAGTTGGATGATGATTTGACCTATGATGTGGAGCCAGTAGCTATTTTGGGTCGTCAGGTTCGGAAGTTGAGGTCAAAGAATATAGCTTCAGTGAAAGTGCAGTGGAGAGGTCGGCCCATGGAGGAGGCTATCTGGGAGGCCGAGTGGGAGATGCGGAGCAGATACCCTCACCTGTTTGAGGCTTCAGGTATGTTTCTTGACTCGTTCGAGGACGAACGTTTGTTCAAGTTGAAGAGGATGTGACGACCCGGTCAGTCGTCTCATGAGTTACCGCTCCGTTTCCCCCACTTCTGCTTCTTTATGCTTCATTATTCGTGTTTTATGTGGTCGACTTGATTAGTTTGCGTTTGGTGTGGTTTTGGTAAGAAATGAGGCACTTAGTCTATTTTAAGGAGGCTTAAGTTGGAAAAGTCAACCGGATGTTGACTTATGAGATAGAGGGCTCGGATGTGAGTTCTGATGGTTCGGTTAGCTTCGGGAGGTGATTTGTGACTTCGGAGCGCGATCGGAATGAGTTTTGGAGTTGTAGAGAAGATTTAGGCTTAAATTGGCGAAATTGATATTTTGCCGATTTTTGGTTGATAGGCGAGATTTTGATATAGGGTTCGGAATGGAATTCTGAGAGTTGCAGTAGCTTCGTTGTGTCATTTGGGATGTGTGTGCAAAATTTTAGGTCATTCGAACGAGATTTGATAGACTTTTTGATCGAAAGCATAATTTAAGAGTTCTTGGAGTTCTTAGGCTTGAATCCTATGTTAAATTGGTGATTTGATGTCGTTGTAAGAGTTCCAAAGTGTTGAACAAGTTTGAACGATGTCATGGGATGTGTTGGTACAATTAGTTAGAAGTTCCGGGGGTCTCGGGTAGGTTCCAGGATATTTTAGGCCGAAAATCATAGCTGTAGCAAGTCCAGGAGGGTTGCAGGACTCGGAACCCACCTGCGCGGTCCACATAAAAAGGAGTGCAGCCACGGTAAGTGCTGTTCGGACCGCACAAAAGGAAGTGCGGCCACGGTAGGTGTCATGCGGACCGCACAAAAAGTTGTGCGGCCACGGAGAAGAACATTCAACTAGACCTACTTCGGAAGCTCATATCTTTTGATGTACAAGGAATTTTGAGATGATTCAAAAACAAAAGTTGTAGACCTTCATGTCTAGTTTCCATAAAGGTAAAGATATCGCAATTTGAACATTTGTAGCAAAGGTTATGGCAAAAATACTAAAGTCTGTCACTATAGAGGAAGGCCTGTGCGGCCGCGATTGTTTTTGTGCGGACCGCACTGGCTTGTGCGGACCGAGGTCGATTTGGTGCGACCCGCGGAGGCTGAAATTTGAAGGGTACTCTATAAATATGAGATTTTGGGTTTTATTGAATATTTTGACCTAGAGAGCTCGGATTTTGGCAATTTTTCGAAGGTTTTTCAAGAAATTCATCGGGGTAAGTGATTTTAACTCAGATTTGGCTAGAGTACATGAATCTATCATTGAATTCATCATTTAATTCGTGATTTGTGGTGGAATTTGGGAAGAAAATTGTGAAACCTTTCAAAAATGTAAAATGATGATTTGAAGGGCCAAATGGTATCGGAATTGGATAATTTTCATATGGTTAGACTCGTGAGAGTATAAGGATTCTAGTTTTGTAAATTTGGTCAAATTCTGAGATGTAGGCTCAGGGCTCGGGTTTTGGTAATTCCAGGAATCGTGCCCTTTGTTGATTGTTTTCGCTTGGGCTTTGTTCCCTTAGCATATTGTTACGTATTCGTTTTGATTTTGGATAGATTCGACGCACGTGGAGGCATATTTGAGGGGCAAAAGCGTCACGAGCTAGAGATTTAGCCGGTTCGAGGTGAGTAATGATTGTAAATAATGTCCTGAGGGTTTGAAACCCCGGATTTGCACAACGAAGTGCTATATTAAGTTGAGACACACGATGTATGATGAACGTGAGGTCCATTACTACTAGGGATTGTGACTTGGTCCGTCCCGATTGATGATTTCACCGCATTCTTTTGACTGAGATTTATTTAATATCATTATGATTTGGGCTAGATGCCATGTTTGGGGCCTTGTGCCGACCTGTAAAACCCTTAGGGGCATTTTGGCTGATTCTCCTTACTTTACTTGTTAAAAATCATATTCTCAGTCACGTTTCTGTTTGTTTAAATAATAAGAACCGATTTTATCAATGTTAATCCTAAATGAGAGAAGTATGTGGACTGAGATCCCTACCTTATATTATTGTGCTGTGAGTATAATGACTAAGAGGGGTTGAGAAACCAATAGTGAGGATGTTATGTATGTTATGGATCGGGCTACACGCCGCAGCAAATGCTTATATGGATCGGGCTGCACGCCGCAGCAAATGCTTATATGGATCATGAGTTGTCCGTGCGGATTATAGCATTTGGGTTGTAGGAGCCCCTCCGGAGTCTGCACACTCCCAGTGAGCGCAGTCGACTATATATATATATGGATCGGGCTGCGCGCCACAGCGATGTACGGATCGGGCTGCATGCCGCAGCGGTTATTGTGAGAGATATATGGATTGAGTGCGAAGGATAAGTACTAATTAATGGATAGTATGCCCGAGGAGCGGATTTATACTTGTTAAATACCTGAATAGCTACCTGTTTTACCTGATCTAAAGAGATTTCACTTGACTTCTTCACTATTTTGCCGTTATAAGTTGTTTTACTACTCTGATATAGAACTGCTTAGTGCCTTTACATGTTTTCATACTGTCAGCCATTATTTATTATTATTACTCCCTGGGTCGGAGTACTCACATTACTCCCTGCACCTTGTGTGCAGATCCAGGTGCTCCCGAGGCATAGAGAGAGCTTTTCTTGCTATTCAACAATTCACCAGAGTCATCGAGGTAGCTGCATGGCATCCGCAGACCCGATTTTCTCCTTTTGGATTTTATTCTTTCAGTATTTTTAGACTATCTCTGTAGGCTGTCTAAAACTTGTAATAGAGTCTCTTGACTTGTAACACCCCGGTTTGGGCTGTGTTTGGATGGGTTCTTTTATTGTTATCTAAATTCCCGCGAATTATTGCTATTAAATCATGTTTTAAACTGTTTTATGGTAATTAACTTCTTAAAGGAGTGTATTGTTGTTGGACTGGCTGGCCTTGTCTTCACGAGAGGTGTCATCACGACCGGATTCGGGGTTAGGGTCGTGACACTCATGTTGACATGGTTCCAGCGGGAAGGAACTTCGTGGAAGTCCATAGGCCTGGGTACTGCTCTTTTTATGAGTACCATTTTGTCCTTGGTCATTCTTTTCCCCTCCTTCTGTTAGTGGAAGAGTTCTGTAGATTCTATCAAGTTTTCCCGGCGCAACTTTCACCATATACGCTTAAGATACTTCTGTTGTTGACAAAGTATACGGAGTTGGCGGGATGCAAGGTTACTATCTACCACCTATTGCACATGTTCTCGCACAGCTTCCATAGGGGCACTATGGTGCATTTAAGGCACCGTAGAACAAAAGGGTTGGTGGTTGGGACCGATGACCGAGCAAGTCACCAATTTTGGCATAAGTACTTCTTTGTCAAATCCGAAGACATTGTTTCTAACCCCGTCAGGTTTCCGGAGCGGTGGAATGAGACTCGTAAGTGTCGCCACTTATTTTACTCTTTCTTTTCCTTTTCATTCATTATAGGGTTTGTTTTGCTTATCGTTTGCAGCTATGGGGCATCCACCCCACCCTATTGCAAGTATAAGGGATTGGGTAGCCCGTATGTTTCCCCATGCAGGGAAGACCCGAGATTGGCCTGCCTTCGTAAAACGTTACGGCCCAAGAGTTTCATCTGGTAAATGTTTTTCCCTATATCACTTTATTGGTTATACACCATTATCTATTGATTCAACTCTTTATGACGACAGGTCGAGGAGCATCCAAGCGGAGGACCCCAGTCCCTACATTCTGACAGGATGTCGCTGCTGCAAGAATGCAGTTTACTTTGACTGAATCTGTTCGACGGGGTGGTCATCAGCTGATTCAAATGGAAGGTCCCTCTAGGAATATAGTTGTAAGGGAGGAGGCCTCTTCCGTACCGACCCCTCACCTCTTGGACGAATCTTTTAACGGGGACGAGTCATTACTGAGAAAAAAGAGGAGAGTGAAGCTTGGGAAGGGTGTGGCCATGGACGCTGGTAGAAGTAGGGTGGGTGCGTCACAAATGGAACTTGTTCCTATATTTATGGAAGATGCCATCTTAGTGGGGAGGTCTCCCCAAACAGAAGGGGTTTACCTAGGAGCCAGCTCTGTGCGCTCCGCTGATGGTGGCACGTCATCCAACGTTGGAGGAGGCCTGCGCATCGAAGGTGAAGGCTCGAGCTTAGATGTCAACTCGGAGGACGTTCGTGAGTTTGTAGGGAGCCATACTCATGTAGAGGTCAGAGTGGAAGGGTTAGATCATCATATAGTTGTCCTGGGGGACTACACCCTGTTGTCGAACTGTGATCAAGTGGCATCTGCTTTAGCCTCTCTATGTGCTTCCCCTGAGAGCGAGGTGCTTAGAGCGATGAGCGACATGGAGTTATCTTAGAACGTCACCGGCATGGCCTTACGGGTAGGTGTATTTCTTTTCCTTTTCGTCATTGGGTTTGCGTTTTTATTGTCGACTTATCTTTTTGTCTTAACTTCTTTATTTTTGTGCTAGACCCTTATTATGGAGACCGAGCGCGAGTGCTGGGAAAGGAAGAGGACGGTCATCTATGGGAAGATGTCTTCCAAATATCAACAATATCGCGCTAAGCATTGTACAATGGCCGACATTTATAGACAGGACCCTGATTTTCAACTGTTCCATGAGGGACTTAAACAGGGGGAGGACCACTTGGCATCCAAGGTCGAGGAGCTGAGGGAGCGAGATGAGGAACTTATAAAGCCCGTCGCCCACAACAGTGAATTAGAGGCCTCCCTTAAGGTGAAGAAAGATGAGCTTGAGTTAAGCAGAGGGGTGATGGCCGAGAATGCCGACTTGCAAGCAAAAGTGGCCAGTTTGACCACTAAATTGGGTACGAAGAAGGTGGAGATTGATGGGCTTAAGGGTGAGCTGATTGTCAGTATCGATAAGCTGGCGAGTGCTATTTCTGAAATGGCAGCCTTGGAAAATACCCTCCGTATCTGTAGGTCGGAGCTAACCAAGGAGAAGGAGGCATCCGAGCTTAAGGTGGCAAGGCTTGAGAGGCGTGTTAAGGAGTTGGAGGCGGAGCTATCCGCACTGAACGGACAAGTGGCGTCATGGAGAGCAGAGGACGTGAGTCGACACTCGCAACCTTCTACATCTCGTGCCTCGGTTGACCCTGTCGTTCCTCGTCATTTATATGAGTTGTGGGTTCATGCTGAGGCTTGGCTCGACGTGTACAAGGCTCTTCATACTGACGGGAGGGCATCTGAAGTAGAACTCCAAAGTGTATGTGCAGAAGCTCGTGCAGCTCGTGAGGCATGCGGATACGACCCTCTTACGCCCGACGGGGATGATATCAACTCTGATGATGCAAACCATCTTACCTCTGACTCTTGGTATGAAGATGTGTATCCTGTCGGGGATAATGTGCAATTTTTGGTTTGTATTTACTTTTTTGCTTTAGGATTTTTGTAAGGGAATGCTTGAGCCCGTTGTAAAGATAGGTGCTAATAATATTTTGTTGTAATGAAGAAATCATTTTGTCGATTTGGTGATGATCTTTGTAATATTTATGACATCCCGGGTGTTTGTCAAATTGTTAAGCCGATTTTGCTTCGGGTGAGGTCGGTCTCTTTTCTTTTTGGCGATGGCCTTAGCCTTTGGGATGCTACTCTTAACCTGGCATCGAGGTGGTATCTCATCGTAGTTCGAGGGAAGTCAGCCTCGTTTGTCGTCGATGGCCTTAGCCATTGGGATGTTACCTTCAAACTGGCGTTGAAGTAGGATCTCGTCGTAGTTCGAGTGAAGTCGAACTCATTTTTTGTCGATGGCCTTAGCCATTGGGATATTACCTTCGAACTAGCATCTAAGTAGGATCCCGTCGTGGTTCGAGTGAAGTCGAACTCATTTTTCATCGATGGCCTTAGACATTGGGATGTTACCTTCAAACTAACATCAAAGTAGGATCCCGTCGTGGTTCGAGTGAAGTCGAACTCATTTTTCATCGATGGCCTTAGCCATTGGGATGTTACCTTCGAACTGGAATCGAAGTAGGATCCCATCGTAGTTCGAGTGAAGTCGAACTCGTTTTTCGTTGATGGCCTTAGCCATTGGGATGTTACCTTCGAACTGGCATCAAAGTAGGATCTTGTCGTGGTTCGAGTGAAGTCGAACCCATCTTTGTCGATGGCCTTAGCCATTGAGATTTTCATTCATACATTGGAGATTTGATTATGTTCCTGTAGGGAATACATGTCGACTTTGTACATACAATGGAGATTTGATTATCTATATCTAGTCCCTTCATTACTCGGACCGGAGATCACATTGATGGGCGGGGTAATGAACAATACTTCGAACCTCAAGACGTCCCCTTTGTCGCCTCATTAAAAACCTCACCGAGAAAACCAGATTGGGACAAAACTCGGATGAGGGAAAAAGAGTACGAGTTAGGTGGAGCCTCCTTTCAGAAGTGGAAGTATTTGAGATGGGCGACATTCCAATTCTTTTGAAGTAGTTTTCCTTCCATTGTCTCTAACTAGAATGCTCCTTTGTTTGCTGTCGCCGTGATTTTGTATGGCCCGTCCCAATTTGTTCCCAATTTTTCCTCATTAGGGTCTTTTGTTGCTTGTGTTTTAGCTTTGAGGACGTAGTCTCCGACCTTGAGCGGTCGTACTTTGTCCTTCTTGTTATAGCACCTTTCTACTTGTTACTTTTGGGCTACCATTCTTGCGTGGGCCATATCTCTTCGTTCTTCGACTTCATCCAGACCTTGTAGCCTACTTTCGTCATTGCTTGGTCTGCTTTCGTTGGAGTACCTCAAGCTAGGTTCTCCGACTTCGACGGGTATAAATGCGTCAGTCTCGTAGACTAATGAATATGGCGTCTCGCCTGTACTAGTTTTTGGCATAGTGTGGTATGCCAATAGTACTTCTGGCAGCAGTTCAGGCCATAGCCCTTTGGCGTCCTCGAGATTCTTTTTCAATATATTCAGTATCACTTTATTGGAGGATTCGTCTTGGCCGTTACCGGTGGGATGGTATGGTGTGGAGAGTATTCGCTTGATGTGCCATTTTTTGAAAAGCTCAGTCGTTTTCTTTCCGACGAACTGAGGTCCGTTGTCACAGCTTATTTCTTTGGGAATGCCGAAGCGGCATATTATATTTTTCCATATGAATGTGATAAATTCTTGCTCACGTATTTGAGTGTATGCACCTGCTTCACCCATTTAGAAAAATAGTCAGTTAAAACCAAAAGGAAACGTACCTTACCTTGTCCTACCAAGAGGGGTCCGACGATATCCATCCCCAAATTTATGAATGGCCATGGAGAAGTGACAGAATGCAGGAGTTCTCCTGCTTGGTGTATCATAGGGGCATACTTTTGACACTGTTCACACTTCCTAGCGTAATCCACGACTTCTTTTTTCATGGTAGGCATGTAGTATCTGGTGCAGATGAGGCATCGGACGAGGGCACGATTTCCTGTATGGGCGCCACAGTTCCCCTCATGTACTTCTTCTAGTACTCGTCTTGTTTGATTTGGCCTACGACACTTGTCTAGGGGGCCACCGAACTTTCTCTTGTAAAGATCACAGTTTATAAGGTTGTATCTGGCTGCCTGTATCGAAGATTTTTGGCTTCTTTCTTATCTTGTGGGAGCATTCCATCATGCAAATATGTTACGATACGGTTGCGCTAGTCCCCAGTTAGGTTTACAGAATGTACCTCGACCCGGTCTATCGAGGAATGGAGAAGAGTGACCACGTTTTCCTTATTGATATTTCTGGTGGCTGCCGCTAGCTTGGTGAGACCATCCGCTTCGATAATCTGCGCCATGGGTATCTGGTCGAGGCGACATTCATCGAAATCTGGCAGCATCTTGTGAATTTCTTACTGGTACTTTTGTAGTCTCTGTTCTTTGATTTGGAAAGTCCAAGTGACTTGGTTCACCACGAGTTGAGAGTCGCAATGGAGGACGAGTCGTCGAGCACCATATTTGAGGGCTAATTTCAATCCTGCAATCACAGCTTCATACTCGGCCTCGTTGTTAGTCATCTCGGGGTATCGTATGGACTGGCGAATTACTTTGCATGTAGGAAACTCGAGGAAGAGTCCCAGTCCTAGTCCCGATCCCGATGCATTAGATGCATCGTCGGTGTAGAGGACCCAGAGGTCGGAATGTGTGGAAGCACGGAGCGCCTCCTGCTCTACTTCGGGCAATATTTCTGTGCTGAAATTGGTGATGAAGTCGGCGAGCACCTGCGACTTTATAGCAGTTCGCGGTTGGTATGTTATATCGTGCTCGCTTAATTATATGGCCCATTTGGCCAACCTACCCTGATAGTTCGGGTTTGTGTAGGATGCCCCTCAGGGGGAAGGTTGTCACCACTTTTATGGGGTGATATTGAAAATATGGTCTAAGCTTTCGTGAAGCTACGACTAATGCCAAAGCTAGTTTTCAAGGTGAGGGTACCTTGTTTCGGCATAAATTAAGGTTTTGCTGATATAGTAAATCGGAGATTGCGTGCCTTTGTTTTCGTGGATCAAGACTGCACTTACTGCAACTTCGGAGATGGCTAGGTACACTAGGAGGCATTCGCTCGGGTCTGCCTTGACGAGTAGTGGCAGCAAGGACAAATACGCTTTCAGTTTTCTCAAGGCGACGACGCATTTTGAATTCCACTATAGCCCGTGGTCTTTCCTTAGTACATTGAAGAATTTATGGCATCTATCTGATAATCGTGAAATGAACCTCGACAGGGCGGCTATTCATCATGTTAATTTCTGCACCTGCTTCTTGCTGGTTAATGTCTCTGGTATTCCTTCGATGGCCCTGAACTGATCTGGGTTGACTTTGATACCCCTTTGTAACACCAGAAAACCAAGAAACATTCCTGAGGTTACTCCGAAGGAGCATTTTTCGGGATGCAGTTTCATTCCGTATCGCCTCAATATCTCGAAGGCTTCCTTCAGATGTCCAATGTGATCCTCTTTTTTTTTTGACTTCACTAGCATGTCATCGATGTAAACCTCTATGGTCTTACCGAGTTGTTCTTTGAACATCTTGGTGACTAACCTTTGATACGTTGCCCCTGCGTCCTTGAGTCCGAATGGCATGACTCTGTAGCAGTACGTTTCTTGGTGAGTGATGAAAGTGGTCTTTTCTTGATCTTCTTCAGCTATTAGAATTTGGTTGTAACCAGAATAAGCGTCTAAGAAGCTTAGCAATTCTGTCCCGTCGTTGCATCGATGAACTGATCGAAATGTGGTAACCAAAAAGAATCTTTCGGGCATGCTTTGTTCAGGTCGGTGAAGTCGACACACATCCGCCACTTCTCGTTCTTCTTTTTTACCATGACCACATTTGTGACCCACTAAGGATATTTCGATTCTCGGATGGAACCGTTAGCGAGCAACTTATCAACTTCTTTTCTGACCTCCTTATTGATAGCGGCATTGAATTTTCTCCTCATTTGTCATACTGGCGGGTAAAGAGGGTCGACATTTAGCATATGTGTAGCGATGTCCCTTGGGATTCTCAGCATATCTGAATGGGAAAAGGTAAACAAATTAGCATTGTTAGTTAAGAACTCATGGAACTTACCTGGTTCTGAGAGGTTGTGTCCGACATAAACCTTTTTCGTGCTGTCGGTGTTGTCCAGTTGAACGTGGTCGAGGTATTCTATGGTTGCCTTGCAGGCTTCTATGACATCCGGGTTTTTGATGGTCTCTATTTGTATGTCGGGTTTGGTTCCCGATATGGCTGATTGGTATGCTTCTGCACTTTCCCCCTTTAGTTGTTGGGTATGTGTGCAGTCTTGGGTGATTCGGTAGTATTTTTGGGCGGTGTGTTGCTCGCCCGAATGCTGAATATCCCCCATGGGGTAGGAAATTTAATTACTTGGTAGAAACTTGACAGGGCGGCTTGTATGGCGTGTATCCACCGATGCCCTATGATGGCGTTGTAGGCTGTTTCCTAGTTCATGACATGGAACATCATTTCTAGAGTGACTCCTCCTACTAGAACGGGTAGTACTATCTCTCAAGAGGTTCGTTCTATCGCATTATTAAAATCTGTTAGTGTAATGCAATGCGGTACTATCTTATCCTCGAGCCTCATCTGTATGAGGACTCGTAGGTTAATAATACATGCGCCGCTTCCATCTTCCACCATTATTTTTTTTACATTGGTATCCGCGATACGTAACGTTATAACCAGAGTATCATAGTGAGAAAAAGACAAACCATTAGTATCCGACTTATCGAAGATGATACTATCTTTGAGGTCGTCATACCGTTCATGGGCGACTGTCCACTTGAGTTTGTGTGTGGTGGTGAATTTCACATGGTTGATCACTGTATCATCGCCATCGCCAATGATCATTTGTATAGTGCGAGCTGGTGACGGTGGTTTTGGAGGTCCCTGAGGTTAATCGCGTCCGCGAGTGAAGTTAGTCCGTCCTCGATTGCTCGGCAGTTCTTTCAGGTATCCCTGATTTAGCATTCTCACCACTTCCTGTCGTAGACCTATGCAGTTTTCGGTCTTGTGTCCTCTTTCATGGTGGAATTCACAAAGAATGTTCGACCTCCTAGTGCTCGGATCTGACTTCATTTTCTGCGGCCACTGCACCTTTGTGCCGAGCTTTTCTAGTGCATACACTATTTCTGAAGGGGAAACACAAAAGTTATGAGCAGATAACAATTGAGGCATACCTCTTTCGTTTCGAGGTGGCGGTGTGGCGTCTGCATGTCGTGGAGGAGGTGGGTTGGATGTTAGGATATAGGGTTGATGCCTTTCTCGATTGAAACGGGATAGTTGGTCCTTTCGACCATCATTGCGGCGATCTCTCCTTGTTTTAGTTTGGACCGATGTTAGCCGTTGGATCGGGCCATTTAGGTCATCCTCATCTGCCCTTTACTTCGGCACAATAGGCATTATGGATTTCTTCCCACATAATGGGAGGGTACTTCATGAGTCTACTTAGCAGATTTTTGGTTGCTTTTGACCCATTTCTGTTTAACCCATTTTGGAAGGCCGCTACCGCCATCCCTTCTGATACGTTTGGTAGGCTCATTCTTACCCTATTGAATCGGGCTAGGAAATCCCGAAGTCCCTCACCTGTCGTCTGCGTGACGGTAAAGATGTAATTTACCCTGGCCTCTACCTTTTTCGCTCTGGCGTGAGCGGTAACGAATTTATCTTCCATTTCTTCGAGCGTTGATATCAATCATGCGGGTAGTTGGGAATAACATGTCAGCGCTCATCCTGTCAGGTTTCGCCGAACGTTTTTAGCAGCACTGATGGCACCTGTTCTTTCGATAGATCGTTGCCCTTTACTGCAGTGACGTAGTGGATTAAGTGATCTTCCAGGTCCGTGGTGTCATCATATATTTTCAAATATGGAGGCATTTTAAAGGTTTTCGGAATAGAGTGGGGAGCTGCCCCTTCACTGTATGGTTGTTCGACAATCCGGCCTACATCACGTTTTGGTAGCAGTTTCGGAGCGCCTGGTATTTATCGACCCTTTTCCTGATGCTATTTCATCTAATCGCGGAGCATTTTGTTCTCGTTCTCCATATCTTCCATTTTCTTTAAGATGGCCGCAAGTGTATCGATACCTGCATCAATAACAGTATGAGTGTTACCTGTGCGTGGAGTTTCTGGCTCATCGGCGATAGTCGCAGTTTCTGCGGGTATTGTGCCTCCGATATCCCTTTGAGTGGGTTTGTCAAGTATGTTGCTCAAGGTGTTTGTCAACCACTCTTATAATAGCCTTTTCACAGCCGGTGGTGCTTCTCCTGCTGCGGATGTTGAGGTTTCCCTCTCGTACGAGACAGCCGCACCTTCGTGCGGGAGGGGTGAGATATCTCCCTTAGGTGTAGCACTTGGCGTTGCGTTTTCATTGTCTTCCCTACCGACTTCGTTGAGGGAGTCCAGAAGGTTGTTCGTGACACCTGTCACACCTCCTTTTTGCGCGCCCGCCCCGAAGGGTTAAAATGCGCGGGTGGAGTTTTTCCAATTTAAGTGACAATGTTCGAAATGGGATTATTTATTTAATTCAGAGTCGCCACTTGGGAAAGGTTTGGCTTTTGGTGTCCCAAGTCACCGGTTTATCTTGAATCCCAAATCGAGGAAATTTTCGACTTTCCCAAATGAAGTCTGCGAACCAGAAATTCTAAGTAAGGAATTCTGTTGACCCGAGGGAAGGTGTTAGGCACCCTCGAATCCCGTGGTTCTAGCACGGTCGCTTAAATTGTTATAATGGCTAAATATCTGATTTAAATACATGTTGTGACTTATGTGCTTTTATTAAGTTTTAACCGCTTTTATTATTATCATTTATTTTACAGAATTGCAACGTCATGAAAATGCATCTCGAACCACGTCACAATCAATGCACCCGTGATTGTCGACACATTTGGACTTCGTTGAGATTTGGATTTGGGTCACATCAATGTGCACCCGAATTTAAGAATGTGATTTAATTAAGCCGCGCCAACAGAGTCTAACGCGTTATTATCTTTGTAGAAGGCCATGAAATTTATTAAATGGCCTATCTTGAATTCTAAATAATTATCATTAGTTGTTGAGGGCCCCGCAATTGGTTTTTTTTTTTATTTGGCGAGGCTCGTCTTATTATTTTTAGAAGGGTATCCTACAGTGACTACATTTCTATTATTTTTATTTCCAGAGATAGAAGAAAGGAAAGTGTGTGTGCTAATTGAAGTATATACTTCAGCTTAAACCAAACTCCTGTCAATTTTGATTGATTACTTTTAAAGTAAAAAAGACGTCATGCCTTTTACGAAAATGATTTGGTCGAATAAAAGATTACATATGAGATAGATGAAATGCAATACTTAATCCGAACATTTCTTAATTTGAACTTAACTGAACTTATTTGAACTAGGTTAAAGGATAACTGGCGAAGTAAAATGCTTTAATTTGACAAGGAATCATATACGAGTTAGCGAAATACAACGTTTAGTCTGAGCATTTCTTGTATTGAACTTAACCAAACTTATATGGACTAGTCTTACTAAAAAAACTAAATGAAACAGAAAACAGTATTGTGTAAAGTCGAAATATGCATACTTATACTAACAGACAATTGTCGAGCTCAAATACAAAGGGGTGAAACTCAGTCGGCTATCAGTATACTCTTTTGAACTATTGAAACATAAGCTAAATCAATTTCCACAAGGCCTGTTAATGTACTATGAATATTACAGCAAATGCTTGAACTTCTTCAACCTTTTTCATTTCATGCTTTCAAACTGTTTCAATTACATCAATATGGGACTTGAAATGTGTACCTGAAAATGCTGAAAGTGCAAAGGAGAAGAAGAAGAAGATGGGAATCAGCAGCAGCAAAAAGGCAGAATTAACAGTAGCAGCAGGACAAAAATGCAGCAGCAATAGTGAGCAAGATAGCAGCAGTAATCAGAACAGCACAACAGAAAGGATTCTGTTGCGAGATGGAACTAGAGTTGAAGGAGAAACAACCCGATGAAACAGCACACAGTGTGATACTCCAGACAATCCAATTCCGGAATATACCAAATGCAGCAGAACACTAACAATAATCTCGATTGAAATTTAGAAGAAAGAACACTGCCTAACGTATTGACAATAAATGAACTTCAGACAAACAAGACCAAGTTTCTGATTTCTTAATCTGTTTTCTCTCTTTCTTGCTCTCTTTCTATTCCTGTCAACTCTCTCTTTTCTTTCTATCTCCACAGTGTGTGTGTGTTTCTTTTCTATCAACTCTTAAGGTCTAGAGTGTGTATTTTCTTTCCCCTCTCTTCTCTTTTCTCCCCCAGTCTATCAGATGTTTTTCTATCCCCCCCCTCTGTCTCCTAATTCTGTCCCTCTTTTATAAGCCTAAACCTCAGCCCTTTATCAGCCAGTTGGATTAATCAAATACCCCTCCCATGTGCTGCCCCTTTTCAGTTCCACTTAGCTAATTAAGTATTAACCCCATCAATATTCCCTGGCAGGCTTTCCTTTCCTATTTTATTAACTAAAAGCAAGCATGGGCAGTAGAATATATCTGACAGCATATGCTGTCAAACCATTTCTAAATCAAAAGCCCTTTGTACAGGGACCAGGCTGTGCACAATGCACATGCTGTGCACAAGTGCACATGCCATCAATTCAGATTTTAGTTACAGACCAAGCCTTAGGTTTCTGAAATCATATTAACGACTATAATTAACAGGACTTGGTTCTTAATTGATTCAGGCAAATGTTCAACAGAAGCAACTCGATTTGTTATTGTTTGGACAGTTGAAACTAATTGACGACACATGTCGACTCGACTATATTAGCATTAACACATACAATCGTAGCCAAAAATCAGACATTTAACAGTATCACATAAGGGGTTCATTTTGCAATGTCAAACAGAAAGGCCCTAAGAACTAAATGAATGACCAGTTACGGATTCAATTGAACATACATTTATACACACGCATTATGAAGAAAGAAACTGACTGAATACAGAGGTCCGGCCAAGGTGGACAATAGCAGTTCAAAAACACAAAACAAAAAGTTTGGCCATGCGGACAGGCCTTTAACAACACACAAACATACGAACTGAAATAAAGAAAAGAAAATTAACTCACCTTAAAACAAATCAGGAAAAATCCACTGGCGTTTGGACGGACCTTCTTTAAGGTTGAATGGACTTTTAAACGAAGTGTTTCTCGGATGAGAAACACCTCGATTAAGGTCCATTGGGCCTTAATCTCTTCAGTTTGAACAAAGCACGGAACATGCACAGGGAAAACTAGAGTTCAAAAACTTAGATTTGGGATTCGTGTTTCCCTGGTTAGATTCGGACCAAACCAAGTATGGTTTGGTCACGAGGGGGGCCTGGGGAGTGTCTGGTATGATTTCAAGGCAGATCGGTGTAGATTAGGTTCCGACTCGAATCTTCAAATGAAGATTCGAGAAGGCGGGATAGGATTTGAGGTATGTGGTTGGTAGATTTGGGTTCAGGACGTCAAGGGGGTTCTATGGTGTTAAGAGGAAGGTCACCGGCGTTCATGCCACCGGTTTTCATGGTGGGGGATACTAGGGCGGCTCTACGGTTTGGGGGTTGTGGTGAGGACGACGAAGGCTGGGGTTTGGATAGGGGGCAGGGTAGTGTTAGGAGTTTATATAGTTAGTGAGCAAATGGATCCTGGCCGTTGGATGAGATGAGATGAAGGGCCAGGATCCTTTGGCTAACCAGGGACGACGTCGTTTCAAGGATAAAAGGTTTGGGGTCGGTCCGGGTGAGACGGGTCGGGTTTGTTGGTGGGTTACGGGGAATGTGATCTTGGCTGTTGATCAATTTGAGATCAACGGCCCAGATCAGACTGCAGTAAATTGGTGTCGTTTGGAAGGCCCCCTGAGGCCAGCTGGTCTGGACCGGGTTTACATGGGGTTTGGGCTGAGTTTGTTTGGGCTTGTTTTGTTTTAAAAACCGGACTGGCCCAAGTCCGAAACTCCTTCTTTTCTTTTTTTCTTTTCTTTTTTTGGTGTTAATTCCTTAAAATAATTTGCCAAATAATACCATGTAAACATTGGACAACAATTATCACACAATTAACATTTAATTATACTAAACACTTAATGACAAAATACAATGAAGGACGCACATATTTTATTTTTCTTTTAATAAACAGATTGCGGTTCACACGACATATAGACATATATTTTTTATATTTATTTTTTTTTTTTTTTGAATAAAACAACCATGGGAAAAATCAACAAATAACTAGCAAAAAATGCCACGTAAAAATCCAGCAAATGTACAGTAAAAACCAATTGCTATTATTTTGTTTCTTTTGGAGTGATTGTCACGTAAAACAAAAATCACGTGCTCACAGCTGCCCCTCTTTGTTCGGAAACACGAAGAGTTTTCGTGCAAAGATAAAGTGAGCGTGTATGAGCGATTTTTGCCTATGGACCACTCCGTACGAAGCATTTTTGATAGATCTGACCGAATCTTGCTTCAAAGATTTCCTACATATCCTGGGCTAAACAGGAATCAGGTCAATGTAGTTCGGGAAGTTTTGGTAGCTGGGACTACCATGGGATGGCAATGCTTGCTGCTACTGCTGTTGCTGTTGTCACTGCTACGTCACTGACCGCCTTATTACAACCAAACGAAAATTGGAAACTGAACTAACTACTTATATGCATGTCAACTGCTAGTTACAAGATTCCTATCTATGATTCTTTTACGACTTGATCTTGGGTCTTAGCTGCTCCTGCTTGTAGACTCCGATCTGAATCTTGATGCTTGCGAGTTGCGGCGACTTGTTCAACCTCTGGGATACTGAGTGAGACACGATTGGCAGGGTTTAGGACCTTAGTCAAACGTTGGAGTCGATCTGCTCTCCATTCACTCTGATATCTCTGGATGTCTTCTCTTTTTTTTTTTTGATTTTGAGTTGAGACTCATCTCGTGGGTCATTTCGATCCGTGTAGCTCGAGGTTAGATCTGCGGGAAAAAACAAACAAACGAACGAAATTTTCTGCCCCAGTTTCACTAGGAAAATTTCGTTAATTATTCACCAGGAAGTTCATAAAATTGATGAAAGAGGATATGCATGCTCAGTTTAGGGCTGGAGCCCTAACACCGGCTAGCTGGGGAGAGGTTCGGTTTGGGGTTTAAAACCCTAACGCCGATCCAAGGAAGAACTCAGTTTAGGGTTTAAAACCCTAATGCTGGCTGGAAGAAAAAGTTCAGTTTAGGGTTTAAAACCCTAATGCTGACTAAAAGGAAAAGTTCAGTTTATGGTTTAAAACCCTAATGTTGACTAAAAGGAAAATTCAGTTTAGGGTTTTAAAACCCTAATGCTGATTGCATGAAAAAGCTCAGTTTAGAGTATAAAACTCTAATGCTGGCTGAAAGGAAAATTCAGTTTAGGGTTTAAAACCCTAATGCTGACTGCATGGAGAAGCTCAGTTTAGAGTTTAAAACTCTAATGCTGGCTGAAAGGAAAAAGTTCAGTTTAGGGTTTAAAACCCTAATGCTGACTGCATGGAAAAGCTCAGTTTAGAGTTTAAAACTCTAATGCTGGCTGAAAGGAAAATTCAGTTTAGGGTTTAAAACCCTAATGCTGATTGCATGAAAAAGCTCAGTTTAGAGTTTAAAACTCTAATGCTGGCTGAAAGGAAAATTCAGTTTAGGGTTTAAAACCCTAATGCTGATTGCATGAAAAAGCTCAGTTTAGAGTTTAAAACTCTAATGCTGGCTGAAAGGAAAAAGTTCAGTTTAGGGTTTAAAACCCTAATGCTGACTAAAAGGAAAATTCAGTTTAGGGTTTAAAACCCTAATGCTGATTGCATGAAAAAGCTCAGTTTAGAGTTTAAAACCCTAATGCTGACTAAAAGGAAAAGTTCAGTTTATGGTTTAAAACCCTAATGTTGACTAAAAGGAAAATTCAGTTTAGGGTTTTAAAACCCTAATGCTGATTGCATGAAAAAGCTCAGTTTAGAGTATAAAACTCTAATGCTGGCTGAAAGGAAAATTCAGTTTAGGGTTTAAAACCCTAATGCTGACTGCATGGAGAAGCTCAGTTTAGAGTTTAAAACTCTAATGCTGGCTGAAAGGAAAAAGTTCAGTTTAGGGTTTAAAACCCTAATGCTGACTGCATGGAAAAGCTCAGTTTAGAGTTTAAAACTCTAATGCTGGCTGAAAGGAAAATTCAGTTTAGGGTTTAAAACCCTAATGCTGATTGCATGAAAAAGCTCAGTTTAGAGTTTAAAACTCTAATGCTGGCTGAAAGGAAAATTCAGTTTAGGGTTTAAAACCCTAATGCTGATTGCATGAAAAAGCTCAGTTTAGAGTTTAAAACTCTAATGCTAGCTGAAAGGAAAATTCAGTTTAGGGTTTAAAACCCTAATGCTGATTGCATGAAAAAGCTCAGTTTAGAGTTTAAAACTCTAATGCTGGCTGAAAGGAAAATTCAGTTTAGGGTTTAAAACCCTAATGCTGATTGCATGAAAAAGCTCAGTTTAGAGTTTAAAACTCTAATGCTGGCTGAAAGGAAAATTCAGTTTAGGGTTTAAAACCCTAATGCTGATTGCATGAAAAAGCTCAGTTTAGAGTTTAAAACTCTAATGCTGGCTGAAAGGAAAATTCAGTTTAGGGTTTGAAGCCCTAATGCTGATTGCATGAAAAAGCTCAGTTTAGAGTTTAAAACTCTAATGCTGGCTGAAAGGAAAATTCAGTTTAGGGTTTAAAACCCTAATGCTGATTGCATGAAAAAGCTCAGTTTAGAGTTTAAAACTCTAATGCTGGCTGAAAGGAAAAAGTTCAGTTTAGGGTTTAAAACCCTAATGCTGACTAAAAGGGAAATTCAGTTTAGGGTTTAAAACCCTAATGCTGATTGGCTGGGGATAAAGCTCGAGAATACTACACGATCAATTTTTGAGTTTTCTTGTTTTAATAGAAGATAAAAGGGAGTTTTGCGGGAACTTACCTTTTGCGTGAATTCCTTATTGCCAAAATGTTTCTTGTACCCGTGTACCTTCTTCTTTGGGCGACACCTGCTTCTTGCACGGTTGTCTTGGATTAACACCTGTTTCAATTTCTCAGACAAAGAACAATTGTTAGTTTGAAAATGACGGTCGGTTTGGTGACCTTGATCGTTCCCAATTGCTTCGTTGCGTCTTTACTTCTGTTGCGAAGTCCCGCCATTGATTCGAATTGAATGGCGAAACCTTTAGACTGCTCAGGCTTGTATTTCCGGATTCTGTGATGATTTGCCTCGTAAGGCCCTTTTTTCTTTTTGTCCCGTTTTGATTGAAGGTTCTCAACGGGGATTTTATTGGAGGTATTCTGTGGGAACTTGTACAAGAGGAAGCTATGTGGGGGAAATATTTACAAAGTGGATTCTTTGTGCGGATTCTGTACAATGGGGTATGCTGGATTTTGGTTTCAAAACGGGTTTCCCAGGGTTTGTTGGGGTAAGCTTGTTGGGGAATATTTACAAAAGAACTCGCTGGGGATGTGCTGATGAAATTCCAACAGGGATTTTTTTTTTTTTTACTGGGGATACTTTGTGGGAGATTGTACAAAAAGAGAGACTCTGTGGGGTTTTGTACAGGGGGAGACTCTGTGGGGACTTGTCCGAAGGTGGACTTGCTGGGGAAGATTTCAAGATTTCTCTCTTTCTTCTTTACTCCGGAACACCATCAAACGTCATGATTCATCATGCTTGGGTAATCATATCAACGAGATGAGGTGTTTTCCTTCATGAGACGGGATTCCGTGCAAACAAACCATGCCACCTACTCTTTCCGGTGTGTCCTGAACTCGGGGTTAAAATGCAAAAGGGATTCGAAAAGAAACAAAGCAGGGGAAAACAAATCAGAAAAGGAATACCCTTTTCGGGACGAGAAAGACTTATCTGAGGAAGATAACGCTGGCTTTAAATGACATGACATGCTCTTTGGACTGGACGTCCGACCTTCCATGAACTTGCGTTTTCCTGAACCAGAACAGATCTGTGATTCCAAAACCGGTGGAACTTTGCCGAGACCTTCTTGGGGTGGCGTCATTCCTTTTCGGCCAACAGCGCCCTTTGCGGGTTTTCGCTGGCTGACCTCTCTCATTTCTCTTCCTGTCATCGCTTGATAGCACTCTTTGCGAGTTTTTACTAAACAAGCTCTCTCATTTTGGTTTCTCTACTCCCGTCGCCTCGTGGTGCCCGAAGGTTTTCACCGCCGAGACTCTCTCATTTTATCTCTCTCAATTCAGAGTGTGCTGGTCTCCATTTGTGACGCTTATTGGTTCCCCACCATATTCGGTAATTGATTTGAAGGCTTGTACTTGGTAAAGAGATGGTAGTGGATATTAAACTTCTCAAGTGTCCGACGTGCCCCGGTTTTCAATTTCAGGGTGGATGGGATTTTGTTGTTGGTGTGACTGAACCTCAGGGAGAGGCTGCCTACGTATCCTTTCGGAATCAAGTCGAACGTAGTTCAGGCCTCAATCAATTTTTGTTTTGTTTTTCTTTTCTTTTCCTTTTCTTTTTTGTTTTGTTTTCTTCTTTTTTTTTTTGTTTTGTAAGCGGCTCAAAAGTTGGTAGAGAGAATTGGGTAGTTTTTTTTTTTTTTTGGGGAGTAGTGGGGAATAAACACCTTCGCCATTTTCAACGTGTCAGGATTATTGGAGTATGATTTTGACGTAGTACCTCTTGACCGCATCTGCATTTACTGCTGTGTCGGGGTCATTTCCTTCGAGATCACCTAAATACAATGCTCCTCTTGGCAATATTTTCCTTACGATGTATGGGCCTTTCCAATTTGGGGCAAACTTTCCTTTTGCTTCTTCATGATGCGGCAGAATACGCCTCAGTACCAGCTGACCTACTTCGAAATTCCGGGGTCGGACTTTCTTGTTGTAAGCACGGGCCATCCTTCGTTGGTATAACTGTCCGTGACAAACTGCAGCCATCCGCTTTTCATCAATCAACGTCAATTGCTCTAACCGAGTCTTAACCCACTCGCTGTCCTCGATTTCTGCTTCGACAATGATTCGAAGCGAAGGAATTTCTACCTCTGCCGGTATTACAGCCTCGGTCCCATAAACCAAAAGATAAGGAGTCGCTCCCACCGATGTGCGTACCGTAGTGCGGTACCCCAATAATGCAAAAGGTAACTGCTCATGCCACTGTCGGGAACTTTGTATTGTCTTCCTCAAAATCTTCTTGATGTTTTTATTTGCAGCTTCCACAGCACCATTGGCTTTTGGCCGATAAGGAGTGGAATTCCTGTGTGTTATCTTGAATTGCTCGCACACATCTCCCGTCAAGTGACTGTTCAAGTTTGCCGCATTATCTGTAATGATAGTCGCAGGAATACCGAAGCGACAGATAAGATTTGAGTGTACAAAATCCACTACAGCTTTCTTGGTGACCGACTTGAGAGTGACAGCCTCTACCCATTTCGTAAAGTAGTCTATGGCAACTAGTATAAACCTGTGTCCGTTTGAGGCCTTTGGTTCAATTGGTCCAATGACGTCCATGCCCCAGGCGACAAATGGCCATGGTGCGGACATGGGATGCAGTTCCGTGGGAGGTGCATGAATCAAATCACCGTGCACCTGACACTGATGACACTTCCGAACGAAACTAAAGCAATCCTTTTCCATGGTCATCCAGTAATAACCTGCTCGGAGGATTTTCTTCGCTAAGACATACCCGTTCATGTGAGGTCCGCACACACCTGCGTGTACTTCGTGCATGATCTTTCTCGATTCCTCGATATCGACACATCTTAGGAGATTGAGGTCCGGGGTCCTCTTATATAACAATTCACCGCTTAGAAAGAAACCATTTGCATGTCGCCTAATGGTCCTCTTCTGATCTCTAGTAGCATTCTCTGGGTATTCTTGCGTCTTCAGGAACCTCTTGATGTCATGGTACCAAGGCTGCGTATTTGATCCTGCCTCGATTACACTGCAGTAACCGTGTCTTTCCTTGATTTGAATTTTCCAAAGGATCGACGTGGGCGTTGCCCGGGTAGGGTAGCATAGAAGCCAGAGTAGCAAGTGCATCTGCCAGTTCATTGTGACACCTCGGAATATATCTGAACTCTATTGAGGTAAAGCGCTTGCTGAGGTCCTCCACATGTTGTCGGTATGGAATAAGTTTGACATCCCGAGTTTCCCACTCGCCTTGAACTTGCCGGATGATCAAGTCAGAATCTCCCATAATCAGTAAGTCTTTGACATCCTGATCGATTGCCATATGCATGCCCATAATGCAGGCTTCATATTCAGCTGTATTATTTGTGCAGAAGAAACGAAGTCTAGCTGTGGCGGGATAATGCTGACCGGTAGGTGAGATCAAAATTGCCCCAATCCCTATACCCTTGGCATTCACGGCCCCGTCGAAGAACATCTTCCAAACATGAGCTTCCTCCGAGATCACTTCTACGGTGTTTACCTCTTCATCTGGAAAGTAGGTATCCAATGGCTGGTATTCCTCATCGACCGGGTTTTCGGCCAAATGATCTGCTAACGCCTGGGCTTTCATTGCCGTGCGAGTGACATAAACTATGTCGAATTCCGTAAGCAAGATTTGCCATTTAGCCAGTCTCCCAATAGGCATTGGTTTCTGAAATATATACTTCAAGGGATCCAATCTGCTTATGAGGAATGTAGTGTGGGTTTGGAGATAATGTCTCAGCTTTTGAGCAACCCATGTGAGAGCGCAGCATGTCCTTTCCAGCAGAGTGTATTTGGCCTCGTAGCTGGTGAATTTCTTGCTCAAGTAGTAGATTGCTTGTTCCTTCTTTCCGGTTATGTCGTGTTGCCCGAGGACGCAACCGAAAGAGTTCTCCAAGACTGTCAGATACAAGAAAAGTGGCCTCCCTGGTTCTGGAGGGACCAAGACTAGGGGATTCGAAAGGTATTCTTTGACTTTATCAAAGGCTTCTTGACACTCCGTTGTCCACTTAATCGCCGCATCTTTCCTTAACAGCTTGAATATGGGCTCACACGTGCTTGTCAGCTGGGCAATAAACCGACTGATGTAGTTCAACCTGCCCAACAGACTCATCACGTCTTTCTTCGTTCTCGGGGGAGGTAGATCTCTGATAGATTTTATCTTAGTTGGATCTAGCTCGATCCCTCTCCTACTTACGATGAAACCCAAAAGTTTGCCCGACGGAACTCCGAAAGCGCATTTGGCTGGATTTAGCTTCAAGTCATACTTCCTTAGCCTCTCGAAGAATTTCCTCAAGTCTTGGATATGATTATCCTGCGTCCTGGACTTGACTATCACATCGTCCACGTACACCTCTATTTCCTGGTGCATCATGTCATGGAAAATGGCGGTCATGGCCCTCATGTAAGTAGCCCCAGCATTCTTCAGACCAAATGGCATGACCCGGTAACAGTAGGTGCCCCAAGGCGTGGTGAAGGCGGTTTTCTCGGCGTCCTCTTCATCCGTCAGTACCTGATGATACCCAGCGTAACAATCTACAAAAGACTGTATCTCGTGTTTGGCACAATTATCAACGAGGATGTGGATGTTGGGCAGCGGGAAATTATCCTTAGGACTTGCTCTGTTCAAATCTCGGTAATCTACACATACTCGAGTTTTCCCGTCCTTCTTTGGTACTGGAACCACATTCGCCAACCATGTTGTATATTGGACTACCCAGATCACTCCCGTTTTCAACTGTTTGGTGATCTCCTCCTTAATCTTGTCACTGACCTCAGTTTTGAATTTTTGTTGCTTTTGTTGAACTGGAGGACAATCAGGATGAATCGGCAATTTGTGAACCACTAGATCGACACCTAGTCCCGGCATGTCATCATATGACCAAGCAAACACGTCTTTAAATTCAAGAAGAAGTTGAATTATCGCCTCTCGCGTTTTCTTGTCCGTGTGAATGCTTATCTTGGTCTCCCGGATTTCTTTCAGGGTTCCTAAATTTACCGGTTCAGTGTCATTCAGATTTGGCTTAGGTTTATTCTCGAAATATTCCAACTCTCGGTTTATCTCCCTAAAAGCCTCTTCCGCATCATATTCTGGTTCTGGGTTTATTAATTCGCAGTTAAATAGCTCATTGTGATTTGGGCGTGAAGTCCGCAAGCATGTCATATTTAAAGCCGCATTATTAGGACTGAAAAGGAAGATAAGAGGAAAAGTAATAAAAATCAGAACAAAAGAAAGAAATAGGAAAGCAATGATGATGATTTTTTTTGTATTTTTGTATATTTTCTTTGGAAAGTTGGAGGACAACAATGTTTACAACTAGGAATTCAAAACAACAATTGAAAAGAAGAAAACGTTCAAGTTATGTCCCGGAGATAACTTGTGATACAGGAAAGGTGGCAGGACAGGTCTACCCGGACTTCCGTCTAGTCGGGAATGGCGTGGCCTCCCAGTTTTGGAGTTTGGCGTTTGGCCCCATGTACATCATCTCGGCAGTGCTTGTGCCTTCGCCTGGTTGAACCATGTGGACCTCGTAGAGTATTTCCCTCATTGCTCCACATATTTCCTCGATTTCCTTAGCTGTGAAGACCTCATCATCTTCTTCTTCAGCGTACCTTGGCCTGACGAAAGTCGCGTATAAATCCGGCAATGGTTGAGGCAACTTCCAGCCCTCATTTCTCCTTTTCTTTGCCCACTTTTCGTCTGCTGGAGTAGGTTTGAAACCTAGTCCAAAAGGTTTCTTGACGACTGGCAAAGTAATGGGTTCTGTTATTCCCTGAAGGGTTCGTCCAAGTCCCTTCTCTGGCCTAAATCCGTGCCGGATCATCTCTTTGGCCACCATGATTGAGGTGTTAGATAAGAAAGGTTGGGGGCAAGGTATTCCCTCTTCGTGCTGCTCTGCCAGCACAACCTCGAAAGCTTGATAGACCGTATGTTCGCTCCCTTCTCTTGGTTCAAGATATGGGATGGATGGGTCCCGATAAATGGCATGTTCGTCTTCCCCATGGACCACGATCTCTTGGTCCTCATGCTCGAACTTCACCATCTGGTGAAGAGTGGAAGGCACGGCTCCTGCCGCATGGATCCAAGGTCTGCCAAGGACGAAATTGTAGGATGTGTCCATGTCGATCACTTGGAAGGTTACTCGAAATTCGACTGGTCCTATGACCAGCAGCAGGTCTATCTCTCCCATGGTATCCCTTTTGATGCCGTCGAAAGCTCTTACGCAGACGTTGTTGGGTCGGATTCTTCCTGCCCCAATTTCCATTCTTTGTAACGTGGAGAACGGGCAAATGTCAACACCTGATCCCCCATCCAGCATTACCCGCTTGACATAGTAGTCCTCGCATTTAACTGTTAAGTGCAAGGCCTTGTTGTGTGCTGCTCCTTCCGGGGGTAAATCATTCTTGCTGAAAGAGATTTGGTTGACGGCGAAGAATCTTTCCGTCATCCGCTCTAGTTGCCCAACCGAGGTTTCAACTGGCACATGTGCCTCATTCAGGGTCTTCAGTAAGATCTTTTGATGCTCGGCCGATCTTATCAATAATGACAGCATGGATACTTGCTCAGGGTGCTTGCGCAGCTGATCTATCACTTCGTAATCCGGCATCTTCATTTGTTGGAAAAATACTTCCGCCTCTTCAACACTCACGGGCTTCTTTGGAGGGAAGCGCCTTTTTGTGGCGTTGTTCAGTTCTTGGGTATTTGAGTACCCTCCAATGAAAGTATTTTCTGGAAGTTCTCCCATGACCTCTTTTCCTTTGTACATTACCAAAGTCTTTTGATAATTCCACGGCACTGTGGACGGGTTGGTCATTGGCTTTTGTGGCACGCGTCCGATAACCACTGGCTCATTCAGCCGAGGTGGTTGAATCGTTCCCCGGACCACATAGGCCCCTTTTGGCACATACATAGGTTTTGTCTTTTGATCCCGAAGTTCTGCGCCTTCTCAGCTCGACCTCGTGGTATGTAAAGAACTTCATTTTTTACAGGTACCACTTTCTTCTCTACCTTCTTTTCAGGCTTGTTCTTTATAGCCTTGACCACTTCCCCCATTTCTGGTTTCTGGTCCATTTCGGGCCTCTTCCCCGTGTCAACAATGGCGATTATAGCTTTCAAAGCAGGATCGAACTCTTTGTCTTCACAAATCATTCCGATCAGCGGCCCATTATTGTGAGCAGGTAATGGATTGTTAGTTACGTTCGGGACTTCCTCGTCCCTTAGCACTATTTTCCCTTGCTCGATCAAATTTTCGACCACTCTTTTCAATGACCAGCAGTCGTTTGTATCGTGTCCCTCGGCCCCTGAATGATAGGCGCATCTGACTCCGGCTTTGTAAGAAGGAGATGTCGGGTTTTGCCTTGTTTGAGGGATTGGTTGCAAGAAACCCAATTGGACTAGCTTAGGGAACAAAGTAGAGTATTGTTCACCGATGGGCGTGAAAGTCCGCCGTCGAGGTGGCTCCTGGGGGCGGTAGTTATTCTGCGGGGGTTGTGGGTTATAGTGGTTGCGGTAAGGAGGCTGATTTCTGGGAGGTGGAGCTGGGCCTCGGTTGGCTTGTTGTGGTGGATGGTTATAAGGTTGGGCATTCATGACCACATAAGGTTGATGAGCATATGCCACATTTGAGTGGGGGTAGTAGTGTTGTGGGGCCCTTTCCGGAAAATGGGACCTGGGATGACGATACTCCCTTGCTTCAGAGGCTGCCATAGCCGTTTCTTCCTTCTTCTTCCCCCTTGTCGTTCCTCCGAACCCGCTTTGGACGGCCTGGGAGGTTGCCCTTATGGCTGCTTGACTCAGAATCCGACCTGTTTTCAGCCCATTCTCTACCATCTCTCCTATCTTGATCGCTTCCGCGAATGGCTTACCCATGGCCGACATCATGTTTTGGAAATAGTCAGACTCTTGAGCCTGGAGAAAGGTAGTGACCATTTCTACTTCATCCATGGGGGGCTTCACCCTCGACGCCTGTTCACGCCACTTAATAGCATACTCTCTAAAGCTTTCCGAAGGCATCTTCTTCAAATTCGACAGAGAGTTTCGGTCTGGCGCAATGTCGATGTTGTACTGGAATTGTTTTACAAAATCTCTGGCGAGATCATCCCATATATGCCATCGGGACATTTCCTAATCTATATACCATTCCGAAGCTATCCCTACTAGGCTTTCCCCAAAATATGCCATTAGCAGTTCTTCTTTTCCGCCGGCTCCCCGCAATTGGTTGCAGTATTTCTTAAGATGTGCAATGGGGTCACCGTGCCCATCGTATTTCTCGAACTTGGGGGTCTTGAAACCCGTTGGTAGGTGCACATGAGGGAACATGCACAGGTCGGCATAAGAGACGCTCTTTTGTCCACTCAATCCTTGCATATTCTTCAAACTTTGTTCGAGGCTCTTCATCCTTTTGGCAATCTCATTTTGCTCTTCAAATCTGGGGTTCTGATCCTGCCCGGGTGCAAGCTCGCACTGAGGCGGTAAAGGATTAATATTGGTAGCGAACCTAGTTGGTTCCATTGAGAACGATGGGGCTTGGAATGTAAAAGATGATGAGTCAAAGCTTGGTTTGTATGTGGTAGGTTGTGCCGTAACCGGGCAAGGCGATGCAGTAAAGATGTTCATGCTTGCATCAGTGGCCGACATTCGGGGATGAGGCTCAGAAGGTGATCCAGCAGAGAAGGCGGAGGTGGCTGGGTACCCAAATGGAGTAGAAGGATAATTTATGGGGACATTGGACGTTCCACTTGACCTGGAGAATAATTCAGGGAATCCGGGGACGACACTTGGCGGCTCTTTCCCGTTGTTCCAGTCGTCTAGCATTTCCAACATGCGGAGCCGTAGGATTCTATTTTCCTCCGCAGTTGCGGATTCAGGTGTGAGGACGGCTGAGATTGAGCTCTCCTCAGAGACGGGGACTGTTTGGAATGGAATTTCCGAAGACATTTCCACACTTCCTTTTGACCTGGTGAAGTAAGTGTGAGTACTGCTTCTGGTCCTAACAACAGGTAGTTGAACACCTCTCCTTGACCTTGTGAAGTATGAGTGCGAGGCCAGACTTTCACCAAACCAACCGTCTTTTCAAAATCCCTGAAAAAAATGCTCAATGACAAACGCACGGTTAATTTTGTAGCAAATAATAGATAGTTAATCTCACGTTGGGCATGATGCACCTATACAGTTAAGTGGACTACTATATGTTTGCTACGAGAGCATGCGTCATTCCGACATTTTTCTCTTATTAGTTTTTTTTCCCTTTTTTTTTCTTTTCTTTTTCTCTTTTGTTTTCCTTTTCTCTTTTGTTTTCCCTTTTATTTTATTTATTATATATATATATATTTTTTATTTTTGTAGTAAAAGAAATGCGACCGGATCCGATGAGGATTGCCTACGTATCACGATGCCTACGTGAATCAGATCATTACGTAGTTCGAAAAACACAAATGGACGTAAAAGAAACAACCTCTTCATTGTTGAAATGTTCTATTACAAGCTACATTCTGCAAAAGAAAAAGCAAACTTGGAAAATGAACCTAGACTCAAAATAGACTGAAAATCACCTTGATGAAAAAACAGGCAGAAGATGCTAAAATACAGATTTGACCTAAGAATACATTATGGTTTTAAAAATTGGTTTCCGCGGGGCATCGTTCGGCCTCGCCGCGGTCCTAGGCGTGAGATCCCTCTCAAGTTGCTCCAGTTCGTGCATAGTCTGCTTGACATAAACCATTACTGCCGAGGGGAAGGTAACACTGGACATGTTCTCACATCGCAGACATCGTCTGGTGATGGCATGGGCAATGGCTTTGATCCTATCTCTGGTTTGCTTCTTTTTTATGAGTAGGCGTTTTATCTGATCGCTGCATATTTCGAATACTTGAATATCATGTATATGCTGATGCTCCAATCGCCGTACTTCTAACTTCATCTGGGCTATTGAGTCATACCAGTATCTGCTCTCAATTTGGAAATCCTTGGCCTGACTAGCTGCTTTGATCTCAAGTGCTGCCATCTCTCTCTTTATTTTAGCAACAGTCTTCTCGTGGTCGCTTTCCAATTGATTCAGGTATCTGCGATGCTTATCTGCTCTTGTATCCCACTGTGCCTTGAACTCTGCTATGATGTTTTCAGATCTCTCCAAGCCATCTCGCCATTCCCTGATTTCACCTTTTAGCCCTTTTATCAGCTGCTCGTCCGATCGACGCCTTGGTTGTCTATCTGCATCCAACCTTATCTGTTTGATATGGGCTCTGAGCATTTCATTTTCTTGAGTTAACCTGTTCCGCTCTCCCAGATCGGTAGCAATTTGCACGTTGTGCTCGTATTTCATGCCTTCTACCTGTTGCTTTAATCTGCTGATTTCGGCACAATAACCTCTTTCCTTTGCTAACCAATCCCAATGCCTTTGCGATGACTCGGTGAAATCCCGGATGTGGGGTCTCTTAGCTGGCCTTTCATGCTCGAGTTCCCTTCTATACCATGCAAGGTAACCTGGCGCCGTTTCTCCCTTGGCTCGATCCCGCACGCCAGTATCTGATTTCAAATATTGACCCTCATTCCAGATTTGGCGAATCTTCGCTTCTGGGAACTGTCCGTTAGGACTTATCTCAACTGTTTGAGCGCTGAGATCTTCTTCATGAGGTACTGTCTGGCACCTTCCGAACTGTCTCAACACTCGTCCGGGTGCGTAAGGTTGAATGCTCTTAAGCCCCATCAGTAAGAAATGAGTTTTAGCCGCCGACATATATAAGACCTCATCAACAGGCAACCATCCCAACGTCCATTGTATTTGGCTGGCAGTAAGAGCTTGCAAGAACGAGGTCCATGCCAGGACTCCTTTGGGCCAAATGATCTCTCTGGTTCTCGTGTAAGATTCTTCTATGTGGGTCTTTTCCGGGGAACCATGGCTCAACATCCCGGAATGATGGCAGAGGTGCTCGGTCATCCATATCTGTAGGAGCAAGTTACAACCTTCGAAGAAATTTCCCCCAACTTTACAAGCTGTGAGAGCTCGAAAGATGTCAGATACCACCATTGGCGCGAGAGTACTGCCACTTTGCGTGAGTAAAGTGCTGACGACCCCAGATATCTTCAAATCAATGTTTCCATCTTTTCTCGGAAATACCAGAAGACCCAGGAACATTATCATGAACGCCACTCGTCTGTGCTCGTCCCACTTCTGACGAACTCCTTTGCTGCACAGTTTGTTGATTGGATTATTGAATCCCCCTCGTGACCGTATCTATCATATATGAAGCATGGAGTACAGAATCCGGCTGCTAGATCCGGGTTGTGGACTGTTCTAGGTATTTTCAATGAATCCAGGAACCGATGTACCGTGACGACTCTTGGGGCGACCAAGTATTTTTCCCTCAACGGAAGTTCAGTATTCCCGATGTATCCGGCCATTTCTTCCAAAGTTGGGGTGAGCTCAAAATCAGAGAAATGGAAAACATTGTGCGCCGGGTCCCAATAGGTAATCAAAGCTCTTATGATATCTCCCCGAGGCTGGATTTCCAACAGACCCACAAGACCTTTCAAATATTTCTTAACCTCATTTTGTCCTTTAACACCTAGATCATTCCACCATAGCCGTAACTTGACAGGGATTTTGGTCATTATTGAAAAATGTTCATTTTGCATCGTGCTCATCCTGCACATTTATTAAGGTGATTTTAACAAAATTGACTGACTCAAAAAAAAACATATTTTTTTTTACAGAGAGGATCAAGCTTTGACCACGGCCTTTAAACACTTTGGAGACAAAGTTTTTAAGGCTGTGCGGGTCTAAAAAAAACGCTAAACAAAACCCAAAGGTGGCTGTTTATGCAAAGTCAGTCTTCCGGCGTCCCTTTCGGGAACATTCAGCTATTTATGATAAAACAACGTCACCTGACTTATTTACGACTCTATTAAAAATTTGACACATCTTTTATTTATTTATTTACTGATTTTTGGCTATTTAGAAAAGTGGGGTTGAACCCGACGAGGGTTGCCTACGTATCTCACATCCGGTGAGAATCAAACCGGCGTAGTTCGGGAATATTGTAAAAATAGGAAAAATCGAATAAACCTAGAAATCAGGAATACGTATTTTTTATATTTTTTTTTGTTTTTGAAAAGAGATAAAGATTAAAGGAACTATATTTTTTTATATATTTTTTTTTTTTATTTTATATTTTTTTTTATATTTTTTTTTAGAAAAAATTTGGACTATTAGTCTGAATTCGTAAAAGGGGCACTACAAAAGAAACAACACATTTTTAAATTATGAATTTTCGATTTTTTTTTTTTACTTTTAAAATAAATACCTTTTCTTCTTCTTTTTTTTTGATTTTTGAAAGTGATAAAAGAAAAATTTTTATATATATATTTTTTTTAACAACTCTCAATAAACAAAACAGTTTTTTTTTAGAAAAATTCCGGCGAGGTTTTGACACTACTTGGACATTGGTTTTATTTTCCAAAAATAAGTAATTATCTCCCCTACGCTGCTATTTTCCCTTTTTTTTAAGAACCGGTCGACATGCGGAACCGAAGCAAATAAATGCACAACACAGATAGGAATGCAGCATGATGGTCTTTTCCATTTCAGGTTGCCTGTCCTAGACGGACCCAACCCCTGTGTTGAGTCCCCTAAGTCAAATGCAATATGATGCAAATAAGCGTTCCTACTAGGGATCCGGCATGAAGTTTCGTTATACTAGGTTTAAACCTTGGTATTTGCTCTAGACTGTGTACCCGAGCGGACAACTCGAGTCGAGGAGGGGGCTACGTACCGGGGGCCCGCGAGATCGTCCGGCTTTGTAACTTGTCCGACCTCTTTCTTATTTCAGGTATTGACACTAACAGAATAGGGAGTCTCGACCAGCGAGCTTCTCCCCGGAGGTAAGAAAAGAAAGGTTTCGGCACAGTTTATATACAGTTCAGATAATATCAAAAGCGGTAAAAGACAACATTTAGCACTTTTATGCAAAACATGTAATAAAGATCAGATAATAAGCCAGATATAACAATTATTCTAAGCTCGAATTCTTGGACCCTGAACCAGTGGTTCTGGGTCAGCTTCCCCAGCAGAGTCGCCAGAGCTGTCACACCTCCTTTTTGCGCGCCCGCCCCGAAGGGTTAAAATGCGCGGGTGGAGTTTTTTCAATTTAAGTGACAATGTTCGAAATGGGATTATTTATTTAATTCAGAGTCGCCACTTGGGAAAGGTTTGGCTTTTGGTGTCCCAAGTCACCGGTTTATCTTGAATCCCAAATCGAGGAAATTTTCGACTTTTCCAAATGAAGTCTGCGAACCAGAAATTCTAAATAAGGAATTCTGTTGACCCGAGGGAAGGTGTTAGGCACCCTCGAATCCCGTGGTTCTAGCACGGTCGCTTAAATTGTTATAATGGCTAAATATCTGATTTAAATACATGTTGTGACTTATGTGCTTTTATTAAGTTTTAACCGCTTTTATTATTATCATTTATTTTACAGAATTGCAACGTCGTGAAAATGCATCTCGAACCACGTCACAATCAATGCACCCGTGATTGTCGACACATTTGGACTTTGTTGAGATTTGGATTTGGGTCACATCAATGTGCACCCGAATTTAAGAATGTGATTTAATTAAGCCGCGCCAACAGAGTCTAACGCGTTATTATCTTTGTAGAAGGCCATGAAATTTATTAAATGGCCTATCTTGAATTCTAAATAATTATCATTAGTTGTTGAGGGCCCCGCAATTGGTTTTTTTTTTTTATTTGGCGAGGCTCGTCTTATTATTTTTAGAAGGGTATCCTACAGTGACTACATTTCTATTATTTTTATTTCCAGAGATAGAAGAAAGGAAAGTGTGTGTGCTAATTGAAGTATATACTTCAGCTTAAACCAAACTCCTGTCAATTTTGATTGATTACTTTTAAAGTAAAAAAGACGTCATGCCTTTTACGAAAATGATTTGGTCGAATAAAAGATTACATATGAGATAGATGAAATGCAATACTTAATCCGAACATTTCTTAATTTGAACTTAACTGAACTTATTTGAACTAGGTTAAAGGATAACTGGCGAAGTAAAATGCTTTAATTTGACAAGGAATCATATACGAGTTAGCGAAATACAACGTTTAGTCTGAGCATTTCTTGTATTGAACTTAACCAAACTTATATGGACTAGTCTTACTAAAAAAACTAAATGAAACAGAAAACAGTATTGTGTAAAGTCGAAATATGCATACTTATACTAACAGACAATTGTCGAGCTCAAATACAAAGGGGTGAAACTCAGTCGGCTATCAGTATACTCTTTTGAACTATTGAAACATAAGCTAAATCAATTTCCACAAGGCCTGTTAATGTACTATGAATATTACAGCAGATGCTTGAACTTCTTCAACCTTTTTCATTTCATACTTTCAAACTGTTTCAATTACATCAATATGGGACTTGAAATGTGTACCTGAAAATGCTGAAAGTGCAAAGGAGAAGAAGAAGAAGATGGGAATCAGCAGCAGCAAAAAGGCAGAATTAACAGTAGCAGCAGGACAAAAATGCAGCAGCAATAGTGAGCAAGATAGCAGCAGCAATCAGAACAGCACAACAGAAAGGATTCTGTTGCGAGATGGAACTAGAGTTGAAGGAGAAACAACCCGATGAAACAGCACACAGTGTGATACTCCAGACAGTCCAATTCCGGAATATACCAAATGCAGCAGAACACTAACAATAATCTCGATTGAAATTTAGAAGAAAGAACACTGCCTAACGTATTGACAATAAATGAACTTCAGACAAACAAGACCAAGTTTCTGATTTCTTAATCTGTTTTCTCTCTTTCTTGCTCTCTTTCTATTCCTGTCAACTCTCTCTTTTCTTTCTATCTCCACAGTGTGTGTGTGTTTCTTTTCTATCAACTCTTAAGGTCTAGAGTGTGTATTTTCTTTCCCCTCTCTTCTCTTCTCTCCCCCAGTCTATCAGATGTTTTTCTATCCCCCCCCCCCCTGTCTCCTAATTCTGTCCCTCTTTTATAAGCCTAAACCTCAGCCCTTTATCAGCCAGTTGGATTAATCAAATACCCCTCCCATGTGCTGCCCCTTTTCAGTTCCACTTAGCTAATTAAGTATTAACCCCATCAATATTCCCTGGCAGGCTTTTCTTTCCTATTTTATTAACTAAAAGCAAGCATGGGCAGTAGAATATATCTGACAGCATATGCTGTCAAACCATTTCTAAATCAAAAGCCCTTTGTACAGGGACCAGGCTGTGCACAATGCACATGTTGTTTTCAAGTGCACATGCCATCAATTCAGATTTTAGTTACAGACCAAGCCTTAGGTTTCTGAAATCATATTAACGACTATAATTAACAGGACTTGGTTCTTAATTGATTCAGGCAAATGTTCAACAGAAGCAACTCGATTTGTTATTGTTTGGACAGTTGAAACTAATTGACGACACATGTCGACTCGACTATATTAGCATTAACACATACAATCGTAGCCAAAAATCAGACATTTAACAGTATCACATAAGGGGTTCATTTTGCAATGTCAAACAGAAAGGCCCTAAGAACTAAATGAATGACCAGTTACGGATTCAATTGAACATACATTTATACACACGCATTATGAAGAAAGAAACTGACTGAATACAGAGGTCCGGCCAAGGTGGACAATAGCAGTTCAAAAACACAAAACAAAAAGTTTGGCCATGCGGACAGGCCTTTAACAACACACAAACATACGAACTGAAATAAAGAAAAGAAAATTAACTCACCTTAAAACAAATCAGGAAAAATCCACTGGCGTTTGGACGGACCTTCTTTAAGGTTGAATGGACTTTTAAACGAAGTGTTTCTCGGATGAGAAACACCTCGATTAAGGTCCATTGGGCCTTAATCTCTTCAGTTTGAACAAAGCACGGAACATGCACAGGGAAAACTAGAGTTCAAAAACTTAGATTTGGGATTCGTGTTTCCCTGGTTAGATTCGGACCAAACCAAGTATGGTTTGGTCACGAGGGGGGCCTGGGGAGTGTCTGGTATGATTTCAAGGCAGATCGGTGTAGATTAGGTTCCGACTCGAATCTTCAAATGAAGATTCGAGAAGGCGGGATAGGATTCGAGGTATGTGGTTGGTAGATTTGGGTTCAGGACGTCAAGGGGGTTCTATGGTGTTAAGGGGAAGGTCATCGGCGTTCATGCCGCCGGTTTTCATGGTGGGGGATACTTGGGCGGCTCTAGGGTTTGGGGGTTGTGGTGAGGACGACGAAGGCTGGGGTTTGGATAGGGGGGCAGGGTAGTGTTAGGAGTTTATATAGTTAGTGAGCAAATGGATCCTGGCCGTTGGATGAGATGAGATGAAGGGCCAGGATCCTTTGGCTAACTAGGGACGACGTCGTTTCAAGGATAAAGGTTTGGGGTCGGTCCGGGTGAGACGGGTCGGGTTTGTTGGTGGGTTACGGGGAATATGATCTTGGTCGTTGATCAATTTGAGATCAACGGCCCTGATCAGACTGCAGTAAAACGGTGTCGTTTGGAAGGCCCCCTGAGGCCAGCTGGTCTGGACCGGGTTTACATGGGGTTTGGGCTGAGTTTATTTGGGCTTGTTTTGTTTTAAAAATCGGACTGGCCCAAGTCCGAAACTCCTTCTTTTCTTTTTTTTTTTTTTTGGTGTTAATTCCTTAAAATAATTTGCCAAATAATACCATGTAAACATTGGACAACAATTATCACACAATTAACATTTAATTATACTAAACACTTAATGACAAAATACAATGAAGGACGCACATATTTTATTTTTCTTTTAATAAACAGATTGCGGTTCACACGACATATAGACATATATTTTTTATATTTATTTATTTTTTTTTGAATAAAACAACCATGGGCAAAATCAACAAATAACTAGCAAAAAATGCCACGTAAAAATCCAGCAAATGTACAGTAAAAACCAATTGGTATTATTTTGTTTCTTTTGGAGTGATTGTCGCGTAAAACAAAAATCACGTGCTCACAACACCTACTATTGCCTTTAACCTTGCTTCTCCCTTTCCTTCCATTGTTAGCCTTTGTGAGGCTAAGAAGAGATTATTTCTTTCAAAGATCTAGACGAAACTAAAATCTCAGCTATAGAAATCCCCACAGACGGCGCCAAATTATTTGACTCAAAAGATATTGGGATCTTTTTGAATAAATCAACTTAAGGAAATGAATGGGTAAATCTTAGCTAAGTATAATAATCTCTAGAACAAAATATATACGAGATGAATCAAAGGATAATATTTCTTGACCTTATCAAGAATGATCGAACAATACTGATATTAATCGTTTTATAAGCAAGTGTTCTTAGTTGGGGAAAATGCAGAAGAAGCCCTCTACAAGGTTGTCTTTACGCTATATATATAAGGGACAAACTCCTTCTAAGCCCTAAAAGACGAATGATAGAGAATATTCGAAAGAATATTCCTAATGTCCCCTAATGGACCTACGCTACTGCGAAGGTTGTACGGTCTCTTGTTCTCTTGTTCTCTCGTCTGTCGTCCCCTGCAGTGATGTCAAGCTACGAGGATCTCGTCGCTTGTCGTACTCATCAACAGTCGTGGTCGTCCAAATTTGGACCCATACAACTATATTTCGGGTTATTACATGGAGATTTCTTCATTTGTGTTCCAAATCTTTCCTTTAATTTTCATTAAAAAGACATTGAAAGAAGTGCAGCTTTGCATTTTTATCCATGGCGTGTGAAAACTCAACCTAATGAAGACTCAAAACTAAGAGATCAATTCCTTTAGTATAGACTAGATGACTTATATGCATGTTTCTAATTATTGAAATGAAACCATGTGAATTTAAAGTTTATTACTCTGGTCTCTGTCTAATTTCATTTAAAAAGAAGCTGACACTCCTAAAACAGCAATCAAATTTGAGGATTATCCTTCCATACTCTAATTTCTTGCCTCTCAAGTTCTTGTTTAAGTGTATTGTTCATTTGCAGCTTGACACATTATTTGTTAATAATCTTTGTGTTGCTCTGTTTGTTTCTAAGTCGTATTCTGTCTGCAAAACTTTGAGGAAAATTCTTAATTCAATTTCTGGAATTCTATTTTCACATCAATACTAGATTCAAGTCTAAAAACTCTTTTGTTCTAAGTTTATTATATTGTTGTTCAGTTGATAAATTCTCTCTGTTTATCTGCAGAGAATATTTAGGATAGAAGCATAGTTGATTGAACGTTATGATGCGAATTGAAATTGCCCAACTTTTGGAGCAGACGCGAGAACCCGATTGAAGTATCGAGTAGAAGACAAAGATCGTAATAAACGAAACCTGATCATACATCTTGACTGCTTAGATTTTAGGGAGTTATTCAATTTCTTCTATCGTATGAACTATATATTCTTATGAGAAGGGGGAAATAACAAAGGTTGTGGTGGAGTGGTAAGTATTCTTTTATCTTTAATCAAAGGTTTCGGGTCCGAACCTTAGGTATGAAGTCGCCTTTGTTAGGAGCTCTTTACCCCCAATGCGGATACCAGATACCGATGGGATAACCAAAAAAAAGAAAAGACGAATAGTTTGAGATGCTGAGAAAAGGGTGTATCTTGTGAATTGCCATTATTAGGATTTGCTGTGAAATTTCAACATTGAGAAGCTGGTGTTATATGGGAGAAAATATGTTTTTGTACTAAATTTGAATTACCATACAAAAAATCAAGAGAATTATTCTGCAACTAATATAAGCTAGAGTATGAATGTCAAAATCTTAAAGCCTAAATCAGACAATCTGATTTGGAGATCAATTTGCTTCTATGAGCTGGAGTTTCAAAATTGAAGTGCCAAGCTTGAAGAAATGAAAATAATTTATTCTACCATCAAATCAAGAGAGTGCAGATTTTAAAGATGTCGCAAAGACCTCTAATTCCTTTAAGCCTTCTTCGGGGGATTTTGCTTCACCTAGTATTCTTACCATCGCACTACCAACAATCACACCATCAGCTCCCCATCCTGCCACCTGCAATACATGCATCAAAGCAAAATAATAAATAACCATTTTTTAACTCTCAGAAAGCCTTGTTCCAAGTCATTGAAAAGCTTACCTGCTTGACGTGCTCGGGTTTTGATATACCAAATCCCACAGCCACTGGTTTAGATGTTGCCTGTCAAAGAGCAAAGGACAAGTTTCCCACGGGCTCAATAATTTAGGCCTAAAAACTTGGGGGGAAATAAAAGGGAGATGCTTCGGAGAGGTCAAACCCATGTTTTATTGCAGGCATCCAAGTAAATTGGGTAATGATAATCAAAAGGTAATTTGTTTTGTTTACTTTCAAAAAACTGAATCTGACCCAAGAATCAAATTCTCATGATTGAGCATGTGTATTGTAGAAATCTAATCGGAGCTTTCAGATTTCACTTAAGATGACTCGGACTTCCCTAGACCAAGATCTGAGCAATCACAGCACAAGGATGGTGCTCAGCATTCTTTTTAATCCTTGGAGTCTGAAGTGGTTTCAGAAGGCAGCAGGACCTGGTTAAGTCCAAGGAAGCCCCTGCCTGCATTCTATAAATTGCCGCCAAAAAATAGCAAAATATTGTGTAATTCAATGGACACTTCTTCGATCCAAGGATGATTTTTTTTTCTTCATAAATTTTCTTTTTTAGTGATTTTTTCCTCAAATTCAAGGATGAATTCGCAATTCTAATTAGAGAAGAAACATCCTGAACATTTGAAAGGAAAAAGAAAGAAAAGAGAGAGAATATCTGAAGTTTGAATGAGCAAGTTAAGTAGATTTAAAGAAGCACGTAGAAGCGAAAATTTTCCATCCAATGTTCTTGGTGTCCTTCAAGAGAAAGTCTACTATGCCGAGATATGTATCTTTGAACTATATATCAAACCAACTTCTGGAAGACCATCATGCAGAACATAAGAATTTAAGACACAATAGCTTAGGCATTATATGGAAGACGTGAGAATTATAAGAAGCATAAGCCAAAACCTCTTTAATGTCGATCAGGAGCGATTGAACCTTCGAACTGACAGATTCACGAGCTCCAGTAACTCCAATTGAGCTCACCTACAAGTTCAAGAACTAAATAATAAATTTTTACTAGCAACAATAGAAGCGAAACGAAGAGATTGTCACCAGCATATCTCAAGTGAACGAATTCATTAGAAATATCCATAAATATTGGTTCAATTTTTCACACTCTCATATCTATGGTACATGTAGATTTTAGCACTTTTAATTTATTGAAGCTGACACTATAAATATCAGCAAGTATGATCCCAAAGCGCTGCAGATCAATCAACCCCTGCTAAAAATATGCATTTACATCACACCGTTCAATCCACAGGTTGTAATTGACTAGCTATATTCATGGGTGCCTTACATTCTGTTACTCAAAATATGATTATTATAAATTGAAGCATGAATGAAGATAATAGTCCATTAACATGTGGTATAGGGAAAGAACTTGAGGTTGATATGCAAACTGACGCTCATCAAGTGATCACCAGCCAAGAATCTAGATTACTGCAACCACGTGTGCATAATTGAAAGTGAATAAATTCCAGAGCGAGGACCAAGAAACAAAAGGGAGGGTAAGACATTGAATAAAATCTGAAAATGTTGCACCTTCTTTGTAAGCAAACGGCAAAAACAGTAATGGTTAAAACAGCTTTCTACTAAACGAGAGGGAAGTTCTTACAAGATACACGAATCCTTCCGACGCTTCAGTAATGGCTTTCATACGAATTGTTGGAGTAGTCGGTGTTGTAAGCAATACCTAAAGGAAAATGAAAATTCAATTTTTGAAATGGGAAACTAGGATAAGGCAAATATGTTTTCATTGAGGAAAAATAGTACAGGTGAATGATCAAATGCTATGCTCAATCCAAACAAGAGGAAAAATTTCGCAATATCACTAAGCATTCACATCAAGGTCACCAAAGAAGAATAAGACAAAGAAATTCGAATAAAAACAAGAGAAGACAAAACAATGAAACAAAATTGATAACCTCTTCTAATGGAGGAACCTGCAGAAATTGTTCCTTTTGATATATCATCAATATAGACTCTATGAGTCCACCCTCTACCAACAAAGAAATTCATTGTCCACCATTTCCAAGCACTCCATGACTCATGCAACATAAATAATAGCCTCATAATTTGATTGAAAGAGTCATATCTATCAAACTTCAAAGACATCCGTTGCATTCACCCAGATGGCAAAAATGTTCTTTTCTAGTAAATGATAGTATGCTATTGTCCTATACACATGTAAGCATGTCCATGAGCATGAGCAAATCACATAAAGGCAATTACTCGTGACTCAGAGTGGAGTATAGACTAAGTAAATTTGCTATGTAATCACGAAGCAGATATATCACGTGAAACTAACTGCACACCTAAGGACTGAGGTAAAGGATTTGTTTATTTTTAAACAGACAAATGAAGAAAATTGTGTGTCGAGACTTTGGGGCATCTCATGAGAGTTGGAAATTGCGATAGATATTTGGCACAAAGACTAACCAATTCAATATTACGCCTAGCAGCTTCCTTTCTTAAAATTTCAGTTTCCTCAAGAGGGACATCTGGAACAACAAGTCCTGAAAAGACACAGAATTGTCATAGCGAGACATATAACAAGTCAGAACGAAGAAAACATACGACTAGGTCAATGGCGTGAAAGAAGACCGCATTATCAGCACCATGTTGTATAATGCAACAACTGAAATAAAGAAAACTCATTCACTGCAAATCTTCAATTATTTCCAGGAAATAGCTAATATGCACCCACACAAACCAATCAACACTTGTTTGGAACTAAGGTGCAGTTGTTGTTGTACAAACCAATCAACATTTATTTAAGGTATAAGTCATCTCCACCAACAAATGTTATAGACAAGATGGTGGAACAAAACTAAGATGGGAAATTCCAATTACCATGCAAAATAGCATAAAGGTTGCATCAACCACAGGTTTTTTCAGCTTCTTTTTCTATCTGTAAAACTTTTTGCTTTTACTTACAACGCGTCTATACTGCAGTTTTTGTAAGATGTACTAAGTTGGATGACAAAATGCTTTTCTTTAGGAAATTGATAGAAGAATTTTACACAGTTCAATCGTTTTAGTGGAAATTTTTCTTTAGATAAAGTACTTAATATTTTTATTGATTTGCGGGAAGTAAACCCTTATGTATACCAGAAGTAGAGAATCTCCACGTCAAAAAAAGTTTGATACCTTACAGATCTCAACCAACTAATACTAACTGTGACCTCATGGTTACACCAAAAACTCACTCGTTTTAGTGCAGATATATACTAACATAGAAAGGAAAAGGAAGAAAGAAAAGCATGCGATAAGACATGCCTCATTATCAGAAGTTCAAAACTAATCAGTAACTGGTGGGGGAAAAGGAGCCCAAAATTAAAACACTAGCTTTCAAGTTGCAAAAATATTAGGGCTTAACCTGTTATAAGGTGCTAAATGATTGGTAGTCATCGATTCATCCAAAATAAATTCTCATTTTAAACAGTGTGAGCACGTGATTTTTGTTTCCACGACAATTACTCCAAAAGAAATCGAAAATAAAACAAATTGTCTTGTTGTACAATTTTTAGAATTTGCGTGGCATTTTTTGGTAGTTATTTGTAGTTTTTGCCTGTGATTGTTTCAAATATTTGAGTCTCCGCATTCCAATCTTGTATACCATCTTCTCAAAAGTTGAAGTTGGCAAAGATTTAGTGAATAAATCTGCTAGATTATCACTTGAACGGATTTGTTGCACATCAATGTCACCATTTTTCTGAAAATCGTGTGTGTAGAATAATTTTGGTGAAATGTGCTTCGTTCTATCTCCTTTTATAAATCCTCCCTTCAATTGGGCTATGCATGCAGCATTGTCTTCGTATAAAATTGTGGGTCTTTTCTCACATTCCAAACCATATTTTTGTCGAATAAAATGAATTATTGATCTCAACCATACGCATTCCCTACTTGCTTCATGAATAGCTATTATCTCAGTGTGATTTGAAGAAGTAGCAACGATAGATTGCTTTGTGGAGCGCCATGATATGATAGTACCTCCATATGTAAATACGTAGCCGGTTTGAGATCGAGCTTTATGGGGATCAGATAAATAACCTGCATCTGCATAATCAACAAGGTCTGCACTATCTTTGTTAGCATAAAACAAACCCATATCAAGAGTTCCCTTTAAATATCGCAATATATGCTTAATCCTGTTCCAATGTCTCCGTGTAGGAGAAGAACTATATCTTGCTAGTAAATTAACAGAAAATGCTATGTCAGGCCTTGTAGCATTAGCAAGATACATTAGTGCACCAATTGCACTGAGATATAGTACTTCGGGACCAAGGAGTTCCTCGTCCTCTTCTGGAGGTCGGAACAAATCCTTATTCGCTTCAAGTGATCGAACAACCATTGGTGTACTCAATGGGTGCGCTTTATCCATGTAAAAGCGTTATAAGACCCTTTCTGTATAGGCAGATTGATGGATAAAGATCTCGTCTGCTAAATGTTCAATTTGCAGACCAAGACAAATTTTGTCTTTCCAAGATCTTTCATCTCAAATTCTTTCTTAAAATATTCAATTGCCTTTTGGAGCTCTTCTGGAGTTCCAACAAGATTTATGTCATCAACATAAACAGCAAGTATAACAAATTCTGATGCCATTTTCTTTATAAAAATACATGGACAAATAACATCATTTATGTAACCTTCTTTCAGCAAATATTCACTAAGGCGATTATACCACATGCGCCCAGATTGTTTTAAACCGTACAAAGATCTTTGTAATCTGATTGAATACATTTCCTGAGATTTTGCTTCAGGCATTTTAAATCCTTCAGGGATTTTCATATAAATTTCATTATCAAGTGAACCGTACAGATAAGCTGTAACTATATCCATTAGATGTATTTCAAGCTTTTCATGTAGTGCTAAACTGATGAGATATCGAAATGTTATGACATCCATAACAGGTGAATATGTTTCATCAAAATCGATTCCAGGTCGTTGTGAGAATCCTTGTGCAACAAGGCAAACTTTGTATCTTTCAACTTCATTTTTATCATTCCTTTTTCGCACAAAAACTCATTTATGACCAACTGGTTTTATACCAGTGGGTGTTTGGACTACTGGTCCAAAGACCTCTCTTTTAGCAAGTGACTTCAATTCCGATTGAATTGCCTCTTGCCATTTTGGTTAATCAGATCTTTGTCAACATTCTTCGACAGATCGAGGTTCAAGATCCTCACTATCTTGCATAATGTTAAGTGCAACATTATATGCAAAAATATTATCTACCACTATTTCAGATCGATTTAAATTAATCCCATCACTGATCGAACTTATTAAAAGTTCCTCACTCACATGAGCTTCGGGTTCATTAATTTCTTCAGGAATCTCAGAACTAATCAGATTTTGGGTCTCTTCAGGAGATCCCTTCATAGTATCGTTTTGATCATTTGTCGATTTTCTTTTTCGAGGATTTCGATCCTTAGAACCCAAAGGCCTACCACGCTTCAGGCGTGCTTTAGGTTCACTATCTCTCATGCTAGTAGATGGTCCTACTGGGACATCAATTCGGAAAGACACATTCTTTGCTGGGATATGTGACTTAGTTATCCTTTTCAAATTAGTAAATGCGTCTGGCATTTGATTTGCTATATTTTGTAAATGGATGATCTTCTGGACCTCCTGATTACATATAGGGGTACGGGGATCAAAGTGAGATAACGATGAAATTTTTCACACAATTTCTCTTTTGATTTCCTTTTTCTCTCCCCCTAATTGTGGAAATTTTTTTTCATCAAACCGACAATCTGCAAATCGAGCAGTAAATAAATCTCCTGTTAATGGTTCAAGATAGCGAATAATAGAGGGTGATTCAAACCCAACATATATTCCTATCCTTTTTTGTGGTCCCATCTTACTACCTTGTGGTGGTGCTACTAACACATATACAACACATTCGAAAATTCGTAGATGGGAAATGTTTGGTTTATAACCAAAAACTAATTGTGACGGAGAATATTTATTATAATGTGTCGGTCTGGGACGGATAAGTGATGCTGCATGCAAGATAGCATGGCCCCAAGCAGTAGTGGGCAATTTTGTTTTCATAAGTAGTGGTCTTTCTATCAATTGCAGGCGTTTAATAAATGACTCTGCAAGGCCATTTTGAGTATGAACATAAGCTACAGGATGTTCAACTTTTATCCCAACAGATAGACGATAATCATCAAAAGCTTGAGTTGAGAATTCTCCAGCATTATCAAGGCGAATAGCCTTTATAGGATAATCTGGGAATTGTGCCCTTAATCGAATTATTTGGGCTAATAGCTTCGCAAACGCCAGGTTGCAAGATGATAGTAGGCACACATGAGACCATCTTGAATATGCATCTATTAGGACCATAAATTATCTAAACAACTCACTTGGTGGGTGAATAGGTCCACATATATCCCCATGTATACGCTCTAAAAAGGTAGGGGATTCAATACCAACCTTCATTGGTGATGGTCTAGTGATCATTTTTCCTTGATAACAAGCATCACAAGAAAATTCGTCATTTTTAAGAATCTTCAAGTTCTTTAATGGATGTCCACTCGAATTTTCAGTAATTCGTCTTATCATTATTGATCCAGGATGGCCCAAACGGCCATGCCAAAGCACAAAAGTATTTGAATCCGTAAACTTCTGGTTTACGATAGAGTGTGCTTCAATTGTACTAATTTTTGAATAGTATAAGCCAGAAGATAAAGTTGGTAACTTTTCTACAATGCATTTCTGGCTAGAAATATTCTTTGTAATACAAAGATATTCCCTATTCATTTCATCTATTGTCTCAACATGATACCCATTTCGGCGGATATCTATAAAACTCAACAAGTTTCTTCGGGACTTGGAGGAGAACAATGCATTGTCTATAATAAGTTTTGTTCCCTTAGACAGAAATATTATGGCTCTTCTGGAGTCTTCAATCAAACTTATTATTACCATAAATTGTTGAAACATTTGCTTTTTCCTTATGCAAATAAGAAAAGTATTTCTGATCGTTGAATATGGCATGAGTTGTTCCACTATCAATAACACAAATATCTTCATAGTTTGTCTTTGATCCAAACATAATTTAAGGGTTATCCATATTCTTCAAAATAACATAAATAAAATATATTATAGTAAACATCATTATCAAAGCATAACTTTTATTTATGTACAACAATTACATAACCATACTATCTATTACAAACAACAAAAATTAAAATATTTACATTTCTACAGATTCACTATCGATTACATGACTTGTTTCTCCTTCTGGAAGTGCAAAGTAATCAGCTACATCCAAATGCATGAAGTCTAAATTATCTTCAGAAATAAAATTTGCTCCAGCATTTTTCTCTGTCTTCTTCAGGGAGGTTTGATAAAGCTCAACCAGGTGCTTTGGCGTACGGCAGGTACGTGACCAGTGCCCTTTTCCTCCACATCTATAGCATGCATTTTCTGTATTTGGCGCTTGCACCGCTTCATGCTTTTGTTCCTTCCTTTTCCACTGTTGGTGGTGAGGAGGCTTCTTTGGTGCATTATTATTACCATGATTGGAGTTTCTTCCCAGACCACGGCCATGACCACGACTGGGGCCACGACCTCTTCCACGTTTAGCTTGGTGGAAGTTCGTCTCATTCACTTCAGGGAATGGACAAGAACTAATAGGTCGGTTTTCATGATTTTTCATTAATAGCCCATTATGTTGCTCTGCTATAAGAAGATGTGAGATAAGTTCAAAATACTTTTTAAATTCCATCTCTCGATATTGCTGCTGCAGGAGCATATTCGAGGCATGAAAAGTGGTGAAAGTTTTCTCCAACATATCATGATCAGTAATATTATCACCGCATAATTTCAATTGGGAAATAATTCTGAACATTGCAGAATTATACCCACTGATAGATTTAAAATCTTGTAGCCTTAGATGAGTCCAATCATAACGTGCCTGTAGAAGAACGACCATCTTCAGGTGGTCATATCTATCTTTCAAATTATTTCACAGTATGACTGGATCTTTAATAGTGAGATATTCCATTTTCAGGCCCTCATCAAGGTGATGGAGTAGGAATATCATTGTTTTGGCACGATCTTGGTTTGATGCCTGATTTTTATCCTTGATGGTGTCTGCCATACCCATCGCATCAAGATAAATTTCAGCATCAAGCACCCAAGACATGTAGCTTTTGTCTGATATATCCAGGGCTAAAAATTCAAGTTTAGAAAGATTTGACATTATTTAGGAAAAGAAAGTTCTTACCTCTAATACTTTCAAAGTATTTGCTCGAGATGTCAAAGTTTAGTGCTGATAACATGTTATAAAATAAAGACTATAAAGTAAAGACAAGTATAGAGAGAAACTGATATATTATTCGAATTCAAACTGATGTACATAATGAACTGAAATCTCTTCTATTTATAGAAGAAAGGAAGCTGTTGTGTAAGCTGCTGTGTAAGCTGTTGTGTAAGCTGCTATTACAAGTTGTTGTGTAAGCTGCTACTACAAGCTGCTGTGTAAGCTGCTACGCAAGCTGCTGTGTAAGCTGCTACTGCAAGTTGCTGTGTAAGCTGCTACTGCAAACTGCTGTGTAAGCTGTTACTATACCAGATATGGATAATCTTCTACTGAGAGCAATGTTTATCCATAACGGAGTACTGAATGGATAAGCTTATTATACCCGATATGGATAATCTTCTACCGAGGGTAATGTTTATCCATAATCGGGTACCGAAGTGATAAGCTTCTTCAGGAAGCTTATTTCCAATAGAGTACTAAATGGATAAACATATTTACGGTGGAGTCTCATATGGATAAGCTTCTTCAGGAAGATTATTTACAACGGAATACTAAATGAACATCCATAATATAATATATTTATAACAAGAAATAATTTTAGATTTCTTAAAAGACATTTGACAAAATATGCCAGAATAAACAAAGCGGCCGAGCAAGCAGACAACAAATCAAATCATAATTACTACCAGTCGGTAACATAAGGTCCATCAATAAAGTAATTTTAAGGACTGTTTGTATCTACAATTGCACTAGATAGTTAACAGGTGATTTTACAGCTTGTTAATCCCTAACTAGAAATTCGAGACTATGGGGTTTACGTCTTTTAACATTGATAAGACTTTGGCAAAATTGGTCCCTCTACTCAGTGATCTTGTAGCAGCAGCCTGAGAAAACAGATAAGTAAAGAAGAATGAGGATATACAAGAGGTAAAGGACAAAATATAGGACTAAAATGCACTAATCACTTCATCAAAACCTGGATGACTGGACCATCAGCCAATGGATCAGAGTAAGGTACCCCTAGTTCTATGATATCCGAACCACATCGATCAAGCAGTTTCAGTGCTTCTGCAGTTGTTGACATGTCAGGATCCCCAGCAGTGATGTATGGAATTAATGCCACCTTTGCAACAAAAATTTGAGTTTCAATTAAAAAACCAGAGATAATACTAGAAATACTTTTGAACGGTAAAAGCAGCTCGACGTTTTGACAGAAAAGCCATGAAAGAAGACATCTTTCTAACCTCGACAACTACCCACCAAAGTAACAAACAATTGCATAAAAATAAAAAGTTTCCACGGGAGTGTTTGTTTTTTTCCAATTCAATCAATGTTCAAAACAGAAATTCAATCAAAGCAGGTGAAAATTCTCTAACAGTAAGAAAATTCTTTTTGGGGGATAAGCTTCTGGCTGCTGTACATTTATCACTAATTTTCATAGTTTGAATAGGAGCTACAGATAAAACTACTCACTGGAAATCTCTCACACCTAAGTATCAAATCCAAGATTTTCTTGGAAACCCAATTAAAGCAAATTATCATCTTTTTAACCAATGCCCAACTCTAATAAACCTTCAAGAGCGTAAACACGTAAAAACCTAAGAATTATACAAAACAAAGGAATCACAACCCACAAAAAAATTCTTCTTTTTTGGGAAGAAGAAAAATGAGGAGACAGAAAGTCATACTTTGCCTTGTTTCCTCAATCGAGTGAAAGTTTCAGAAAGTCCAACAGTTGGTGTGGTGTTGAGAGCAGCCATGGGAGGTTTGACCGAAGTTGAAATCTTGAGTTTTTGGGTATTATTATAGGAGTGAGGAAAAGCGTGATTTTCAAGCTTGTTATTGGAGTGAATGAAGTGGGTTGCTTTTAGAAAAGATGCCATAACATCAGGACTTTTAACTTTCTGCTAATGGAGATGAAGAGATATAGCGGCAACGCACGGGGTATAAGTACGGCCTGCTGTAAGAATGAAGTGGCTGGATTTAGGAAAAGTTTCAGATGCGGGTAAGGCAAAAGAACTATTCACACTTAAGCCACCGATTTTTGGTGTAATTGCATTTGCGGTTGTAATTGTAAAAATTGCACGGGGCGCCCTATTTGGTCGCCCCCATTAACCTATACTCATTTTTTAAAAAAGTTTTAACTGTACCCATTTTTTAAACAATTTCAGCTCTCTTTCTCCTCCTCCTTCTCCTCCTTCGTTTTCTTCTTCTTCTTTCTTCTGTTGTTGGTGCTACTATAAAACTTCAGTTCATAGGGATGAACTTTCTGCTGCTGCTATTGGTGCTGTTATGTCCAGCAATTACAATACTGTCAACGTTCAACAATTGAAAACTAACCATTTTAGCTTTCTCCCAACATTCAACAATTGAAAGATGATACTTTTACAAATGGTATTGTTTTATAAGAGTATTGCTTTTCAAATTTTTTGATAATTCCATTATAGCAACTGGATCTTAATGACAACTTGTCATTGTTGTTTTAGAACTTCAGCTCTAAGAATATTGAAGTTCAGCAAATATAAAACAAACTTCACCCCTGAAGTTCATCACAAACATAACAAAGCTTCATCTAAAACATGCTGAAGTTCTGCAAATATAGAACAAAACTTCAGCTAAAACATGCTGAAGTTCAGCAAATAAAGAACAAAACTTCAGCTACTAGAATGCTTAAGTTCAGCAATTACAAACAAAAATTTCAGCAAATAGAGAACAAAACTTCAGCTGCTAGAATGCTTAAATTCAGCAATTACAAACAAAAACTTCAGCCAATTGGTTCAGCAATTTTTGCTACTTGAGGCCCGTCTATTAGAATGCTGAAATTTGCGTGATTGTCTTTGCTACTTTAGGCTCGTATGTCTAAGTTACGCGAAAAGTGGGTATGCTTGTAATTTTTTTTGCAAAGCAGGTATAAGATAAAACGTGACCCAAAAAGCAGGTATAGATGCAAATGTCCGTTGTAATTTGGTCGTCGTTGTGGGATCGTCTACTTTTTTTGCGCCCTTTTTTCTTAATTTTGAGTGAAATAATATCATCAATTCCACCACACTGGTCCACATCTCTTGGTGCCAATCGTCAAATTTTTTATTCAACTTGACGACCTAATTAGATTCAAAAATTGAGAATATTATCTCAAGTAAATTGATCATAATCATCAGAGAGTTAGAAAGTGAATTTTGTTGGAATTAAATCAAGATTAATTAATAATCCAAAGTAATTTATAATTTAGTATTTGTTAGTTTCTTTAATTCACGTCTACTTAGGTTTTGTAGTCAAAATCATATAAGAATCAATTTCTTAATATCTAGTCAAATTTGGTTTTGTACTACCATAAACATGGGCGGATCTGGCTTTTTGAATTTACCCGAACCCAATACTTTTGATACGAAGCATAATTTTATATGTAAAAATCTACTAAATTTACAATAAATATTAGAGAAACCCATAACTTTAAATATATATATAATGGGTTCAATATTAGAAATCTAGAAGTTGAACCCATAAAGTTTAAATCCTCCTCTAATTATAAATAGAAAAATAATAATTTCATAGTGATATTGCTGAGTTTATGAGTGATGAAAAACCCTCCAACCTCTTTATCTCTTTAGTTTACAATGGTTCTTCCAAATAGCCATTGTTGTAATATTTTATTTTGCCTAAATTGTTCTTTTGAGGTATTTTTTATAAATCCTTCAAATTTCGCATTTTATGTCTTTATGATCAATTTGACCGAGAAAGTGATTTTTCAAAGTCAATACAATAATTGTTTAGTGTATAACTTCTGACTATTTGAAGGAAAAGTTAACATCATGAAAATGATGGCAAGAATAATCGGGTCAATCAAATCATTGATCAATTAATGAGGGTCAAACGTCTATTTCAAAGACATTTTTGAATCCTCTCCTCGTACAAGTAGGTCCAAAAACAAAATTTAGAAATCGTTAAAAATATGCAGAACTCCAGAATCAAAGTCCACTGAAATTTCTTATTTGTATATGTCATCGACTACCATCTGTCAAACAATATGACTTTGATGCCTAGCGGCAACACGGATCTTATGTTCTTTAGATGCCCATGATATCAAAACAGACCAGGTAGAAGACTCAAAAACCACAGTCAGAGATACTCGAACTGGGGTTAAATCATCCGTCTTTCCATGGAAATATTTCATCCGCAGCTGACATGCTCACTTGGTATGAAGCTGATCTCTGCCTTCTAATGCGCAAATCTTCTTCAAATGTACCTGGAATAAGAGCATATACATATCTAAGATCATAGCTATAAGTTCATTTTTCACATAACTGCAAGGAGATGACGCACATACAATTGATTAGCATTAAATTATGACGGCTTCCATGTTTAGCCCAACAAATAAACTGAACCATATGCATGTGCTCGTGATCGGTGATTCAAGAATAAAAGGCAATCAAAAAGTGGAGCAAAGGGAGTACATTTTACCTCTTCAATCACTTTTTAATTGATTTTGTGGCTGTGAGAAAAACTCTTTGGCATTATTTGCCACTTCTGCCTCCAGTATCGCTTCTAACACAATGTCAGACCCTTTTGCTTCATCTTTTGGGAAAAAAGAAAATAATTAACACAACAAAGGAAGAAATTTCACAACAAACTGTTGTACGCGCACAGGGCGTAGATAGGAGATTGGAGTTGATTCTCAAAAAAATCCACCCTTCGTTTGCAGCTACGAAACATGTAAATATTTAAACCTATTTTTTCATCGAGCCCGTCTAGATCTATAAGGTACTTCTTGGTCGAGTGGGTTTTGGGAGGGAAATTGCAAGCCTAATTCTTTTTCTTTCTAGGAAATCCAATATCAAGTTAATGTAGGATAAAATTTTCATAACTAGCATCGGCAAAAAATGCAAGATGATTTCTTTCGATCTGTCTAAGCCTTAGTGGTCCTGAGTTATTTGGAACGGCTCTTTCTCTCTCTTCAAGTCTCTCTCTCCCCGCTAGTGCTCTCTCTTCTGCCTTCTGATTTTTCGGCGCCGGCAACCTCAAGTAAGCCAGCCTCTCTCTCCCACTCTTCTCCCTCCTTCCTCTCTCCTCCCCCTCCCCCCCCCCCCCCGCTCTCTACTCCACCCCTTTACTCTCTTTTCTCTACCCCTTCTCTCTCTTTTCTCTGTTTCAACGCCGGAATTTCTGGTCGGCGACCTCCTAGCGCCTCTCCTCTGTCTTTCTTCTCTTCTCCTCACTCCTTTCTTCTCTTTTATCCCCATAAACCCGTCTCTCTTTCCCTGCTGATCGTTTTCCCCAACCCTTCTTGAGCCCAAATTTCAGTTCTGAAACCCTAGCTGCCCCGCCGGCGACCCCCCCCCCCCTTGGTGTCCCTCCCTTTTCGACTCTGTCCAAGGGTGGACAGGTTGACAGCCCCCCTCCCTATTGGTTTCGTGGTGGTTGTGTGTATTTTTTTAGGGAACTAGTTGCGGTTGCCCAGGAAAGCGCGAGCATACGGGAGAGTAGAGCGTAGCATCACCGGCTAGTATGTGCAAAGGTTGGCAGGAGTTGGAAGGATGCACGACAGATTTCTGTGACCTCGGGTGCATCGTCATATTTCCAGGTTCTTTCCATCGGGAGTTGGTACCTCCCGCTTTCTTGTCTCTTTCTTTGTGTTAGTTAAATTGGAGCTATTTAGTTAGCATCACTTTAAGCATATTATTAGAGTACTTGTAGTTGCTACCTATTATTTTCTAGTTTGGGTCTGTGCTAGTGTTTTCCAGAGTTTGTCGTAGGTATAGTGGTTGTGGTCTGGGATGGTAGAGTAAGGTCATGTCCTCGAGGGGTGTCGGGGGTGAGAAGGGGGGTGGGGGGGTCAGTGGATGGGATGAGAGGCAATGAGGGTAAGGGGAAAGAGGGAGCTTGTAGATTGAGGATCGGGTCGTGGAACATAGGCACGCTGACGGGTAAGTCTATTGAGTTGACAAAGATTCTCCAAAAGAGGAAGGTTAATATAGTTTGTGTCCAGGAGACTAGGTGGGTAGGGTCGAAGGCGAAGAATACAAACGGGTATAAGTTGTGGTACTCTAGAGTCATGATGGGTAAGAATGGAGTGGGTATCTTAGTGGATAGGGATCTTAGAGAGACTGTGGTTGAGGTTAGGCGAGTGAATGATAGGCTAATATTTATTAAGTTGGTGATTGGTGAGTGCACCCTAATGTATTTAGCGCTTACGCGCCGCAAGCGGGCTTCGATGAGGAGGTTAAGAGGCGCTTTTGGGAGGGTTTGGACGAGATTGTGCATAGTATTCCACCTACTAAAAGGTTATTTATTGGAGGGGATTTTAATGGCCATATTGGGTCGGCTGCTGGTAGTTATGGCGAGGTGCATGGTGGCTTTGGCCTTGGGGATAGTAACGGAGGAGGTACTTCGCTGCTACACTTCGCTAAGGCTTTCGAACTGGTGATTGCGAACTCGACTTTTCCGAAGAGGGAGGAGCATCTGGTTACTTTTCAAAGTTCGGCGGTGAAGACTCAGATTGATTACATTCTCCTCATAGGGTGTGATATAGGGTTGTGCAAGGATTGCAAAGTTATCCCGAGAGCAGAGGCGGACCCATGATTTAAGCCTTACGGGGGCACCATTGTTTTTAGTATGCCAATCACCAACAATAAAGTTCGGGTGTAACTCTTTGAAATGACTATGATAATTTATCATCAAAATAAAAATATCAATATTATCAAATATCATTAACTTGATACTAATATAACAAAAGTATATTGTCCACTCATAGTGGAACTCGACGCGTTTTCAAACGGTCAATAATAGCATCATTGCTTATATTTACAAACACTTCCTTCTCAAAGTAACAAACTAAACAATCATTTAAAAATGCATCACCAATACTACCACACAATTCATCTTTGATGTACTTCATAGATGAGAATGTTCTTTCCACCGTTGCAGTTGCGACAGGTAAAATTAAAGTCAACTTCACAAGCAAATAAACAAGTGAATAAATCTCCACAAGATTTGTCTCAACCAATGCTTTCGCCAAATCACCAATTCCTTTCAAATCAGATAACCTAGGGTCACCATGTTGCATATGTCATATGAAAGTGTCAAGTTGGTGACTGAGATCTCGAAGCTTCAATTCACCAAACTCATCGGGATAATGCTTGGCCAATGTCATTATTCTTTACTTATCAAAATTAGCAAATGAGTTAGCCGGATTCAAGCTAGCCATACCAAGAAGCAGGTTACTACTCACAACATCAAAACGACTTTTAAGCTCCAGAAGTTACAAATCAATCACGGCATAAAAAAGCTCAACACGTAAGTGATTGAATAAGTAACACTAGAAGGCCTACATTTCGACTTTCCAGGAATATAGAATTCTTCCATCTTGGGCACCAAAATATCATGTTTTGCACAAAATAAATATACTCCATCCATCAATGGTTCTCATCCTTTATCTCTCATTTCTTGCAACCTTCCCTTTGTGATATCAAGAAATACCATGGCATTGACAATATCTTGATCTTTCTTCTGTAAAGCTTTGCTCAACTTATTTGACATTATCAACACTTTCAACATTAAGTGAAGCAAGAAAACAAATTCAAATGCTTTAATTTTACTCGAACAATCTTTTGCTTGCAACCTATCATTAACATCCCCTTCACATTCAATCACCCCAAGCACATGAACAATAGAAGAAAATAAAATAACAAAGTTATCCAATGTTTTACAATGTGATCCCCAACGAGTGTCACCTGGCCTTTGAAGTCCCCGCTCTTGATTTAATCCTTTCCTACTTTGAACTTCACCACTCTCTAACAATTGATCCAACAATTCTACTTGATGATCCCGAAGTTGATCTCTACGCTTAAAAGAAACTCCAATTATATTCAACACGTTAGTAACAATAGCAAAGAAAGTCTCAACCTCCTTGTATTTTTTAGCAACAGCTACAAGCGTCAATTGTAATTGACGTGCAAAACAATGAACAGAATATGCCCATGGAGTTTCTTGCAAAATTAAAGCTTTAAGGCCATTCATCTTTCCCTACATATTACTAGCCCCATCATAGCCTTGTCCACGTATTTTGGATGGACTTAATGAGTGTTTCATTAGCAAAGAAAGTACTGCTTCTTTCAACGACTTTGCAGATGTATTACTAACACGAACAAGACTAATAAATGGCTCGTTCACTTGGCCTTTTTTGTCAACATACCGCAAAGCAAGGGCCATTTGTTCATGGTGTGAAATACCCTTGGACTCATCAACTAATATCCCAAAATAATCTCCATCCAAGTCATCAATTATAGCTTTCACAGTCTCTTGTGCACAAGCACTCACAAAATCCTTTTGAATTTTTAGCGAAGTCATCATATCATTTTTTGGAGCATGTTTTAATATAACTCTATCTACATCTGGAAGCCTATTTCCAAGTCATTCCAAAAACCCTAGAAAAAGGCCTTTATTTTTTGAAGATTCACTTTCATCGTGACCACGAAAAGACAATCCAAAGTCCAAGAGAAATCTTGCAACATCAATTGAGGCATTTAAATGAATTCGATATTCAGTTTTTTTGTTGATCGGATTGCTTTTCAAAAGCAGCTTGAATTGATTGAGATTGATTTGACAAGTCTAGCATATTGTTGAAGCACTTATGGTGGAGATTACTTACTTCACCAACATGTAGACCAAATCTTTCGGTTGCTTTATTCCAAGCCTTAAAGCCGGTTTTTGTGAAAGAGTCACATGTGCTTTCATTAACGTAATCATTTTTGAATAAATAACAACATAAACAAAATGCGGCATCTTTCTTCACACTATACTCTAACCATCTAGAATACGAACCTTTAAACCAACCCGAACTAAATTGGCACATTTTCTTCCTAAATAAAGTTTTAGGAAATTTGTGATCTGGTTGGCAGGGCCCTCTTTGGATGTAGTGTCTTCTCACTTCATCTCGTATTCTAGGGCTATATCTATCAATGGATATTCTCTCTCCGGGATCGATATTAAGTGATTTCACATCAAACTCTTCTACAAGATGAGAGGAATTGTCTCTACAACTAGAACTTGGTTGAGAAGAATTAAACCTCGTCAAAAATATGTCCATCTCAATTCACATCAAGAGAACTTCCTACAAAGCAACAATGCCAAGCAAAACAATATTTTTAATATGATTAATCACACTCCTTATTTTATTATAAGTCATAACTATATTATTATTATTTTATTAAAGATAGAAGAATCACTTACCAATTTCTGAAAGGTATCCTTGAAATCCAAATACAATTTGGTCTCAAATCATCCACTTCACTGAAATAATATTTCAAATAGCATTAGAACAAATATTCAAATACCTATGAAATTAATTTATTAAGATAAAAAATTAGCACACCAACTAGGTTAAGTCCGCTCAAACAATGAATTCAAAAACTAAAAGAAGTACACCTTTTGGGGCCTCAAAATTTTTGGGGCCTAAATCAAAGACTTTATAGCCTCAACAAAATCAAGAAAAATTACAGAAAATTCAGAGATTCAATCAAAATAGAATAGCCAAAATTGAGAACAAGACACAAATAAGAGGCAAGCAAAACCTTCTAGTTAAGCCCCTTCTCAATCGTATTTTAAAAGGGATTTTTTTAAACCCTAAATTCGAAACTGAAATTTACCATTAGAAAAGTGGAAACAAGATGGAGAATTCCAAGTATAATTTTCAAAATCTTACCCAGAAAAAGATTCGGCAGCTGCTTGATCCCTGAAGAAAGAAACGTGTGAAGGTGAAGGATGAAATTTGTTTTGGGTTTAGAAGAAATAACCTAATGTCAAAGAGAGAGAAAAGGGAGTAGGCGTGTATTTTTAACCTTTGAACGGAATTAAGATTCAATTGAAGGTCTGACCGAATGAGACCCAATCAAAAATTAAAAATTGATTGTTGGACCTGAGTTAACCTGGGTCTTGAAGAAGGCAGCTACACCCACAAACCAACTCTTCTATCCAATCTTTGTGATTGAGGGTGCCGCATAATATATTTATAGGGGCCCTCCCTGTATTAACTTATATATATACAATATTTTTACCGAGGCCAAGAAGGTGTGATAGAGGGTTATGCCAGGATTGCAAGGTTATCCCGGGAGAGACCCTCGCGACTCAGCATAGGCTCTTAGTGATGGACATCGACATTATGATGAAGAGGAAAAAGAGGTATGCTCGTGGCCGACCGAGGATTAGATGGGGAGCTTTAACCAAGGATAAAGCCCAGGAGTTGGAGGGGAGGTTATCCGCTATGGGAGCTTGGAGGAGTAGTGGAGACGCGAGCACTATGTGGTCAACGACGGCGAACTATATGAGGGAGGCGGCGAGAGAGGTGCTAGGAATATCGAAGGGTTTTTCTGGCAGGCACCAAGGCGACTGGTGGTGGAATGACGTAGTCCAAGGTAAAGTGGAGGCGAAGAAGGTAGCGTACGCGAAGTTGGCAGGGAGCACAAGCGAGGAGGAGAGGAGAGCGAATAGAGAGAGGTACAAGGTGGCAAGGAAGGAGGCAAAACGGGCGGTCACGGAGGCTAAGAATGCAGCGTTTGGTCGTCTATACGAGGAATTGGGGGAGAAAGGCGGGGACAGGAAGTTGTTTCGGCTGGCTAAGGTGAGGGAGAGGAAGGCCCGGGATCTGGACCAAGTAAGGTGTATCAAAGACGAAGATGGTAGAGTATTGATGGGAGAGTCCCGATTAAGCAAAGATGGCAAACGTACTTCTATTGTCTTCTAAACGAGGAGGGGACCGGGATATAGCGTTAGGGGACTTGGGGCATTCGGAGAGTCTCCGAGATATTAGGTATTGCAGGCGCATTAAGGTGGAGGAGGTCGTAGGGGCTTTGCGTAAGATGAGTAGGGGTAGAACGATCGGGCCAGATGAAATTCAGGTTAAGTTTTGGAAGTGTATAGGTAGCACAGGATTAGAGTGGCTGACTGGATTGTTCGATGTAATTTTTAGGACGAAGAGGATACCGGAGGAGTGGAGGTCGAGTACAGTGGTACCGTTGTAGAAGAATAAAGGTGATATCCAGTGTTGAAACAATTATAGGGGTATCAAGTTACTTAGTCATACCATGAAAGTCTGGGAGAAGGTGGTGGAGGTGAGGGTGAGGAAGACGACGTTTATTTTCGACAATCAGTTCGGTTCATGTCGGGTCGCTCCACTATAGAAGCTATCCACCTTATTAGGAGGTTGGTGGAACAGTACAGGGATAAGAAGAAGGATCTGCACATGGTGTTTATTGACTTGGAGAAGGCGTATGACAAGGTCCCTAGGGAGGTGCTCTGGAGATGTCTTGAGGCAAAGGGCATGCCGGTAGCCTACATAAGAGCGATCAAGGACATGTATGATGGATCTAAGACTAAGGTTAGGACTGTGGGAGGCGACTCGGAGCATTTCCCGGTTGTTAAGGGATTACACCAAGGCTCTGCGCTTAGCCCGTTCTTATTTGCCTTGGTGATTGATGCATTGACACACCATATTCAAGGGGATGTGCCATGGTGTATGTTATTTGCTGATGACATAGTTCTAATTGATGAGACGAGGGTCGGTGTTAACGAGAGATTGGAGGTTTGGAAACAGACCCTCGAATCTAAGGGTTTCAAATTGAGCAGGTCTAAGACAGAAAACTTGGAGTGCAAGTTTAGCGCTGAGTCGAGGGAAGTAGGCAGGGACGTGAGGCTTGGATCACAAGTCATCCCCAAGAGAGATAGCTTCAAGTACCTTGGGTCGATGATTCATGGGGGCGGAGAGATCGACGAAGATGTCACTCACCGTATAGGGGCGGGCTGGATGAAATGGAGGCTTGCATCTGGAGTCTTGTGTGACAAGAAAGTGCCACCGATACTCAAAGGTAAGTTTTATAGAGTTGTGGTTAGACCGGCCATGTTGTATGGGGCAGAGTATTGGCCGGTTAAAAACTCCCATATCCAGAGGATGAAGGTAGCAAAGATGAAGATGGTGAGGTGGATGTGCGGGCCCACTAAAATAGACAAGATCAGGAACGAAGATATTCGGAAGAAGGTGGGTGTGGCCCATGTGGATGACAAGATGCGGGAAGCGAGGCTCAGATGGTTCGGGCACGTGCGGAGGAGAAGGCTTGATGCTCCGGTGAGGAGGTGTGAGCGGTTGGCCGTGGTGGGTACGAGAAGGGGTAGAGAGAGGCCTAAGAAGTATTGGAGAGAGGTGATCAGGAAGAACATAGTACGACTGCAGATTTCCGAGGACATGGCCCTTGATAGTAAGGTCTGGAGGTCAAGCATTAGGGTTGTAGGTTAGCAGGTAGTAGAGCTTTCCTTATTTCATACCGGGGGTGAGGCGGGGTTGGATTAGGATTGGGCTTAGATGGCTTGCAGTTTATGTTGAATCAACACTATCCTTGCTGTTTATCTTAGCCCCGGGCCTTAGATACTGGTTACTGTTATTGCATGTCATTTATCTTTTGGTTGTTATGCTTCTGTTACTATTATGGTTTCTACTGGAGTTACTAATGAATTGTCTTTTCCTGTTTTTATTTCCATCTTTCTGAGCCGAAGGTTTATCGGAAACAGCCTCTCTGCCCTATCGGGGTAGGGGTAAGGTCTGCGTACACATTACCCTCCCAAGACCCCACTTTGTGTGATTTTACTGGGTAGTTGTTGTTGTTGTCTAAGCTTTGGTGGGTAAAGTAACCATGCAACTATAAAGGGCAGCCCGGTGCACTATGCTGCTAGAAAATAGCAGGTGCAATATTCGAGGTATGGACAAGCTGGTCTGGAAACAACCATTTATTCTAAAAAAAAAGATCAAATTGTCATATAACTGACACCTGCCACCCTATCACCATCATATAAACAGAGCATGATTCTTGATGTAGGAACGTCAATTGAAAAGGAATTCTATGTGCTTTCAGCTAATTCTAATCACAATACCTTCGCCCCGGGGTCTAGCTCAAGTGGCGAAGGGTGGTGGATTTGTGTCTTAGGTCACAGGTTCAAGACCCCACACTATGCAAATCAAAGCCTGATATTTAAGTGGGGAAGGGTAGAGGGGCGGGCCCATTATCCACCAAGTTTCGAATACGGTTAGTCCAAAGGATCGACTCCAGACGGATTTCTCGGTCATCAAATAATCACAATACCTTCAACTTTTCGGTAATGAGCTAATTTAGTTCTCCTAATAAAGGAGTTGGACTTTTTTTTATAAGGATAATAATGGAGTTGGCCAATTAAATTAAATTTAAATAAAAAAGGACATAATCTGCTAGCTTGAACCACACCTAATCTCCTTCGTTTGAAACTTCCTCACTTTAGCAACATCAAGTGCTATCCTACCTTATATAATCTCACCCGAAGGGGGCAAAGCAAGGTTACAAGAGTTGACAAAGGATTCTGCAGAGATCCTGTCCTGAACCTTTAGGAATGCACATAAATTTACAAGGACGAATGGTAAGTACGTAATTACCAAACAGCAGAAAACTATTCTGTATGCAGAATAATAGGACCAATGGGCTAACTGAAAAAGAGACATGAGGCAATCAGAATCCGGGAAATGATTCCTTACCTTTACGTTTAGGCAACAACCCTGCACTCTCTGCTGAGACAGGGAGCACAATAATACTGCCAGATTCTTCAGTCAGCTCACTCAGACATTCCTTATCTATAGAAATGGATTTCAAAGGTGTCGTTTCAGCCAATCTAGCATAAGCAGCAGCTTGGCTGTGCATATCGGTCAAAGGTTTCCTTGAACTATAGTCCTGATAATTATTAATCACATAAATCTTTCCATTTGAAAAGGAAGCAAAAGATAATGAAAATAATAGTGAGAGAAACAACAAAACCTCAGGTGTGATAGTTGCTAATATGTTCTCTTTCTCGGATATTTGAGGTCCCTTTTCATCTATGGTGTTCTCTATTTCAGTTTTTTTAGGTCCATTTTCAATTGTATCACCAAAGAGAAAAAATAAGAATAAACTTTTCCAGCGTCACAAAGAAGAAGAATAAATGAGGAACTAATGAAAAAGCCAAAAATCAACCATGTAAGGTAAAAGAACAACGAAATACCTGTTGGACTTTAAGCCATTGGGCTTTAAAGTAGAAGAAGTGTGAATTGAAAATGTAGGGAAAATGAAAAATTTGAAGAAGTGAACTTTTGTCCCTCATTGGTGAGGGACAACCACATTTGTGTGCTTATATATAGAATCACTTCTTAAAGCTCTTAAAAGGAGTTGAAGAGAATGAACCTTCGCGCCGTCGTTGTCGCTCGCTCGGCTCGGCTTTGGATTTGGATTTGGATTTGTCAAATGATCGATGAGATTATTTTTTGGACAAAATTTATTTAATTATTTAATAATTAATTAAATGCCAAGTCACTGCGGAAAATACGCCAGAATCTTGCTGAAGATTCAGAGAGCCTATCTGACCGCGATTCTGCCGCGGTCGCGGTGGAACCGCGGCAGGTTTATTCAGAGAGTCTCTCTGACCGTGGTTCTGCCGCGGTCGCGGTACAACCGCGGCAGGCCGCGTATTTTCTGAAAAGGCACCTTTCCAGATACCTCTTCTGATATTTGCCTATAAATTCGGAGGCAAGGCTGCATCTTCTATACGAAAAAAATACTCCAGAACTTCTTTCTTTCTGAATACACTGCATCCTAATTCGCAGTCTCTCTCTCCCAAATTCGTAAGTGTGATTTTGCTCCGTTCTTTGAGTTCGTTGGTATCTTGCAGTTTGTATTGCCACTGTTGCATGAAGGTTTATTCCGCTTTATCCTGGGAGGATTTAATCCATTATCTTGGCAACGTGTGAGGGGGTTAAAATTCCTTAAGGACGCACAAGAAAATTGTGGACTCGGAATATTTCTGATTCTTTATTGTTTTCTAGATTTCTTTATTCTTCTAACAGTTTTGTTTTCTGATTTATGTTTTAACACAGTAACGCTCACAAGCTTAAGGAATTTAATTTACTAACGTTTCTGTGTTGATTATTAAACTGTTTTCTATATACTTTATTGGAGACTAAAGCCTTGTTGCTTTCTACTCCTATAATTGTTTATGTCCGGTTTAAAGTACATAAAAACTTTGTCGGAATAATAAACGTACGGATTTGAAGTATATAAAAATTTCACCATTGTTACGTGTTCTATGTTTGGTTTGGTATTCAGTTTGAAGATATCAAAACTTCACTGATTTAACAAGTTCTGTATTGTTTTCAACTTTACAGAAATATGACGAATGAAAACCAAACTAATGGAAGTGTTGTGGGAACGGGTGCTACTGTTACGAGTGTTGCTGCCTCGTCAAGCCGTTCTACTCCTACTCATGCTATGGCACCGGCAGAAAAATCCGGAAAGTTTTCCGGTATTGACTTCAAACGCTGGCAAATGAAGATGCTCTTCTATCTTACTACGTTGAGTTTGCAACGTTTCATCAAGGAGGATCCTCCGTTCATGGCTGAAAATACTCCGGATGATGAACGACTTGTTGTAACTGAAGCATGGAAACATTCTGATTTCTTGTGCAAAAACTACATATTGAGTTGTTTGGAAGATGGCTTGTACAATGTCTAGTGTCATGGAAACTTCAAAAGCGTTATGGAATGCGCTTGAGAAGAAGTACAAGACTGAGGATGTCGGACTTAAGAAGTTCGTGGCTGCAAGGTTTTTGGATTTCAAGATGATTGACACTAGGTCAGTCATAACTCAAGTCCAAGAATTACAAGTCATTGTGCATGACCTCCTTGCTGAAGGTATGACCCGAATCAATAATTTTATTAATAAGATTTATCTTATTATTAATTATGAATTTTTTATTGAAGGTATGGTCATAAATGAGGCCTTTCAAGTCGCTGCTTTCATTGAAAAGTTACCTCCGTTGTGGAAAGATTTTAAGAACTATCTTAAACACAAGCAGAAGGAGATGACACTAGAAGACTTGATTGTTCGTTTGAGGATAGAAGAAGACAACAAAAATGCTGAAAAGAAGTCACGTGGAAACTTGACAATAATGGGGGCAAACGTTGTTGAGGAGGCGTCACAAAATAAGAAGAGGAAGAAGGCTTCTGGACCATAGAATTACCCAAGCAAGAAAAAGTTCAAGGGTAATTGCCACAAATGTGGAAAATCTGGGCATAAGGCCGTGGATTGTCGTGCGCCCAAGAATGATAAGAAGAAAAAGAATCAAGCTAACATGGTTGAAGATGAAATGGAGGACTTATGTGTCATGTTGTCTGAATGCAATTTGGTAGGAAATCCAAAAGAATGGTGGATAGATTCTGGAGCCACCCGCCATGTTTGTGCTAACAAGGAGTTATTTTCTTCTTATGCCCCCGCAGGACCCGACGAGACAATCTTTATGGGAAATTCATCTACGGCCAAAATTGAAGGAGTTGGCAAGATTGCGTTGAAGATGACGTCGGGAAAAATAGTGAATCTAAATCAAGTCCTCCATGTTCCAGAAATTCGCAAGAATCTTATGTCTACCTCACTTCTTGTCAAGAATGGATTCAAATGTATTTTTGTTTCTAATAGTGTTGTACTTAGTAAGAACGATGTATATGTAGGAAAAGGTTACCTAAATGAGGGCCTTTTTAAGCTAAATGTAATAGCAGTTCCTATCAATAAAGTGAATGTTTTTTCTTACTTACTTGAGTCAAACACTTTATGGCATTCGCGTTTAGGTCACGTAAACTTCAAAACATTGCGGAAGATGATAAATCTAGAAGTATTGCCAAAATTTGATTGTATTAATTCCAAATGTCAAATATGTGTGGAATCAAAGTATGATAAGCATCCTTATAAGTCAGTTGAAAGGAATTCAAGTCCTTTAGACTTAATTCACATAGATATTTGCGACATGAAGTCAACACCATCTCACGGTGGGAAAAAGTATTTTATTACTTTTATTGACGATAGCACGAGATACTGCTATGTTTATTTACTTAATAGTAAAGATGAGGCAATTGATGCTTTCAAGCAATACAAGAGTGAAGTTGAAACGCAACTAAACAAAAAGATCAAAATGATAAGAAGTGATAGGGGTGGCGAATATGAATTTCCTTTTGAAGAAATTTGTTTGGAAAATGGCATTATTTACCAAACAACTGCCCCTTACTCTCCACAATCTAATGGAATTGCGGAGAGGAAGAATCGAACATTGAAGGAGATGATGAATGCATTGCTAATAAGTTTTGTCTTACCACAGAACTTGTGGGGGGAAGCTATACTTACAGCTAACCGGATAATCAATCGTGTACCTCATAGTAAAACACAGTCCATTCCTTATGAAAAGTGGAAAGGAAGGAAGCCTAGCTTGAAACACTTCAAAGTGTGGGGGTGTTTAGCTAAGGTACAAGTTCCTAAACCTAAAAGGGTCGAGATAGGTCCAAAAACGGTTGATTGTGTGTTTATTGGATATGTAACCAATAGCAAGGCATATCGTTTTCTGGTTCATAAATCAGAAAATCCTGAGATTCACATTAATACGATAATAGAATCAGATAATGCTGAATTCTTTGAAACTATTTATCCGTATAAAAAGGAAAGTGAAGTGACCTGCCAAAAGTCAAAATGACCTCGGGAGGAAAAAACAGATGGTATGCCTAATGAAGAAAATCCAAGAAGAAGTAAACGTCAAAGGATATCTACTTCATTCGGTCTAGATTTTCTGACTTTTCTGTTAGAAAATGAGCCTCGTACCTTCAAGGAAGCAATGTCTTCCTCAGAAGCACAATATTGGAAAGAAGCTGTCAATAGTGAAATAGAATCCATATTGAACAACCATACCTAGGAATTGGTTGATCTTCCTCCTGGTAACAAAAAGTTGGGTTCTAAATGGATTTTCAAGAAGAAAATGAAGGATGATGGTACTATTGACAAATACAAGGCAAGACTTGTTGTCAAAGGATTTAGACAACGAGAAGGTCTTGACTATTTTGACACATACTCGCCGGTAACAAGAATTACATCCATTCAGATGCTAATAGCGTTAGCTGCCTTGTATGGTTTTCAAATCCATCAAATGGATGTAAAAACAACATTCTTAAATGGTGATCTTGAGGAAGAAATTTACATGAACCAACCTGAAGGGTTTGTGGTTCCGGGAAAAGAAAAGAAGGTGTGTAGACTTGTCAAGTCCCTTTATGGACTAAAACAAGCACTCATGCAATGGCATGCAAAATTTCACCAAACAATGTTGTCAAATGGTTTTAAGATTAATGAATGTGATAAATGTGTTTACATTAAGAACGTTCCAAATCATATAGTCATTGTTTGCTTATATGTTGATGATATGCTAATAATGAGCAAAGACATTGCCGACATTCAAGCTACAAAACGTATGTTTGCTAGTAAGTTTGATATGAAAGACTTAGGAGTTGCTGATGTAATTCTAGGAATTAAAATTTAGAGGACTCCTCAAGGTTTAGCTTTGTCTCAGTCACATTATGTGAAAATGGTACTGGAAAAATTCAAGCACTTGGAATTTAGAAGTGCAAGAACTCCAATTGACTTAAACCATCATCTTATAAAGAATAAAGGTGAAAGTACGTCTCAATTGGAGTATGCTCGTGTGTTGGGAAGCTTAATGTACATCATGAACTGTACACGACCTGATATAGCTTGTGCAATAAGTAAACTTAGTCGATTCATAAGTAATCCCAACAAACATTACTGGGTGGCAATGAAACGAGTTATGGGATACTTGGAGTATACCCAAGACTACGCTTTGCACTACAATAAATATCATGCGGTTATCGAAGGATATAGTGATGCAAATTGGATAACCAGCTCAACAGAAACAAAGTCCACAAATGGATATGTTTTTACTGTTGGTGGAGGAGCAATATCTTGGAAATCTTCCAAACAGATGTGTATCGCTCGTTCTACAATGGAATAAGAGTTTATAGCTTTGGATAAAGCCGGTGAAGAAGCTGAATGGCTTCGAAATTTCTTAGAAGACATTCCGTTCTGGCCAAAGCCTTTGGCTCCTATTTGTATACATTGTGATAGTGAGGCTGCCATAGGACGGGCAGGGAGCATTATGTACAACGGAAAGTCTCGTCATATACGACGAAGACATAACACCGTTAGACAACTACTTTCTAGTGGAATTATCACCATTGATTATGTAAGATCAAAGGATAATGTGGCGGATCCGCTTACAAAAGGCTTATCTAGAGAGAGAGTTGAGAAATCATCTAAGGGAATGGGACTATGGCCGAAGACAAGTCAACATGGCGGTAACTCTACCTAGAATTTTGGATGTTCCGAGATCTAGGTTCAAGGAGCTCAAACAAAGTTGTGATTGACCGGTTCAACATTGTCAAAATAAAATCTTTGGTCCATTCTCGTGATGAAGACAATGTTCAGTAACATGGATAGAACTTTACACGTTCTTTAATGATTACCAAAGTTTGATGAGGTATATATCAAATAGTGTCAATCTAAAGGATTACACATTTAGGAATCACCTACGTAAGTGTGAAGTATAAGCCGCTTCAAGGAGAATTCTGTAAGGCCAATTCTCTACGCACTTATGAGACCAGGCGGTGTTCATGGCTAAAACGAACACAACAATGAGAACCAAAAGACCGGTAAGGGTTGGTTGTGTGACATATGGCTGTCTAGGTATACACTAAAGTTCGACGGTTCAAAGATATCAAATCTACCGATTGACCGAGTATATCCGACATATGTTCACTACGGAAAGTTCAAAGGGAAACCTACTTATCCAGATGCAATTAATCCTCACTTGCAAAATCACATAGCTTTCATCTATGATCTTTCTTGATACAGACATTCCCATTCATATGGGGGATTGTTGGACTTAAAGCCATTGGGCTTTAAAATAGAAGAAGCGTGAATTGGAAATGGAGGGAAATAAAATGGAGGAAAAATGAAAATTTGAAGAAGTGAACTTTTGTCTTGCACTTTGTCCCTCATTGGTGAGGGACAACCACATTTGTGTGCTTATATATAGAATCACTTCTTAAAGCTCTTAAAAGGAATTGAAGAGAATGAACCCTCGCGCCGTCGTCGTCGCTCGCTCGGCTCGGCTTTGGATTTGGATTTGGATTTGTCAAACGATCGATGAGATTATTTTTTGGACAAAATTTATTTAATTATTTAATAATTAATTAAATGCCAAGTCACTCCCTTCTCTCTTCTTTCTCTCTCTAGCTGCGATGAACAGTAGCGACACAACAGTTCACTGGCCATAACTCCAGTGTCCACCGTTGAAAATTCACAAAATTGGTGTCTAAATAAGCTCCTAATCTTTGCGCACAATCCCCAATTGATTTCATCTCCAAACTCGCAACCAATTGTTCCAGATCTACGAATTAATGTAGAGGTTACTGTAGCACGCAGGTTTTGTGTTTTGAGCGGCCATGGATGCCTTCGTCTCTCCCCAGCTCCATGCTGTGGGAGAGTCCAGTCAAAATCCAAAGGAAACAATTGTTAAACACAATCCAAAACAAACATATGCTGAAAGAATTGTTGGTCACAAATCTGACGCGTTGAAATTGAAAATTGAGTTATGTCCAGTTACTGTTATTCATGGAGAACCAACTGTTGAATTCACCATTGAAGAGGTTAACTCATTCACCATTGAAGAAAGACTGTATCAAGCAGTAATTCTAAAATTCTCGTATGGGAAACCAGATCTTCATGAGTTGCGACAAGCTATTCCAAAGCAATTTAACGTGAAAGGATATTGTAATGTTAGGCAACTAGAATATCGACATATCTTGGTAAAGTTTGATCTTTTTGATGATTTTGTCCAAGTTTTGTCGAGAACTACTAGTTATATTACAGCAAAAGGTGAAGAATTCTTTTATAGAACTTTCCCGTGGACGATAGGATTTAATCCTCGCGAAGAAACGTCAAGAGCAGTGGTATGGATTTCGTTACCAGATTTGCCTGCAAATTTCTTCGCAAAAAAGTCCTTATTATCCATAGCCTCAGGAGTGGGAAAGCCATTAGCAGTGGACAAAGCGACTCATGATAGAACGTGACCAAGTACGGCGAGAGTGAAGGTGCTACTTGAGCTGCTGGACAAACATCCTAAGCGAGTTAGGATAAATATTGTGGATACAATTTCTGGATGGTTAGTTGAACATTACCAGCAGATAATATATGATAATCTCCCTAAATTTTGTACATGTTGTAAACACCAAGGACATGATGTAAAATCATGCCGTTGGAAGATAGAGAAAAGTAATGAAGAAGCTGCACCAATTGTTGAAGTTGAAGGGTCGTGTAATCTTGACAAATTAGAAGGGGATGCTAGAGACTATCTTAATGCAAAAAGGGCTGAAAAAAATGGTAGATAATATAGCAAAGACGACTGTGGTCGAGCAGCAAGAGGTGCAAACTACAATGGAAAATTGAACCGGTAACTTGAACATTGAACGAGCAGTGAATGATAAGGGTCCAGCTTTGGCGATTAATCTTGTGGGGCAGGCCTATGATGAGCTACATGTTTCTACTGCTGCAACTCTTATTGATCGACCTGAAAGTTCAGATATGGAACACAAAAAGGCTAATGAGGATCGAGATGGTGCAGCGTTGCAACTTGGGAAGGATAAAAAGCATGCTGCTATTCAAGGTTCTGCTGGTAACGCCCTACATGTTACACAAGTAGCAGTTGTCCAGCACTCTACTAATTTATCTGATCGAGGAGTGCCCAGTACCTCTCATGGGAGGATAGAAAATAATGCAGGAGGTTTCAAAGCTCCTGTTGTAATTGATGATAGTTTGGAGTGGGCAAATGGTACAGAAGCAACGTTTGACGAAATGGACAATTCAGTTGGAGTTTTGCTACCCAATACTGGGGAATGGAAAAATGCTTCTGGTTTGACTCATACAGTTGATCGAGCATATATTGATCCAAATGGTAAAAGAGTAGGGCAACTGGAAGTATCTGCTGCACAAATATGTAAATTTCAAGGTGTGCAAAAGGAAAGAATTGGAGAAGGTAATGTACAACAATGTATAGTTGAGAAGGAGAAGATAACAGATATAAAGGAGAAACAACCTACTGAGGCACCTGGTGAACCAAGGAAATCTGATACAACTCCAAGCAAAGTAGCTACTAAGAGCAACAACTGGACAATGGTCAATACATCACCTAGCAAGAAGAAAGATGCTTTTCAAAATCAGATTGTACCATCACAAGTAATTGGAGTATCAAACTCTTTTGATGTTTTGGTCAATGAGGGTGAGCATGATATGAATAAGGCTATAAATAAGGAGCAACAGAGGGATGATGAGACACAATCAGTAGATGGAAAAACCAACTCTACATGGAATGTCCATGAGCAAGGTAAGAAGGAAGCTAGGAATATATTGCAACTGATGCAGGGCGACACAGGTTTAAATGATCGACTTGGGATTGCAACAGATAAAAATCACATTGTTGAGGCAAGTCAAGTACATGATGATCCTACAACAACAATGCACATTTCCAATACAGATCTAGCTAAAATGGTAGAGAATGCCCAAGCAGCTATGATGATGAACACAACTCCAAAAAATGGGCAACCACAACCTTTACGTAGTAACACGCAGCAGCAAAATTCCAAGAACATAGATGATCGTCTCACTATTTCGAAGGACGTTTTTCGTGTTGATAAGCAAAAGGCAGAGGCACACAGTTCAAATGCACCTACAATGCATTTTTCCAACCCTCAAGTAGAACAAATCATCAAAGATGCTCAGAATGAAATGATGAAAAATTCTACTATTGTGAAACAACCTGTGGTCACTTTGAACACCTCCTTATATGATATCCCTTCTCAATCTGCGGAGTCGTTTGGGGAATTAGAAGGTGAATCTAGGCAGTTTATGTTGTCAACGGGGAATAACAACGAGGTTATACAAACAAACGTGAGGCTTAAGGCTATTACATCCAAACTGTGGCAAGATCAACGAGACGAAGATGAAGAGGAGGACTGGGGCGATGGTTTTGCAGGATACTCAGCTGAAGAATGTGACGAGGAGGTGGATCAGGAGAGTGCAGGTGAGGAGCTTGACTCTCTAGTTAAGTCAAAGTCTCATGGAAAAATTGCAGCAGTCCCCACGAGCAAATTAAACCTCCATGCTCTTGCATTTGTTCCCAGAATGTCTCCTAGTGCTGCAATTCAAAATGCCCCAGCTGGAATTTTGCCTCAACATGTAGCAACTTCTTCCAAGCAGCTTACTATAGGTGCTAAGAGTTGTTCCCCAAATACAAGTCCAAGTCAAGCTGCAACAGCAGGTACAAGGCAGACTGTTAAAGCTACACATCCTACAGCTGATCGGGCAAAAACTGGGCAGTAGCAACTGGTCACCACTAAACCAGTTATTTCAGAGGAGGAGAGAAAGCTTTTGGAAGCTATGGTAAGTTCCATACCTATAAATCCTATTACATCTAGCACAGGTCCTGTAGGTAGGAATAACAACAAATTACAACACATTGGACAACAACAAAGTAAGGCAATGGTGGCAACTGGAGAATCTGCCTTGGTGTCACTAGATACGATTCAAAATGAACCACAACCTGTGAATTTAGGGAGAGAGTTTTTTGAACAAGGAGAAGAAGATGCAATGTTACAACAGTGTAGAGAAGATGCGGCAAGAAAAGGGGATTTATCACCAATGCATAGTGGAAAAATTTGCAAATCTCATACAAGGAAGAATAGTTGGGAAGACAAGGTTAGTGATTTTTTAAATGTTAGACGACCTCCAATGAGAGTTGCCAAACAAAAGAAGGCCGCCCCAACTACATCAACAAAGTCCAATCGTTCAAAAAAGAAATCATAAATTTTGAATACATCTTGAAGAATTGGGATTGTGATGAAAAAGAGTTACAAATTGAAGAAATTACAAGTTCGGACAAGAAGGGACAACATTTTAATTCCTTCATCATTTTATTCTACCATTATGTTAGTATACTCATTTGTAATATCATCACAGAGTATGTTATAAACTCTATGATGATCATTAAATATTTGGTTCTTTTCAATTCTTTCTTTTTACATGCTTGTTAGTAAGCGAGGCTTTTTATTTGCCTCAATAGGATTAGTAAGGTAAGGTTTAGCCCGGTTTGTATTGCCTTGGTCCTATGCCTTTGGAAAATATCCACACGGTTATGAGATTATATGCCCTCGTGAGACGTTGCCGACAACTACACCATGAATCCTCTACATGAGGCTGTCATCATAAGGCAGTGTGAGGCGCAGAGGAGTGATTATATAGCCAAGGCATATAGGTAACAATATCGGTGCTATTGTCCCCCTTATTTGTACTTTTCCTATTTGTTGTATTTTTCTGTTCTTTTATTAATAAAAAACTTAGCCATAGGCGCTTGCCTAGTGGATTGCCAAAAACAAATATACGCCAGAATCTTGCTGAAGATTCAGAGAGCCTATCTGACCGCGATTCTGCCGCGGTCGCGGTGGAACCGCGACAGGTTTATTCAGAGAGCCTCTCTCTGAAAAGCCACATTTCCAGACACCTCTTCTGATATTTGCCTATAAATTCTGAGGCAAGGCTGCATCTTCTATACGAAAAAAACACTCTAGAACTTCTTTCTTTCTGAATACATTGCATCCTAATTCGCAGTCTCTCTCTCTCAAATTCGTAAGTGTGATTTGCTCCGTTCTTTGAGTTCGTTGGTATCCTGCAATTTGTATTGCCACTGTTGCAGGAAGGTTTATTCCGCTTTATCCTGGGAGGATTTAATCCATTACCTTGGCAACGTGTGGGGGGGTTAAAATTCCTTAAGGACGCACAAGAAAATTGTGGACTCGGAATATTTCTGATTCTTTATTGTTTTCTAGATTTCTTTATTCTTCTAACAATTTTGTTTTCTGATTTATGTTTTAACACAGTAACGCTCACAATACCAGCGTTATTTGCAGCTGCTGTGTTGGTGCTGTCTACTAGCCTCAATGTCATTGGACCAGGATTCATAAAAGAGATAGTTCGAATTTCATGACGTATGGCTTCCAGTTGAGCAATGGTATCTTGCAGTTCCTTATGCACCTGATTAAAAAATCGAGATGAAGGATAAAATAACAAGTGGTAACATTTCATTTCAAGCTAATAAGCTATTATGCAACACAAAGCAAAATTTAGTCAATCAGCTTAAGAGCGATAACAAATTCTATATCAGTCCTTGTCTTGATGCAAAACCTCAGCCTTAAAAATCGAAAGGGAAAACAGCTACATGGACACTAGACACCTACTAATCATATAACGCAGATTGAACTTTATGAAGCAGTACAATAAGTTTGAACTTAATGTATAAAAAAAATGGAAGTTTGAAGTTAGTCACACCAATGCATTATAAGACTAGGAGTTTAAACAAAAAATATTGGGCAGATTTAGGCAGTAAGAAAGAAACCTGACGAGCTTGAGACTGCTGCATAACACTTTCAAATTGACCACGGGCCAATTGAACATAACCAATGGAACGCCCAGCAAATCTGCCAGCTGTTCTTGCTATGATTGGCAAATCTTTAGGTCCTAAGAACATAAATTACTTTTTTTAAAAGGTCAAACCATATCATCTGCGCCCACACACGCGTACACATATAGTGAACAAGATATTTCCCATTAAGATATGCACAAATCAACAACACCCAGTAGCAATTACATTGAACAAAGTGATTAATTTCCTTAACACAGCTATAACAAGCATATTTGATAGTTTGCATTATCTTTTGCAATCAAAACTTAATTACTCAATGGATCATTTTAAACCTATTTTAAAATTACCTACTGTTTATCTTCTAAATTTACTTGAAATATCACCCTAAAATAGGTCAAATTGACCTCTAAATACAATTTTGGACACCTAAAAATGGGAAAAGGGAGTAAGTCGCAGAATAATATTCTGGACTCACATATTAAACCCAACTGGAAAAAAAATGAAAGAGTACCAATAAGAGCAGCAGTAGCGCCAAGCAAGACAAATAGCTCTCCGTATGAAATTCCCAACATATCTCTTCTTTCACTTTGTTTCTGTCATATGTTTGAAGAGGAACGCGATAGGAGATTGTAAAACAAGGACCCGGCCTTATAGGAAATTTGGTCGGAGAATTCGTCTGAGAGTACCCCGCCGGTGAGTCGTTAGCACTTAACCATGCTAGAGACGGTGGACCACGCTGAGGGTAATTGGCTCTCGATGAACAAATGAATTGGAAGATTTCCGAAATTGAAGATTTTGTGATGAACTTTCAATAAATGTGACTTTTCAAATTTATATTTTAACCATCACCTGTTTTAACGATCGAAAAGAGTGTTTGAGCAAATAAATACTAAACCAATTAGTAATAAATGCTTAATAAATCCTACACTAAATAGAGCAAAATTCTTGTACACCGAGTAGAGTTTAGAAGCATTAAATAGTGAGCATAATATGCTATGATTGATGAAATATATAATGTCGTAAATGTATAGTAAATGCAAGAAATGATAAGAATTATAGTGTGAAGGAACTGTCACCTAATGATTGTGTGATTGGGTACTTCCTTTCTCTGATGTCATGGAAAAATGAGCAATCAATATATATATATATGGGGTCTTGAAATTTATGAATAAAGGCTGAATAACATATGCTTGAACGAAAGGAATAAGATAACTCTTCCGTATATTCTTCTCTAAACTTTACAATATCTATTAGTTCTCAAAAAGGCAGATCCACTCATTGTTCACTATCTCCTCCTATTTATAAGGAACATTCTCCAAAAAAATCCTAAAAAGTACAACATAAAGAATATTCTTCATGTCTCTGTCTGAGTTTAAGTTACAGTTATTATCTTATCTCAACTGCGCGCTTCTAGTCGCCGGCCTTCATTTGGAGAACTGTCAGTCATTGTGTCGTGATTGACCCCGTCCTATGTCTTGCTTATCCGTTACCGTGGTTACCAAATTTGGACCTATACAGTTAGTCCCTCTGTTTGTAATGAGATAACACCAACCTTCTCACATTAATTTTTTATCAAACTTAATCATATTAAGCTAAAATATATTGTTGTAAACACTATCCTATTTTCTCCATCAATCTAAAAACAAAGTCTTTTTTTAAGGAGTCAAATCCCGATTAAAAAAAAAGTTGATTTGCATACTCTTAAACTGTCATATTTAAATTTAATCCTTCTTTCGACGGATTTTTTTCTTTCTTTGCACAAAAATATGATAATATTAACAGGTTCCCTTTGAAAAGGTTAAATAAGGTCATGTTAGAGTTGGAAGTCTTGTATCTCTATATCACCTATTAACTTTTTTGTTGACTTCTTTTGCCCCATATCGTTTATGAGTCTCTTTCCATGCATTAGAGTTTCAAAAGTTTGGTTTTAATTTAATTTTTTGGAGTGTAGATATATAAAATTTATTGGGTCTAATCCATATAAAATTTGGATTAAATTCAATTGGGTTAAATGATTAATTTGGGATTTACAAGTTAAATTAGTCCATTTTATTATTGTCGAGCTCAAGGTTCTCTTCATCTTAAGGCCCAGACTCGTACCATGTGTCAAGTGACATGGCATGTCCAGTCAAATCCAAAGCCAACAAAATGATGCCACGTGTTAAATGATGTGGCAATCCAAGTCAAAAAGCAAGAACTAACCACAAGTCGCCAAGTGGCTAAAATGACATGGCCCAATCAGAATCAAGCAAGAGAGTTCTTATGTAACTTGATTGTCCATCCTCTACAACTATAAATAGAGGGGGTTACATAACTCTCAGGAGACATTTTTCAGAGTTGGAAAAGAACACTCCGCAATTGGTGAAGTCATCCACAAACAGAGAGATCAATCATCAAGTGCGTAGTTCTTCAACAAAGGAGTGATCAACGGAGTTCTTCTTGGAGATCAACCCGTAACAATAAAGTGTTGCTCGACGTTCTTGGCGATTAAATACATCACAAGGAGGTCTGCATTATCCTATATTCGAGAAAGACGCTTCTCAAGCCCTCGAATTACGGAGAATTTTAGAGAAGATAATCAAGGGATACATAGAATTGTACTCACAAATATTTATCAATAAAATCACTTTTTCTTCATATTATTTTTGTTGCAGTTTATTTTTCGTATTACGAAAATTTATTGCGAACAAATTTTGGCACGCCCAGTGGGACCAATTTTACCTTTCATCTCTCCTTCTTGCAAGTTGAAAACTACAAACTTCAGATCTACTGCTACAATGGCCTTCCACAAGTGTGATGTTCCATGCAAAGATGCTACTGTTGCCGCATCCACTGAGCTTAGTAATGTTGGCCCAATCACTCGAAGCAAGTTCAAGGCTAGTGGCTTGGATGGATCCGAATACTTCGCCTCCTTGGAGATGGCAAAGAAAAGCAGATCTCATATGACGTTCGTAGCCGCCATCTCTAGGGGCAACACCCCATTTTCGATGTTTGACTAACTTTCTCAAACAGCCTCAAACCTTGGCGGATTTGAGGATTTGGTGGATTCTTCATTTTCAATGAAAATCAATGCCTTGATGACTGACGCAACTAACGTGGACGAAAAGTTTGCCATGATGGAACAAACTATAGAGGTTTTGAAGAAATCTGTTGAAGACAAAGACCTTCAAATCGCTCAACTCATGAACAAATTGGAGGCCTATGCACCTGGAGAGTCGAGCCATGTCCCTCCTCGTTCACCTGTCTTCACCTCCCAGAAAACAACTGTTGAGGAATCATTTGCAAAGTTAAACATTCAAAAGGAAAAGCAATCTACTTCAGTTGCAACGTTATCTGTCCAACAATTGCAAGACATGATAACAAACACTATCAAAGCTCAATATGGCGGACCATCGCAAAGTTCATACTTCTCTAAGCCTTATACTAATAAGATTGATTGTTTAATCATGCCCATCAATTATCAACCACCAAAGCTACATCAATTTGATGGCAAAGGGAACCCAAGGCAACATATTCCCCACATTGTCGAGACTTATAGCAATGCTGGAACGCATGGTAACCTTTTGGTAAAACAATTTGTTCGTTCTCTGAAAAAGAACGCATTTGACTGGTATATTGACTTGGAGCCCGAGTCCATTGATAGTTGGGAGAAACTTGAGAAGGAATTCCTCAATCGTTTTTATAGTACCCGAAGAACTGTAAGCATGATAGAGTTGACAGGCACCACGCAAAGGAAGGACGAGCCCGTGGTAGATTACATTAATCGTTGGAGGGCGTTAAGTTTGGATTGCAAAGATCGTCTTTCAGAAATATCTGTTGTGGAGATGTGTATTCAAGAAATGCACTGGGGCCTTTTGTACATTTTACAAGGGATCAAACCGCGAACTTTTGAAGAACTAACAACATGAGCGCATGATATGGAGTTAAGCATCGAAAGTCATGGAAAGGCATCTCCATTTGCTGATCAAAAAGAGTTCAAGAAAAATATTGCATCAAAGAACCAAACCAAAGAATCAATGGCGGTGAAAGCAACTTCTATGAAGGTCACTACTAAGCAAAAAGTGAAGGAGGATAAGACCCCGAGTCAATATCCCAAAGAGGAGAAGCGTCATCCCACCTTGAAGGAATTAGAGGCGAAGGTTTATCCATTTCCAGATTCAGACATACCCACAATACTTGATGAACTGCTGGACAAGAAAATCATCGATCTACCTGAATTAAAAAGCCCAGAAGAAATTGGCAAAGTTGGCGATTTGAAATACTGCAATTTCATCGCGTCATTAGCCATCCTACAGAGAAATGCTTCATCTTGAAGGAGAAAATCATGGCTCTTGTAAGTGAAGGAAAAATAATCATAGACATGGATGAAACTGCAGAAGCAAATCAGGCAAGTGCCGCGCTCAAGGAAAAGAAGTGTTCAAAGTTGCATAACGTGTCAAGCACTGCCTTCTTACAATTTGGAAGTTTCGAGCCCGTTGAAGTTGATCTTCTAAGGAAAACTCTTGAAGGTTCACTAGAGCTAGACAATCGCTCAAAAGACAAAAACGATGAGGGGTAGATTCTAGTCACTCACAAGAAGGGAAAACATCAGGCAATTTCGAGGCTACGAATTCCTGATTAAAGAGAAATGATGAGTAATGCAAATAGGCTACAATCACCAAGAAATATCAAATCTTCTATTAACAAGAAGATTAACAGTGCCTTATCGCCGAAGTTCCAAAAGCCCATCACATTACATGAATTCTTTCCTGGAATTCATGCCAAAGATGGTGCTAAAAAAGCTTGGGATCTTTATCGATGAGCTATTCAAAAGTAACCTAATAATCCAAGGTTTCAACCAAGGGGGACAACGAGCCATATGTATGAACCACGTAGGATTATCCATTGGTGAGATAAATTCAAACACCCTGATTCACATAATAGATGTTAAAACATCATACAACTTATTGCTTGGACGTCCTTGGATTCATGAGAATGGGGTGGTATCATCTACTTTGCATCAATGTCTGAAGTATAGAAGAGATGGTGAGATAGTCAAAATTGATGCAGACATCAAGCTTTTCACTGAGACGGAGTCATACTTTGCAGACGCAAAATTCTACATTGATTCTTGTGAACCGAAAGTAGAGAAACCATCATCAGATGACGAAGATGATGTCAAGTCAGAAGAGGAAAATGAGGTTCAATGGACTACCACCAAGCTGCCTCAGAAGGGAACGGAAGAAGTATCCATTAAGCTATCATCATCTGAAGGTGACATACAGATAACAACTGAGGAACATCTGATTTTTCGCTATGTTCCACGTGAGCGTCGAAAGAAAGGGAAACCTTTGCTACAGGAATGTACTCCAAATAAGCAAGTGAGTCACAAAGATATCCAACATTTGAAGGAGCATATGACTGTCCCAGTTGCACAAATCCCATCCGTGACTTGTGAGTCTGCTAAAGGCCATCTCCAAGTCGATAAAATAAAAGGGCACTATGATCCTAAGGCCTTCATACAGCTTGAAAAGTCTGGTTATGACTTCTCCAATCCATCACGACTAGGAGAACTAAAAGACAAAGTCACTGGTGAAAAGATACATGGTGTTAATGAGTCCCAAATAAAGTTGAGAAAGTAAGGGCACTACGTCGCCACTCCAAAGTTTGGGTTAGGGTTCAGTGTGGCAGAGCCTCTTCGAATTTCATCAAAGAGAAGTAAAAAGATAGCTTCATCACAATACACCTCGGTAGAGGAGATGAAAGAAGTTAAGGGCAAGAAAATAAAACAACGGGCTTCAGTACTTGATCGCATTGGAGGCTCAACCCCTCATGTCTCAATGTTTGAAAGGCTAAGTCACAAAGGTGAACGTGTATCTTCCAAACATCTAAAAGAAGTTTCCACTACCTCAAAGACCTCTGTCTTTTGTCACCTAGGGGCCACAAGGAAGTCGCCATCTAGAAAGATACTGTCAAAACATAAGGAGCAAGTCCATGAGGAGCGGGATCATTTTGAAGTTGTTACTGACAAAGAAAATTGTAGTGCTTTCCCATCACGTATGAATAGGAAGTCTATTTTGTCAATATCCGCAGATGGTCCACTGAAGGAGCAAAGGAGAACCATTGTTTACACTTGCCAGCCTCGTAAAGAATCAAAGAAAGAGAAAGAGGCCATGCCGACCATCTAAGGAAGTCAAAGAGAAAAGTCAGACTTTGTGGAAACATCCTATCACATAACTATGGAAGATATCCCATGCCTTAACGTTGATGATGAAGTACATGAGGCTCCCCCTCAACTAGAAGATAGCGGGCAATCAACTGTGGATGAGCTTAAGGAACTCGATTTAGGTACTTCGAAAGATCCACGCCTCACCTTCATTAGTGAGCTTCTCATTCCTCAAGAGGAGGAGGAATACTCCAAGTTGTTGACCGAGTACAAAGATGTCTTCGCTTGGTCGTATAAAGAAATGCCTGGTTTTAGTCCTAAGGTAGATGTCAATCATTTAGGGATCAAAAGTGGAGTACGCCCTGTGAAGTAGTCATTGTCACACCTCCTTTTTGTGTGCCTACCCCGAAGGATAAATGCGTGAGGGAGTTTTTCCAATTTAAGTGACAATATTCGAAATGGGATTATTTATTTAATTCAGAGTCGCCACTTGGGAAAGTTTTGGCTTTTGGTGTCCTAAGTCACCGGTTTATCTTGAATCCCAATTCGAGGAAAATATTCGACTTTCCGAATGAAGTCTGCGAACCAGAAATTCTAAGTAAGGAATTCTGTTAACCCGAGGGAAGGTGTTAGGCACCCCCGAATCCCGTGGTTCTAGCACGGTCGCTTAAATTGTTGTAGTGGCTAAATATCTGATTTTTATACGTGTTATGACTTGTGTGCTTTTATTAAGTTTAAACCACTTTTATTATTACTATTTTTTAATAGAATTGCAACGTCGTGAAAACGTATCTCGAACCTCGTCACAATCAATGTACCCGTGGTCATAGACACGTTTCGACTCCGTTGAGATTTGGACTTAGGTCACATAAATGCGCACCCATGTTTAGGAAAGTAATATTATTAAAAACGTGCCTAAAGAGACTAGCACGTTATTATTTTTGGGGAGGGCCGTGAAATTCACTAAACGGCCCATCCCAAATTCTAAGTATTTAATATATACATTTATGAGGGCCTCATGGTTTGTGCGTTTTATTCGGTGAGGCTCGTCTCATTTATTTTAAAAGGATAATCTTAAAGTGACTACATTTTCTATTTTTGTTCGTCTCAAAAATGAAAGAAGAAAATATATGCTAATTAAATTACATGTTTGGCAAGTTCGGGCCTCTTATCAATTATTAGATTACAAAAGATGCTAACGCAAAATTGCGATCGAATTTGCTCAAAAGAAAATTGTTTTGTGTCTTATTCTATAATTAAATATTACCAAAATAAAAATGAAATTATAAATAAAATATGGAATTGAGGAACAATATTATCAAAACAAACAAATTATTCTTTAACTAATTTAGACTTCACATTATTAGATGAATTGAACCATTGGAACTAATTATTTTTTTTTAACTATTTGAAACTGAACCAACCTTGACTACCAATGCATACGAAAGTTGTTAAAACTTAATCGACACTTTGAAAATCTATTACATTTAAAGGAACTCTAACAAGCCTTGTTCGAAATCAACTCATGTCTAATCAAGTTAATGACCTTAGCCTTACTACATCGAATCAAACATCAAATACGGCAGACCTACTGATTCTGCGAAATTACTGGCTTAATATCATACTTTTCTAATGTGAGTCAACATTTAACATGCTTATTTTCAGATTACCACTACGGGATATGACATTTATAAGCTATCTACATAATTTAACATTCTGTCACAAAAATCTACACGCCTAAAACATTTCCAATTATACAGTCATGTTTCTATTATTCATACAGAATATAAAAACAGAGCTAATATTGGATAAATCTACTTCATTTAACATCTATAGCATTAAAGACGACAAATAGCATCCAAATGTGCAGGTTTGCTGCATAATTTCGTTTCAACTTCAACTCAGGTTACATCAAGGTGATTCGAAATATGTACCTAGAATTCAATGTTCAAAGGAAGAAGAAGAAAAAGTCAAGCAGGAGCAGTAGCAACAACACAACAACACAACAACAGCAGGTTCAGCAACAACAAAACCAATAACGACCAGTGGAATAAACTAGTAACAGATTGAAAACCAGCAGTACCAAAATGCAATTGCAGTCAAAGCAGAAGAGAGACGAATACAAAACGCAGTAGTTTACTGATTTTGAATAACACTCAAGGAAAAGCAAACGGAAATTATTCAAGTAAAAGTTCAACTTGTTTTTCTCTTTTGCTCTCAAAAAAAAAATTCAGTCAACTCTCTCAACTTTCTTTTTTTCTCCTCCTAGTCTCTCAAAAAATGACTCTATTTATAACAAGACTCTTGTCTTGAACCAACTCACCCGAAATATTCCCATGATTGCATGCTTTGTTCCCCACTATTTTGTGTCTTGTCCCCCACTATATTAAACTAAAGAATTATTCCCCACTATCTTGTGTCTTGTCTCTCATTATATTAAACAAATATATCACCTCCCCACTAACTTATGTCTTGTCCCCCACCATGTACTATTTTATTATTGTTAATTCCTAGTGGACAGAGCACTCAAATAAATTATTTTTTAAGACTTTAAATCCCAAAAATACCCCTGAAACTACTGAAATTACCGTTCTACCCCATCCCCTTTCAACCTGTACCGGATCAATATCAGCGATATCCAAATCCTCTTGATTAATTATCCAATTACAGCAGCTATAACCAAATCAATCCTAACAATTGACAAATTAAACGCATGAAACTAACTCCCACTTCAGTTTGTCATGGTCAAATTCATATCAACAAACTTAATATGACAAACAAGTAGATTCAAATCACTAAACTCAATCATCATTTGAACTCAAACTAAATCAAACAACATCATAACAAAGATAAATGATTCGAACTAAAATAAACACTTGGGACCAACACATAAACACGCGGCATTAAATCACTTGATGAAAAACTAACAAACTCCAAATGAAATGAGCCCGAATCTGTCACCTTCATCAACATATCCAACAAATCCAAACAGATCGGGGGTGCAACAAGAATATCATTTCCGTGTAAAATATTTACAAATTAACACATTTGTCATGGAAGCGCAAGCAGCAGGAATTAAGAATAGAGAAACGGAACCTTTCATTGAATGACCAACCCGAGTCGACGTACAAGAGACTCGATCAAAACTTTACCGGACCAAAGCTTGAACCTCGACGGAACTGAGCAGACCTTGGATGGCTGGTGTTTGGGAGACGGACTGGGCGTGTGATGTTGCTGGGTTTGGCTGGAGGTGAACGACGAAGCTCAGGCGTGGTGGAGCTGGAGCTTGCGACTGGAGGAGTAGTGGCTGGAGCTCGCGACTGTGGTCGTTCATGGCTTGGAGCTGGACGATGGTGGTTTGTGTGTTAAAGTTGGAGGTCGTGAGGACGACAAAGAAGATGAAACAACAGCGACGGGGCTGGACGATGGTGGTGGTTACGTATTCGAGCTGGAGGTCGTGAGGACGATGAAGAAGATGATCGTTCACGGACAACACGACATTGAGGTGAAGGTCGACGGATTGCTTCACGTCGCTGCTGGAGCTGCTCACTAATGGAGTCGATGATTTCTGGGTTCAAGTTGGAGGCGGTGAACAGCAGTAGTATTGACGGAAAATGAGGGGTCGTTGGGTGTTTTGGAGAAGATGAAGCGAGGGGGGCGGGTGGTTTGTTAGGTTTATGGTTAGGGAAATGAAAAAATGAAAAATGAATAAAGGGGTTGGGTCTTTGGGGTTATGGACTGGGTCGACCCGGTTTGAAATGGACCGGGTCATAGGGGAAGGCTGGGTATTTGGTTTAAAATTTGAAGAAAAGGCCAAATCCGATTTCTTCTATTTTTGTTCTTTTCTATTTATTCAATTTCCTAAATAATAAAGCTAAAAAAATGCTAAGATTAAATTATAAAACCCAAAATTATCTCAAAATACTAATTAACTCCTAATAACAATTATCACACATTTAAATAGTAATTAATGATAAAATCACACAATTTGGACGTTAAATGCTAAAAATGCAACGTACATTATTTTTTATGATTTTTTTTATTTTGTAAAACAAATTTAATTAAATATTAAATGCAAACGCGACATATTTTTATATTTTTACTAATTTAAACAAATAAAAAATGCACAGACAAAAATACAAATAATTATCCAAAAATGCCACGAAAATTCAAAAATCGCACACAAAGGAAAATTGTTTTATTTTGGATTTTTGGGAGTAATTCTCGTATAGGGCAAAAATCACGTGCTCACAACTGCCCCTCTTTATCCGGAAACACGCAGGGTTTTCGTGCAAAGATAAAGTGAGCAGATACGAGCGATTTTTTCCCGTTGGAATACTCCGTGTGAAGCATTTTTTTTTTTGAAATATTTGACCGAACCTTTGCTTCAAAGGTTTCCTACATATCCTGGGCTAAACAGGAATCAGGTCAATGTAGTTCGGGAAGTTTTGGTAGCTGGGACTACCATGGGATTGCAATGCTGCTGTTGCATGCTGTTACTACTGCTTTACCGACCTCCTTATTACACCAAAGGAAAATTAAAACTAAGCTAGCTATGCCTATCAACTACGAGTTACAAGATTCCTATCTATAATTCTTTCACAACTTGATCTTGAGTCTTAGCTGATTCTGCTTGTAGACTTCGATCTGAATCTTGATGCTCGCAAGTTGTAGGCGGTTGTTTATTTCTGCGGCATTGAGTGAAGCGGGATTGGTGGAGCTCGTGACTTCAATCAGATTTTGAGCGATCTGCACTTTGTTTGCTCCAATATTTGGGAACATCTTCTTTTTGTTCTTTTCTTCCTTTCTTTATTCTGGATTGAGACTCACTCCGTAGGTCATCTCGATCCCTGTGCCTCGAGGTCAAACCTGCTCAGACAACAAAACAAACAAACGAACGAAATTTTTCTGCCCCAGTTTCACTAGGAAAATTTCGTGAGTTAATTGCCATAAAAATCTACAGAATTGATGAGGGGATTGGAAACCTCAAGTCTAAAAGGCGCAACTCAGAGATTGGAGCCCTAATGTTTGCAAAAGGCAAACCGCCCAACTCAGGGATTGGAGCCCTAATGTCGGCTAAAAGAAAATCGCTCAACTCAGGGATTGGAGCCCTAATGTCGGCTAAAGGAAACTTGCTCGACTCAGGGGGATTGGAGCCCTAATGTCAGATAAAGAAAATCACTCAACTCAGGGATTGGAGCCCTAATGTCGGTTAAAGGAAAATTTGCTCAACTCAGGGATTGGAGCCCTAATGTCGGCTAAAGGAAACTTGCTCGACTCAGGGATTGGAGCCCTAATGTCGGCTAAAGGAAACTTGCTCGACTCAGGGATTGGAGCCCCAATGTCGGATAAAGGAAAATTTGCTCAACTCAGGGATTGGAGCCCTAATGTCGGCTAAAGAAAATTGCTCAACTCAAGGATTGGAGCCCTAATGTTGGCTAAAAGAAAATCGCTCAACTCAGGGATTGGAGCCCTAATGTCGGCTAAAGGAAACTCGCTCAACTTAGGGATTGGAGCCCGAATGTCGGCTAAAGGAAAATCGCTCAACTCAGGGATTGGAGCTCTAATGTCGGCTAAAGGAAAATTTGCTCAACTCAGGGATTGGAGCCCTAATGTCGGCTAAAAGAAATCGCTCGACTCAGGGATTGGAGCCCTAATGTCGGCTAAAGGAAAATTTGCTCAACTCAGGGATTGGAGCCCTAATGTCGGCTAAAAGGAAATTCACTCAACTCAGGGATTGGAGCCCTAATATCGGCTAAAAGAAAATTCGCTCAACTCAGGGATTGGAGCCCTAATGTCGGCTAAAGAAAATTGCTCAACTCAGGGATTGGAGCCCTAATGTCGGCTAAAAGAAAATCGCTCAACTCAGGGATTGGAGCCCTAATGTCGGCTAAAGAAAATCGCTCAACTCAGGGATTGGAGCCCTAATGTCGGCTAAAGAAAATCGCTCAACTCAGGGATTGGAGCCCTAATGTCGGCTAAAGAAAAATTTGCTCAACTCAGGGATTGGAGCCCTAATGTCAGCTAAAAGAAATCGCTCGACTCAGGGATTGGAGACCTAATGTCGGCTAAAGGAAAATTTGCCCGACTCAGGGATTGGAGCCCTAATATCGGCTAAAGGAAACTTGCTCGACTCAGGGATTGGAGCCCCAATATCGGCTAAAGGAAAATCTGCTCAACTCAGGGATTGGAGCCCTAATGTCGGCTAAAGAAAATTGCTCTAACTCAGGTATTGGAGCCCTAATGTCGGCTAAACGAAAATCGCTCAACTCAGGGATTGGAGCCGACATTTCCCTAATGTCGGCTAAAGGAAAATCGCTCAACTCAGGGATTGGAGCCCTAATGTCGGCTAAAGGAAACTTTTTTAACTCAGGGATTGGAGCCCTAATGTCAGCTAAAAGAAAATTGCTCGACCCAGGGATTGGAGCCCTAATGTCGGCTAAATGTGACTAGGGAATGGAGGCCCTATGTCTACAATCTTAACTCAGGGATTGGAGCCCTAACGTTGGCAAAATGTGACTAGGGAATGGAGGCCCTATATCTACAATCTCAACTCAGGGATTGGAGCCCTAATGTTGGAAAAATGTGACTAGGGAATGGAGGCTCTATGTCTACAATCTCAACTCAGGGATTGGAGCCCTGATATTGGCAAAGGTGACTAGGGAATGGAGGCCCTATGTCTAAAATCTCAACTCAGGAATTGGAGCCCTAATGTCGGTAAAAGTGACTAGGGAATGGAGGCCCTATGTCTAAAATCTCAAACTCAGGGATTGGAGCCCTAATGTTGGTAACGGCGATTAGGGAATGGAGGCCCTATGTCTAAAATCTCAACTTAGGGATTGGAGCGCTAATATTGGCGAAAAATAGATTGATATTGGGGATTCTAAACTAACCCTTTTTGGAATTTTCTTCTTATTTCTCTTTTCGTTTTTTTTTGTTTAGTAAAAATGCAGGAAAGAATTTGGAGGAAATTTCCCTTATTGGGTTGATTCCTTGCTGCAAAGCTGTTTCTTGCACTTGTGCATTTCTTTTCCTTTTGGTTGCACTTGTTTCTTGCATGGTTGCTTTGGATTGCACCCGTTTCAATTTTCCAAACAAAGAACAATTGTCAGTTTGAAAAATGGTGGTTGGTTTGGTGGCCTTGATCATTCCAATTGCTTGGTCCCGACCTCATTTCTGTTGAGAAACTTTGCCATTGATTGGCTTCAAAGGCGACCCCCTTTCAAACTGATAAGACTCAGATTTCAAGATTTCATGATGACTCGCCCGTGTAAGGCTTTGGTTCTCATTCCGCTTTCCAGACCTTTGCCTTTGACTTTCTTCTCTTTTTTTTCTTTTTTTTTCAATGCCTTTACTTTGGAGGTAATCTAACATCATGATCAGTCGGGATTGGACTGACGCGCCACTGAGGCTGGGTATTTTCTTCACCTCTTGCCAGACGGAGCTCTGTGAAACCGGTCCTGTCACCTTTTCTTTCTAACACATTTTGGAATTTAGGGTTAAGCCGAAAGGGATTCAAGGAAAGGTAAACAAAGAGCGGAAAAACGAATTTAAAAGAGAAGCGTCCCTTTTGGGGGAAAAGAAGGACTTATCTGAGGTGCATGTTGGCTTCAAACTGACATGACATGCTTTTTGGACTGGATGCCCGAACCTCACGAACTTGCATTTCCTCATGAACCAAAACGGATCTATGTTTCCCAACCAGGGAACCTTGCCACAACTTCTGTGGTGAAATCATCTTTTCGGCCGACAGCGCCCTTTGCGGGTTTTCGCTAGTCGACCTCTCTCATTTCTCTTCTCACCATCGCCCTATAGTACCTTTTGCGGGTTTTTACTAAACGGACTCTCTCATTCTTGGTTTCTCTACTCTCCTCGCCTCATGGTGCCCGATGGTTTTCACCGACAAGACTCTCTCATTTTATTTCTCTCAATTTTAGAATGCATCAGCTTCCAACCATAATATTTCTTGGTTTCCCCCGCCTTTGGCAATTGATCCGAAGGACTTGTACTTGGTTTTTTGGTAAAAAGAATTGTGGATGAAATTACAACTTCGGAGCCATTTGGTGTGCCCGTGGTTGAACCATTATAACATCTGCCCCAGTTTCAACTTCAGGGAAAATTAGATTTTTGTTTTGGTGTGACTGAACCCCAGAGAGAGGCTGCCTACGTATCCTTTCCGAATCAAGTCAGACGTAGTTCAGGCGAATCATTTGTTTTTTTTGTGTGTTTTGGTGCTTTTGGATTCCAAAGAGGGTAGCCGAGGAAATGTAACCGGCTCGAAGGGTTTGTAAAAAGAGTTGATAGTGTTTGGGTAGCGGGAATAAAAAGCCTTCATCATCTCAAATGTGCCAAGACATCACCGAAGTAAACTCAGACATAGTACCTTTTGACTGCATCCGCATACACAGCTGTTTCAGGATCATTTCCTTCAATATCACCTAGATATAACGCGCCTTTCTGAAAGAATAAATAGAGTTGGTGACAAAGGGTCACCCTGTTTAACTCCCCTCACCTGACACTGATGACACTTTCGAACGAAACTAAAATAGTCCTTTTCCATGGTCATCCAGTAATAACCCGCTCGAAGGATTTTCTTTGCTAAAACATACTCGTTCATGTGGGGCCTGCATACTCCCGCGTGTACCTCATGCATGATTCTTCCAGCGTCTTCTGCGTCAACACATCTCAACAAATTGAGATCCGGGGTTCTTTTATACAATACCTCACCGCTCAAAAAGAAATCACTCGCATGCCGCCTAATAGTTCTCTTTTGATCTCCAGTAGCATGTTTGGGGTATTCTTGTGTTTTCAAGAACCTCTTAACATTATGGTACCATGGTTGGGTACTTGGTCCCGCCTCGATTACATTACAGTAACCGTGTCTTTCCCTGATTTGGATTTCCAAGGGATCGATGTGGGCATTGCCTGGATAAGGTAACATTGAAGCTAAGGTGGCAAGTGCATCGGCTAGTTCATTGTGACACTGCGGGATATACCTGAACTCTATTGATTTGAATCGCTTGCTGAGAATCTCCACGTGCTGCCGATAAGAAATAAGCTTGACATCTCGAGTTTCCCATTCACCCTGGGCTTGTCGGATAATCAGATCAGAATCCCCCATAATCAACAAATCTTCAACATCTTGATCGATCGCCATATTCATGCCCATGATGCAGGCTTCATATTCAGTTGTATTGTTCGTCCAAAAGAAATGAAGCCTAGCTGTAGCCGGATAGTGTTGACCAGTGGGTGAGATCAAGATTGCCCCGATTCCTACCCCTTTGGTGTTTACAGACCCATCAAAGAACATCTTCCAAGCATGAGCGTCTTCCGAGACTAACCCTATGGTGGTTATCTCTTCATATGGAAAAAAAGTACTCAATGGTTGGTACTCATCATCAATCGGGTTCTCAGCCAAATGATCTGCTAACGCCTAGGCTTTCATTGTCGTGCGAGTGACATAGACTATGTCGAATTCAGTAAGCAAGATTTGCCACTTTGCTAATCTCCCAGTAGGCATCGGTTTTTGGAATATGTACTTCAAAGGATCCAACCTGGTTATGAGGTAAGTAGTATGAGCTTGGAGATAATGTCTCAATTTTTTAGCAACCCACGTCAAAGCACAACACGTTCTTTCCAACAAAGTGTACTTGACCTCATAACCGGTGAACTTCTTGCTTAAGTAATAGATCGCCTGCTCTTTCTTTCCAGTTATGTCATGTTGTCTGAGGACACAACCGAAAGAATTTTCCAAGACCGTCAGATACAAGAACAGGGGTCTCTCTGGCTCTGGCGGGACCAAAACTGGAGGATTTGAAAGATATTCTTTGATCTTGTCAAAAGCCTCTTGACACTCAGCCGTCCATTTGATTGATGCATCCTTCCTTAATAGCTTGAATATGGGCTCACATGTGCTAGTCAGTTGGGCAATGAATCGACTGATATAGTTTAACCTGCCCAATAGACTCATCACGCCTTTCTTCGTTCTTGGAGGAGGTAGATCTCGGATAGACTTTATCTTTGTTGGATCTAACTCGATACCTCTCCTGCTTACTATGAAACCCAGAAGCTTGCCCGATGGGACTCCGAAGGCGCACTTAGCTGGATTCAGCTTCAGGTTGTACTTTCTCAGCCTCTCAAAAAAATTCCTCAAGTCTCGAACATGATCGTCCTGAGTCCTAGACTTGACTATCACGTCGTCTACATACACATCTATCTCTTGATGCATCATATCATGAAAAATGGCAGTCATGGCTCTCATGTAAGTTTCCCCGGCATTTTTTAAACCGAACGGCATAACCCGATAACAGTAAGTACCCCAAGGTGTAGTGAAGGCGGTTTTCTCGGCATCTTCTTCATCCATCAACACCTGATGATATCCAGCATAACAATCTACGAAAGACTGTATCTCATGTTTGGCACAGTTATCAACGAGGATGTGGATGTTGGGCAACGGGAAATTGTCTTTGGGACTTGCCCTATTCAAATCTCAATAATCCACACACACCCGAGTTTTCCCATCTTTCTTCGGTACCGGAACTACATTAGCCAACCACGTAGTATACTGGACTACCCGAATTACTCCTGTTTTCAACTGCTTTGTGATTTCTTCTTTAATCTTGTCACTGATATCAGTCTTGAACTTCCTCTGCTTCTGTTGAACTGGAGGACAATTAGGGTAAATTGGTAATTTATGCACCACTAGATCAACACCTAATCCTGGCATGTCATCGTATGACCAAGCAAACACATCTTTAAATTCAAAGAGGAGTTGAATTATTGCATCTCGCGTTTTCTCATCTGTGTGAATGCTTATTTTGGTTTCTCAGATTTCTTCAGGAGTTCCCAAATTAACCGGTTCGGTGTCATTCAATTCGGCTTAGGTTTATTCTCAAAGTGTTCCAATTCTCGATTTATTTCCCTAAAAGCCTCTTCTTCGTCATATTCCGGTTCTTGGTTCATTATTTCACAATTAAACAGCTCGTTTGGATCTGGGCGTGAAGTCCGCAAGCATGTCATATTATTTAAAGCCGCATTATTATAACTGAAAGGAAAAGATAAAAGAAAAATAGCAAAAATCAGAAAGAATAAAGAAAAAATGATGAAATACTGATTTTATTCCTTGGAATTGGGAAGATAACAGGGTTTATATTTCAGGAAATTAAAACAGGAAACTAAAGAAAAACATCCGAGTTACACCCTAGGATAACTCGTGATGCAGGAAAGGTGGCAGGACAAGTCTACCCGGACTCCTGCCTAACTGGGAACGGTGTAGCCTTCCAATTCTGCAGCTTGGCATTGGGACCCATATACAGCACCTCAGCGGTGCTTGAGCCCTCCCCTGGCTGGACCATGTGGGTTTCATATAGTATCTCTCATGGCCCCACAGATCTCCTCAATATCTTCGGTAGTAAAGGCCTCATCTTTTTCTTTATTCTGGTATTTTGGCTTGACAAACGTTCTGTAAAGATGCGGAACCGGCTGAGGCAAGACCCAACCATTCTTCTTTCTATCATTTGCCCATCTTATATCAGCTGAAGTGGTTCTGAAGCCTACCCCGAAGAACTTTTCACTGGTGGGCAGGGTGATAAGTTCAACCATCCCTTGCAATGATTTCCCAAGTCCCTTCCCCAGTTTGAAGCCATGTCGGATCATTTCTTTAGCCACCATGATTGATGCATTAGAAAGGAAAGGTTGGGGGCAAGGTTTTCCTTCTTCATACTGCTCCGCCAGCATAACTTCAAAAGCCTGATAAACGGTGTGCTCACTCCCTTCTCTTGCTTCAAGATATGGGATGGATGGGTCCCGATAAATAGATTGTTCGTCTTCTCCGTGGACCACAGTTTCCCGATCTTCATATTCAAACTTCACCATTTGGTGGAGAGTGGAGGGTACAACCCCTGTAGCATGAATCCAGGGTCTTCCGAGGAGAAAGTTGTAAGATGTGTCCATATCTAGTACCTGGAAAGTTACTTCGAACTCCACCGGCCCGATAGTCAATATCAGGTCTATTTCTCCGAGGGTGTCCCTCTTGATGCCATCAAAAGCTCTTACACAGACATTATTAGGGTGAATCCTTCCGGTCCCAATTTCCATTCTTTGCAGCGTGGAGAGCGGACAAATGTCAACACCCGAACCCCCATCCAACATTACTCGCTTGACGTAGTAGTCTTCACACTTGACTGTCAGATGTAAAGCCTTGTTGTGAGCTGCTCCCTCCGGAGGCAAATCGTTCTTGCTAAAAGAAACTTGATTAACCGCAAAGAACCTTTCCGTCATTATTTCAAGTTGTTCAACTGAAGTCTCAGCCGACACATACGCTTCATTCAAGGTTTTGAGTAAGATCTTCTGATGTTTGGCGGACCTCATTAGCAAAGATAGCATAGACACTTGTTCAGGGTTTTTGCGCAACTGATCCACCACTTCATAGTCAGGCATACTCATCTTCTGGAAAAAAGCCTCTGCTTCTTCAGCGCTTACAGGCTTCTTGGGTGGGAAGCGCTTCCGTGTGGCATTGTTCACTTCTTGAATGTCTGAATATTTTCCAGCAGAAGTATTTTCTGGAGGTTCCCCCGTGATTTCTTTGCCTTTTTATGTAACCAATGTTTGTTGATAATTCCATGGTACCGTAGACGGGTCTGTCATTGGCTTCTGTGGCACGTGTCCGATAACCGCTGGCTCATTCAGCCGAGGCGGTTTAATTGTCCCCCGGACCACATAGGCCCCTTTCGACACGTACATCGGTATTCCCTTTTTCATTTCGAATCTCTGTGGCTTCTCTGATCGACCTTGTGGAATATAGAGAACCTCATTCTTCGAAGGCACCATCGTCTCTGTCTTTGTCTCAACCTTCTTTTCGAGCTCAGCCTTGACAGTATTAGTCTTCTTTTCCCCTTTCTCTTACTTCGGGGCTGCTTTAGGCTTTCTCTCTGCGTCGATAATGGCGATTATAGCTTTTAGGGCAGGATCAAACTCCTTGTCCTCACAGATCATCCCAATCAACGGCCCATTATTGTGAGCGGGCAACAGATTGTTGGTCACATTTGGGACCTCCTCGTCCCTTAATACTATCTTTCCCTATTCTATTAAGTTCTCTACCGCCCTTTTTAAAGTCCAACAATCATTGGTATCATACCCTTCTGCTCCCGAATGATAAGCACACCTGACACCGGCTTTGTAAGCAGGTGATGCTGGATTTTGCCTTGTCTGAGGGACTGGTTGCAGGAAACCTATTTGGACCAGTTTTGGGAATAAGGTAGAATACGGTTCACCAATGGGTGTGAAAGTTTGTCTTCTGGGTGGTTCTTGAGGACGGAAGTTATTCTGGGGTAGTTGTGGATTATAGTGGTGTCGGTAAGGAGGCTGATTTCTGGAAGGTAGAGCTTGGCTCCGATTGGCTTGTTGCGGTGGCCGGACATAAGGCTGAGTATTCATGACCGAGTATGGCTGAGGAGTATAGGCCAAATCTTGGTGAGGGTAATAGTGTTGTGGGGTCCTCTCTGAGAAAAGGGATATGGTAGTATAGTTTCTCCTTGTACCCGACGCTGCCATGAACGTTTCTTCCCTTTTCTTTCCCTTTGTTATTCCTCTAGACCCACCCTGAATGGTTTGGGAGGTAGCTCTGATAGCAGATTGGCTTAGAATTCGACCCGTTTTTAGCCCATTTTCTACCATTTCTCCGATCTTAATCGCTTCTGCGAAAGGTTTTCCCATGGCCGACATCATGTTTTGGAAGTAATCTGATTCTTGAGCCTGGAGGAAAGTAGTGACCATTTCTATTTCATCCATGGGGGGTTTTACCCTTGATGCTTGCTCGCGCCATTTAATAGCGTATTCTCTGAAGCTTTCTGAGGGTTTCTTCTTTAAGTTTGACAAAGAATTCCTGTCTGGCGCGATGTCAATATTATACTGAAACTTCCTTACAAAATCTTTGGCAAGATCGTCCCAAATGTGCCATCAAGATATGTCCTAATCCATATACCACTCTGAGTCTACGCCCACCAAGCTTTCTCCGAAGTATGCCATCAACAATTCTTCTTTGCCGCCAGCCCCATGCAATTGGTTGCAGTACTTTTTGACGTGAGCAATGGGATTTCCATGCCCATCATATTTCTCAAACTTTGGTGTTTTGAACCCTACGGGCAGGTGCACGTGAGGGAACATGCACAGATCAGTATAGGAGAAACTCTTCTGCCCGCTTAAGCCTTGCATATTTTTTAAGCTCTGCTCGAGGCTCCTCATTCTTCTCGCCATTTCATCTTGTTCAAGAGCTTTGGGATTTCGGTCTTGCCCAGGCGTAAACTCGTATTGAGGCTGCTGAGGGTGAGCGCTGGTGGTAAACCGAGTTGGTTCCAGCGAGAAAGATGGTGCTTGAAATGTGAATGAGGAAGAGTCAAAATTAGGCCTGTGTATAGCGGGTTGTGCCGCAATTGGATAGGGCGATGCAGTGAATATGTTTGTAGCCACATCTGTCGTTGATACCTGGGGATAAGAATCGGAGGGTGATCCAGTGGAGTGTGCTGAAATGGTAGGATACCCGAATGGGCTAATCGGATAACTTATGGGGATGTTGGAAGTCCCACTTGTCCTAGAGAATAGCTCGGGGAATCCAGGGATTACACTCGGCGGCTCTTTTCCATTGTTCCAGTCATCCAACATTTCCAACATGCGAAGCCGCAAGATTCTGTTTTCTTCAGCAGTTGCTGATTCGGAAGTTGGGACGGCCGAGATTGAACTCTCTTCGGAAATAGGAATTGTTGGCAAAGGAATTTCATAATACATCTCTACACTTCCCTTTGATCTCGTGAAGTAAGTGTGAATACTTCCTCTCGACTTAGTGACGGGCAGCTGAACACTTCCTTTCGACCTCGTAAAGTATGAATGTGAGGCCAGACCTCCACAAAACCAAACCACCTTTCTAAAAACCTGGTCTTAGCAGCAAGCAAACGGTTAGTTTGAAACAAATAACAGACAGGTAATCTCACGTTGGGGGTGTGATGCACCTATACAGTTAAGTGAGTTTCTACATGTTTGCATCGATGGCATGCGTCATTCCGGCTTTCCTTTATGCTCCCTTTATTTTATATATTTTTTATTTTTTTATTTTTTTATTTGAAGTTAAAAACGTGACCGGATCCGATGAAGATTGCCTACGTATCACGACGCCGCGCGAATCAGATCATTACGTAGTTCAAGACAAACAAGTGTAAAAATAAAGAACATTTTTTTTATTACTAAACATTCTATTACAAACTAAACATTTTGAAAAAGGGAGAATAGCATACTTGAAATAAATACAAACTCAAAAACTACTGATACACCCTGATGCGAAAAGACAAACAAAAGACGCCAAGATGGAAAATACAGACTCGACCTATAAATAATTAAAGCTTTAAAAATTGGCGCTCGCGGGGTATCGTTCGGCCTCACCGCGGGCTTAGGTGCAAGGTCCCTTTCAAGTTGTTCCAGCTCATACATGGTTCGCTTGACATAAATCATCACTGCCGAGAAGAAGGTAGTGCGGGTCATATCTTCGCACCATAGACACCTCCTAATGATGGCATGGGCAATGGTCTTAATCTTATCCCTGGTTTGCCCCTTTTCTATGAGTAGGCGCTCTATTTGATCATTACGGGCCTTCAAAACCCGAGAATCCTGGAGATGTTGATTCTGCCACTACTGAATTTCTACTTCCATCTAGGCCAGTAAATTATAGCAATGTCTATTTTCAGCTTCAAAGGTTCGGGCTTGCTCAGCCGCTCTGTCCTCAAGAGTGGCCACCTTTCTCTTCAAATTGGCAATGGTTTGCTTGTGATCCCTTTTCAACTGCTGCTGGTACTAGTTGCGCTCCTCTGTTCTTTTTGGCCAGTATGCCTCGAATCCTGCTATGGTATTCTCAAAATTCTCCGACTCACTCCGGCACTCACTAATTTCCATTTTTAAACCTTTTATTAGTCGCTCATCCGACCGGCTCCTTTGTTGGTTATCAGCAGCTATCCTTATTTGCTGGATTTGGGCCCTAAGCGTCTCATTTTCCTGGGCCAACCTGTCGTGATTTCAGCCCGATAGCCTTTTTCTTTTGCTAACCAATCCCATTGCTCCTGTGATGACTCGGCAAAATTCAGGATATGGGGTCTTTTAGCCGGCCTTGTGCTCAAGTTCTCTTCTGTACCACACAAGGTACCCTGGTGCTACTTCACCTTTGGCCCGATCCTGCACGCAAGTATCTGCTTTTAAACATTGGCATTCATTCCAGATCTGGCGGACTTTTGCTTCAGGAAATTGTCCGTCAGGGATAATCTCAATTGCTTGAGCACTAAGATCTTCCTCGTGTGGTACTATCTGGCATCTCCCGAGTTGTCTCAAAACTCGATAGGGCGCGTAAGGCTGAATGCTCTTAAGTCTCATCAATAGAAAGTGGGTTCTAGCGGCCGACATATATATATGACCTCATCAACAAGCAACCATCCCAGTGTCCACTGTATTTGGCTGGCGTTGAGGGTTCGAAAAAATGACGTCCATGCCGTAACTCCCTAGGGTAGACTGACCTCCTTGATTCTCGTGTAAAACTCTTCTATGCAAGTCTTCTTCGAGGAACCATAACTCAAAAGCTCGGAACGGTGGCAGAGATGTTCAGTCATCCATATTTGTAGCAGCAAATTACACCCCTTGAAAAAATTCCCTCTGGCTTTGCAGGCTGTGAGAGCTCGAAAGATATCAGAAACTACTATAGGCGCGAGAGTTCTTTCATTTTGAGTGAGCAAAGTACTGACGACCCCGAATATTTTCAGATCAATACTTCCGTCTTTCCTCGGAAACACCAAAAGGCCCAAAAATGTTATCATGAAAGCCACTCGTCTATGCTCATCCCACTTCTGATGGTTACCTTTGTTGCATAGCTTGTTAACCGGATTGTTGAATCCTCCTACATGACCATATTTGTCATATATGAAGCGCGGACTACAGAAACCTGTGGCCAAATCTGGGTTATAGACCGTCCTGGGTATCTTTAATGAATCTAGAAACCGATGCACAGTGACAGCTTTTGGGGCAACCAGGTATTTTTGCCTTAATGGAACTTCAGCATTTCCGATGTACCCGGCTATTTCCTCCAGAGTCGGGGTAAGTTCAAAATCGGAGAAGTGGAAGACATTGTGTGTCGGGTCCCAGTAGGTTACCAAAGCTCTTATGATATCTCCCCGGGGCTGGATTTCCAATAAACCCGTGAGACCTTTCAGATATTTCTTGACCTCATCTTGCCCTTCACCACCTAGATCATCCCACCATAGCTGCAACTTGACAGGGACTTTAGCCATTATCGAAAAGTGTTCATTTTGCATTGTGCTCATCCTGCACATTTATTAAGGTGATTTAAGTAAAAGATTATTTGACTCAAAGATGATTTGACTATGTTTTGGAAAGAAAGATCCGATTTTCAAACACGACCTTTCAGCACTTCGGGGATGAAGATTTTAAGGCTGTGAGGGTCAACCGATCAAAAACTCTAAAGGATGATCGAAAGTGGCCGTCTATGCAAAGTCAGCCATCCGCCGTCCCTTTCGGGAACATTTGGCTATTTTTGACAAAACAGCATCACTTGATTTATTTATGACTTTTTTTTTCTTTTCAAAATAGTAGCCCGACATTGGGAGCACGGCCTCACAGAGCCTCGGGGACGAGGATTCTAAGGCTGTTGGGCAAATTGGTCAAAATTCAAAAAATGACCAAAAGCGGTTGTTTATGCAAAGTCAGCCTTCCGGCGCGTCCCTTTCGGGAACATTCAGCTACATTTGACAAAAGCGGCATCACCCGACTCATTTATGATGAAATTAAAATTCTGACATTTTGGCTATTTCTGAAAAAGGGGAGGTTGGACCCGATGAGGGTTGCCTACGTATCTCACACCCTGTGAGAATCAAACCGGCGTAGATCGGGACAATAAAACAAACTTCTTTTGAAAACAAGACTCTTTTTCCATTGGCAAACAAAACCATTTTTCATAAACCAAACTCTTTTTTTTTTCTTCTTTTTTTTTCAAAAATTCGGTAGAGTTTCGACACTATTTGGACGTTGATTTTTTTCAAAGCATGCGATTAACTACCTCTATCTCCCATTCCTCAAGACATTCAAAAGCCGGTCGGCATGCAAGTCCGAAGCAAATAAACGCACAAGTAGAAGCAAGTAAGATGCATCAGGATGGTCTTTTTTATTTGGGTACACCTGTCCTAGACAGACCCAACCCCTGTGTTGAGCCTCCAAAGTCGAATGCACGTGATGCAAACAAACGTTCCTACTAGGGATCTGGCATGAAGCTGAGTTATTCTAGGTTCATAACCTGGGTATTTGTTCTAGATTGTGTACCCGAGCGGACAACTCGAGTCGAGGAGGGGGCTACATACCGAGGACCCGCGGGATCATCCGGCTTTGTAATTGGTCCGACCTCTTTCTTATTTCAGGTTTTGACACTAACAGAATAGGAGTCTCGACCAGCGAGCTCCTCCCCGGAGATAAGAAGAGAAGGGTTTCGGCACAGTTTATATACAGTTCAGATAGTATCAAAGCGGAAAAAGCAGCATTTAGCGCCTTAGGCCCAAACATGTAAAAATCAGATAATAAACAAAGCCAAACATAACAATTCATTTAAGCTCAAATTCTGAACCCTGAAACAGAGATTCTGGGTTCGTGTCCCCAGCGGAGTCGCCAAGGCTGTCACACCTCCTTTTTGCGCGCCTACCCCGAAGGATAAATGCGTGAGAGAGTTTTTCCAATTTAAGTGACAATATTCGAAATGAGATTATTTATTTAATTCAGAGTCGCCACTTGGGAAAGATTTGGCTTTTGGTGTCCCAAGTCACCGGTTTATCTTGAATCCCAATTGGAGGAAAATATTCGACTTTCCGAATGAAGTCTGCGAACCAGAAATTCTAAGTAAGGAATTCTGTTGACCTGAGGAAAGGTGTTAGGCACCTCCGAGTCCCGTGGTTCTAGCACGGTCGCTTAAATTGTTGTAGTGGCTAAATATCTGATTTTTATACATGTTATGACTTGTGTGCTTTTATTAAGTTTAAACCGCTTTTATTATTACTATTTTTTAATAGAATTGCAACGTCGTGAAAACGTATCTCGAACCTCGTCACAATCAATGTACCCGTGGTCATAGACACGTTTCGACTCCGTTGAGACTTGGACTTAGGTCACATAAATGCGCACCCAAGTTTAGGAAAGTAATATTATTAAAAATGTGCCTAAAGAGACTAACACGTTATTATTTTTGGGGAGGGCCGTGAAATTCGCTAAACGGCCCATCCCAAATTCTAAGTATTTAATATATATATTTATGAGGGCCTCGCGGTTTGTGCGTTTTATTCGGCGAGACTCGTCTCATTTATTTTAAAAGGATAATCTTAAAGTGACTACATTTTCTATTTTTGTTCGTCTCAAAAATGAAAGAAGAAAATATATGTTAATTAAATTACATGCTTGGCAAGTTCGGGCCTCTTATCAATTATTAGATTACAAAAGATGCTAACGCAAAATTGCGATCGAATTTGCTCAAAAGAAAATTATTTCTTGTCTTATTCTATAATTAAATATTACCAAAAGAAAAATAAAATTATAAATAAAATATAGAATTAACGAACAATATTATCAAAACAAACAAATTATTCTTTAACTAATTTAGACTTCACATTATTAGATGAATTGAACCATTGGAACTAATTATTATTTTTTTTAACTATTTGAAACTGAACCAACCTTGACTACCAATGCATACGAAAGTTGTTAAAACTTAATCGACATTTTGAAAATCTATTACATTTAAAGGAACTCTAACAAGCCTTGTTCGAAATCAACTCATGTCTAATCAAGTTAATGACCTTAGCCTTACTACATTGAATCAAACTTCAAATACGGCAGACCTACTGATTCTGCGAAATTACTGGCTTAATATCCTACTTTACTAATTTGAGTCAACATTTAACATGCTTATTTTCAGATTACCACTACGGGATATGACATTTATAAGCTATCTACATAATTTAACAGTCTGTCACAAAAATCTACACGCCTAAAACAGTTCCAATTATACAGTCACGTTTCTATTATTCATACAGAATATAAAAACAGAGCTAATATTGGATAAATCTACTTCATTTAACATCTATAGCATTAAAGACGACAAATAGCATCCAAATGTGCAAGTTTGCTGCATAATTCCGTTTCAGCTTCAACTCAAGTTACATCAAGGTGATTCGAAATATGTACCTGGAATTCAATGTTCAAAGGAAGAAGAAGAAAAAGTCAAGCAGGAGCAGTAGCAACAACACAGCAACAGCAGGTTCAGCAACAGCAAAACCAATAACGACCAGTGGAATAAAGCAGTAACAGATTGAAAACCAGCAGTACCAAAATGCAATCGCAGTCAAAGCAGAAGAGAGACGGATACAAAACGCCGTAGTTTACCGATTTTGAATAACACTCAAGGAAAAGCAAACGGAAATTATTCAAGTAAAAGTTCAACTTGTTTTTCGTTTTTGCTCTCAAAAAAAATTCAGTCAACTCTCTCAACTTTCTTTTTTTTCTCCTCCTAGTCTCTCAAAAAATGACTCTATTTATAACAAGACTCTTGTCTTGAACCAACTCACCCGAAATATTCCCATGATTGCATGCTTTGTTCCCCACTACCTTAAACAAATGAATTATTCCCCACTATTTTGTGTCTTGTCCTCCACTATATTAAACTAAAGAATTATTCCCCACTATCTTTTGTCTTGTCCCCCATTATATTAAACAAATATATCACCTACCCACTAACGCATGTCTTGTCCCCCACCATGTACTATTTTAATATTGTTAATGCCTAGTGCACATAGCACTCAAATTAATTATTTTTTAAGACTTTAAATCCCAAAAATACCCCTGAAACTACTGAAATTACCGTTCTACCCCCATCCCCTTTCAACCTGTACCAGATCAATATCAGCTATATCCAAATCCTCTTGATTAATTATCCAATTACAGCAGCTATAACCAAATCAATCCTAACAATTGACAAATTAAACGCATGAAACTAACTCCCACTTCAGTTTTTCATGGTCAAATTCATATCAACAAACTTAATATGACAAACAAGTAGATTCAAATCACTAAACTCAATCATCATTTGAACTCAAACTAAATCAAACAATATCATAACAAAGATAAATGATTCGAACTAAAATAAACACTTGGGACCAACACATAAACACGCGACATTAAATCACTTGATGAAAAACTAACAAACTCCAAACGAAATGAGCACGAATCTGTCACCTTCATCAACATATCCAACAAATCCAAACAGATCGGGGGTGCAACAAGAATATCATTTCCATGTAAAACATTTACAAATTAACACATTTGTCATGGAAGCGCAAGCAACAGGAATTAAGAATAGAGAAACAGAACCTTTCATTGAATGACCAACCCGAGTCGACGTACAAGAGACTCGATCAAAACTTTACCGGACCAAAGCTTGAACCTCGACGGAACTGAGCAGACCTCAGATGGCTGGTGTTTGGGAGACGGACTGGGCGTGTGATGTTGATGGGTTTGGCTGGAGGTGAACGACGAAGCTCAGGTGTGGTGGAGCTGGAGCTTGCGACTGGAGGAGCAGTGGCTGGAACTCGCGACTGTGGTCGTTCATGGCTTGGAGCTAGACGATGGTGGTTTGTGTGTTCGAGCTGGAGGTCGTAAGGACGACAAAGAAGATGAAGCAGCAGCGACGGGGCTGGACGATGGTGGTGGTTGTGTGTTCGAGCTGGAGGTCGTGAGGACGATGAAGAAGATGGTCGTTCACGGACAACACGACATGGAGGTGAAGGTCGACGGATTGCTTCACGTCGCTGCTGGAACTTCTCGCTAATGGAGTTGACGATTTCTAGGTTCAAGTTGGAGGCGGTGAAGCAGCAGCAGTTGTTGCTGCTGATTGACGGAAAATGAGGGGTCGTTGGGTGTTTTGGAGAAGATGAAGCGAGGGGGGCAGGTGGTTTGTTAGGTTTAGGGTTAGGGAAATGAAAAAATAAAAAATGAATAAAGGGGTTGGGTCTTTGGGGTTATGGACTGGGTCGACCCGGTTTGAAATGGACCAGGTCGACCCGGTTTGAAATGGACCAGGTCGTAGGGGAAGGCTGGGTATTTGGTTTAAAATTTGAAAAAAAGGCCCAATTCGATTTCTTCTATTTTTGTTCTTTTCTATTTATTCAATTTCCTAAATAATAAACCTAAAAAATGCTAAGATTAAATTATAAAACCCAAAATTATCTCAAATTACTAATTAACTCCTAATAACAATTATTGCACATTTAAATAGCAATTAACGATAAAATCACACAATTTGGAAGTTAAATGCTAAAAATGCAACGTACATTATTTTTTATGATTTTTTTTATTTTGTAAAACAAATTTAATTAAATATTAAATTCAAACGCGACATATTTTTATATTTTTACTAATTTAAACAAATAAACATGCACAGACAAAAATACAAATAATTATCCAAAAATGCCATGAAAATTCAAAAATCACACACAAAGGAAAATTGTTTTATTTTGGATTTTTGGGAGTAATTCTTGTATAGGGAAAAAATCACGTGCTCACAGTCATAACGCATGTTTCAACCCGAGCTTGTATCACAAATTGAAGTCGAAGTCAACAAGCTCATCGAGGCAGGATTTATTCGAGAGGTGAAGTACCCATCATAGATATCAAATATTGTACCTATCAAGAAGAAGAATGGTCAAATACATGTTTGTGTTGACTTTCGAGACCTAAACAAGGCATGCCCAAAAGATAATTTTCCACTACCAATTATTGAACTCATGGCCGATGCCACAACAGGGCATGAAGCTATGTCATTCATGGATGGGTCCTCCGGATACAATCAAATCAGAATGTCTCCAAAGATGAAGAGTGTACTGCTTTCCGAACTCCAAAAGGGATATATTGCTACAAAGTGATGTCCTTCGGTCTGAAGAATGTCGGTGCTACCTACCAACGCGCGATGTAAAACATCTTTGACGACATGCTTCATAAGAGGGTTGAATGCTACGTCGATGACTTGGTGGTGAAGACGAAGAGTAGGCGTTACCACCTTGAAGACCTTCGAATTGTTTTTGAAAGGTTAAGAAAATTCGACCTGAAGATGAATCCACTCAAGTCTACATTTGGAGTTACCTCAGGAAAGTTTCTTGGATTAATTGTGCTTCATCATGGAATTGAAGTTGATCCTGCAAAGATTGACGCCATTCAGAAAATGCCCAGGCCAAAGAACTTGAGAGAGATTCGAAGTCTCTAAGGAAACTTAGCATTCATCCGGAGGTTCATATCTAATCTAGCCGGACGGTGTCAACCCTTCAATCATCTATTGAGAAAGGATATCCCTTTTTATTGGGATCAGTCATGTCAAAATGCTTTTGAAAGCATCAAAAAATACTTGTTGAATCCACCTGTGTTAGGGGCGCCAATGCTTGGGAAGCCATTGATACTCTACATCGCGGCACATGAACGTTCACTTGGAGCACTACTTGATCAAGAGAATGAGGAAGGAAAGGAACAAGCCTTGTACTACCTTAGCCGAACTCTGATAGGAGCTGAGATGAACTATATGCTTGTTGAGAAAATATGCTTAGCTTTACTTTATGCGATAAAGAAGCTAAGGCATTATTTTAAAGTATACACCATCAAACTCATCTCTCGAGCAGATCCCGTAAAGTTCGTGATGACTCGACCTGTTATTTCTGGACGCCTAGCAAGATGGTCTATATTGTTTAGCCAAAATGAGATCACATACACACCTCAACAAGCTGTGAAAGGACAAGCACTAGCCAATTTTCTGGCTGATCACCCTCTTCCAGCAGAATGGGAGCTTTCGGATGAGTTTCCAGATGAAGACGTTTTGTTCATCGAAGAGTTTCCACCATGGACAATTTTCTTTGATGGATCTGCACATCGTAATGATGCGGGGTCAGGTGTGGTGTTGATCTCGCTAGAAAGACAAGTCTTTCCATTCTCCTTTGGTTTAGGTGAAACATGCTCCAACAATGCCGCAGAGTACAAAGATTTGATCGTCGGTCTCGAAATGGCATTAGAAATAAAGATTCTACAATTGGAGATCTTCGACGACTCTAAGCTGATCATCAACCAACTTTTGGAGAGTTACAAGGTAAAGGATGAATATCTATTGCCATTCCAAGAATACGCTTTTGGTTTACTTAAAAAATTCGACCGAGTATTCTTAAACCACGTCCTAAGAGAAGAAAATCACAAGGATGATGTTTTGGCTAACTTGGCCACGACGATGGCACTTGGAGAGAATGAGTCAACAAAGGTATATGTGTGTCATCGATGGGTTATTCCTAGACTTCTGGATCTTCAAATCAACGAAAGTCATCATACGTCTGTTCGAGTGATTGAAGAAGAAGAAGATTGGAGGCAACCATTTATAGAGTACCTTGAACATGGAAAGTTACCTGAAGATCCACGACAAAGAACAGATATCAAACGAAGAGCACCACGATTCATCTTCTATAAGGGGACATTATTTTGCCGCTCTTTTGAAGGACTATTCTTGTGATGTCATGACAAAGAAGAATCCCGCCAAGAGATGGAGGAAGCACATTCTGGATTATGTGGAGAACACCAATCTGGTCCCAAACTCCATTTTTGCATCAAGAGGATGGGCTACTACTGGGCGACAATGGTGAAGGATTGCATGGATCATGCCAAAAGATGTCAAACGTGTCAATTTCATGCCAACTACATCCACCAACCTCCAGAGCCTCTTCACCCAACTGTAGCTTCATGGATTTTTTATGCATGGGGACTTGACATTGTTGGATCACTTCCAAAGTCATCGAAGGGACAGATGTACATATTGGCCGCTAGGACTACTTCTCTAAATGGGTGGAAGTTGTTCCACTCAAGGAGGTGAAAAAGGAAACCGTTGTCGATTTTATCAAGTCATATATAATCTTTAGGTACGGCATACCAAGATACATAATCACTGATAATGGAATGCTATTTCACAACAAGCTCGTGAAGAGTCTATGCGAGAAGTTCAGTTTCAAACAACATAAGTCTTCAATGTATAATGCACCTGCTAATGGCCTTGCTGTAGCTTTTAACAAGACGCTTGGTAACCTTTTGAAGAAAGTTCTTGCAAAGAACAAGACAGACTGGCATGAGAGAATTAGTGAAGCTTTGTGGGCATATCGGACAACCTTTAGAACTGCTATACAAGCAACTCCTTACTCTTTGGTATATGGCATAGAAGCAGTCCTGCCGTTGGAGCAACAAATTCCATCATTGCAGATAGCAATCCAAGAAGGACTCAATCCGGAGAGAATGCTCAACTTCGCCTAGCAGAGTTAGAGGCATTGGATGAGAAAAGATTGGAAGCGCAACAAAAATTGGAATGCTATCAAGCTCGACTAGTTAGAGCCTTCAACAAGAAAGTGCGGCCACGATCATTCCAAGTGGGAAACTTAGTCCTAGCTGTTCGACGACCCATAATCCTCAACAAATGCATAGGTGACAAGTTTACCTCAAAATGGGATGGGCCATATGTTGTGAAATAAACCTATTCAAGTGGTGCATACAAGATTGTCGATAAGGATGGTCTCAGAGGTGGTCCGATCACGAAATTTTTTGAAGCAGTACTTCCAATGAAAGTCACCTACACTCCTCGACGTACGGTTCTAAACTGCAAGTCATGACGCTCCTTGATGCATGAGCTTAAACTGCACGTTGCTACAATCCTGGCCTGCATGAGTCTAAACTGTGTACGGCAAAAAAAAGAGTCTGCTAGGTTGAAAATCTCGAAAGAGGCGGCCTAGGAAAAAGTCAAGACCAAAAAAAAACTCATCCCTCTGAACTACGTTATGACTTGATCCTCTTCGCCGAGGTACGTAGGCAGCTTAGAGTTTCATTCTAAGTTCAGTCGCATGAGTTTTAAAAAAATAAAAGTTTGGCGTCATCGGATCATTACATTAATTCTTCCACATGTAGAGGCACATATATATGAGGAAAAGAGACGATTTGCTTTGAAGTATAAAAAATGCTTTATTGCTTCAATAGTACAAAAGTTGATACATCAAAAAATGTAGAGACAAAAGGAATTAGATGTTTTCCTATACAAAAGCCTAAGTCATGAAAATGATTGTAAACTAGGCTTTGTGGCCGATTCATCTTGAATGCTTCTTCCAAGTCCATATGATGTCTCCACATTTTAATACACTATCCTCAATGCCTCGTATATAAGAAGTCATCTCTCTTGAAAAATCTTCAATCACCACGGGAGACGCCATTGATAAACTTCAAGACCGTCAACAAATCAAGTGCAATAGTTGGTGAAAGGGTGACTCCGCATCTTGTATGACATCTCAGACTGATATCTGGACTCGTTGAACTTCTTCGCAAGTCTGCATAAGAAATAAACAAAGAGATAAGATTCATGATGATAGCCAAATCCATTACAAGGCTGTAGAATCAACTTCAAAAATATTTGTTAGGATAACTAAGAATGAATGGAGCTTCATCTTCAACAAGATTATAGTTCCCGACGTCCGAATTTCATAGGATCAAACTGTTGGTGATTTCGACACTCCTAGTTCAAGATACAGTTTTTCTGGCCGAAAGCACGCAAACCTGAAAGTTCCCTGCAGTCAGTTCGACATTCAATATTTTTCTTTTTCTATCCCGAGAAGAGTGTTGGGATGGAATTTTTATGTCTTGCAGCTCTAGGATTTTTCTTTCCAACGGCACAAACAGATTGTAATTCCAATACTCCTAGCTCAAGATACAATTATTTTCGCTGAAGGTAAGCAAATATGAAAGTTCACTGCAGTTAAGTCAATGTGGCGAATTTTCTGTTGATAGCCCGAAAGGAGTTCTGCCATGAAATTTATAGGTACTTCAGGTTTCTGAGCTTTCTTTCTAACACTGCAAACGGATTGTAATTCTGACACTTGTAACTCGAGATATGAATTTTTCCACCATAGCGCGCAAAGCTGAAATGCAATTTTACGGACAAATGGGTCAAGTTTAGAAAGTTGCTGCGGATAATCTGCTTAGAATTATTCTATGATATCTTGAATATTTCATTATCTCCGAGTCTTCTTTCTAATGGCGTAGACGGCTCATGATTTGGACATTACTAGCTTGAGATATATACGTTTTGATGACAGCATATAGTGCAGTAAAGTCAAAATGTCAGATATGTATACCAGCTTCAAAAGTCGACTCCGGCTAATCTTGAAGGAATTTATCCGTGAATTCTTTAAAGGATGTAACTTTTCAAGTGTTTATTCTTTGAAAGCAAGAAGCTTCAGATTTCATTGCTCCTACATCAATGAATTAATAATTTTGCAAAGGTTCGCCAAGCACTCGCTCGCCAAGGATGAAATATGGTCGCTCGAGTTCCAAGCCTCTTTTTGCCAAGTCGCAAGGCTGAGATGCACCATGTTCTTGCTCGCATGTTGCAAAGTGGGGATATGGCTCATCGATCAAGCTCGTAGGAATACTCTAAATATCTCTCGTCAAGCTGCAAGAAGGGATGTACCAAGTTGTTGTTGTACTCTCTTGAAAACCTGCAAAAATAAGAAAAGATTTTGGAGCCCTCGGTGCCAACAACACGAAGTTTTTAGATACGGTGCCAATAGCACGACGATTCAGCACCATGGTGCTTTAGTTTGACACAAAAAAAAGGACATCAGAAGCAGCACACCAGTCTAGTTCAGCATGGCAGGTATCGGTGCCCATGGCACGAAGCTTTAACTTGCAACAAAAAAGAAAAAAATAATTGGTCTTGAACAACGATCTCCATTGCTCCAAGTTTGCAAATTTGGCTTCTCATGCTGGTGGAGTCCTTTAATATGGATTAATTCTGAATAAAGAAGCAATACATGAAGCACAACTACGTCCCTAAGTTATTGCATGGCGCGCGCTTGGTTGTTTCTAGTTCTCTTTTCTACCTATTTAAATTGAATGATCTGCTGCATAAAAAAAAGGAGAGAGAAAGCAAGTCATGATTCAAGAAAAAAAATTAAGGAGACAAAAAAAAAGGAATGAAAAAAAAGGCGAGTGCAAGCAGTTCGTGGAAGTAAGTGGAGATGGAAGAAGCTCCAGTATCAGTTTTGGTGCTTCGATCCAGTTAGACAGAGGAGCTTGATATTCAATTGTGATGAAAAACTAGTTGGCTTGGTCCTCTTTTTATAAGGATCTAACAAAGTATGAGCTAATAAGTGAATAAAACAAGGAGTTAGAATCCTAGAAGGAAAAAAAACGTTGCCTTGCCCTACAAGGTCAAGAAATATTTTTCCTTGTTTTCTTTTGGTAAAAAAGAAAAGAGAGCTAACGTGAGACAAACATGGAATGTTTTGTTCAAACCAAATTACATTAGCATGTATAGAATTCACGCATTTATTTTCCTTGTTTGCTCTTGGTGAAAAAGGAAATATGCCTAGAGTGAGACAAACATGGAAAGTTGTCTATAATTTGCAAGAATTTTTCAATCACCATAGTTTGTAATTGCTACTTTCAAACCAAATTACATTGCGTGCGTGTTCGATAACCGAAGTATTAGAAAGTTAATTTTTGCTTGGAGCTTATATTTAGCACTTCACATAAATGTGCAACTGGATAAAAGTTCGGACTTGGAGATATCACTTGTATCATTGTAATTATGAAATTTTTCGTTTGACTAATTGATTTTATGTTGTGTGTGTAATTTATTTTCAAGATAGTACTCGTATCAATTCATTCAACTTATGGTTACAGTTCTTTACTATTGACTAAATCTTAACGAAAGCTCATTCACTTCACTGCTCAAGTACCTAGGCAATGTTCATATGTTATACCAGTTACCTGCCCCATCCACCATTGAAATGTGGTTCTACTTCTAATTCCAAAACTCTGATCTTTACTAACTCATAAGCACATTCATGTTTATGATATATTAGACAAGATTTACATATGAACATAACAAACATCCATCTCTATATACAGTTTTAGTTCTGAATGATAAAATAAGCACTCATGAATGAAGAACATATCATTTTAGTAATGTCATCGATGCCTGGATTTCCTCAAGTGTCCGTCCCTTAGTCTCTGGTACCAGCATTGCAACGAATACAAGGACTGAGCCACAAAAGAACGCAAACAAGAAGAATACTCCTGGAAGTTTTGACACATTAGTAAACAACTGAACCAGTTGAAGGAATTAAAAGAGAATTTTAGTACCAAAAGGAAGCTTTAGGAAGAGATTGAGAGTGGCATTACCTGCTGCATTCCATTGGAATAGGAAATTAAAAGCATAAGAAACTATCCAAGAAGTAAAACAGTTGACCAAGGCAATGAAACTTCCAGCAGAACCCTTGATGTTTATAGGAAGTATCTGAAATAGAGATTGGCTTCTGGTTTGTTAATTAAATCTGCATAACAAATTGTATTTGACTTTAACATCTAAAAATTGGTTTCTTGACGTACCTCTGACATGATAATCCAGGGTGTACCACCCATGCCCATTGTGAAAAATACAGAAAAGAGCTGGTTATAAATGAAAGATTAACAAAATGATGACAGAATATAGAGGGTAATAATATATGAACAAGCCAAAATGGAAGTCAACAATAGAATGTGCATCTCAGGACCTAGGAAAGCAATAGGTGGTCGAAAAATATGGAAATGAATGAAAAATAAAGGATGTTTTCACAAACCAGTATGCCAATGAACACCATTTGAGAGGTTAGCTCTGCTGATTGATGATAATCCTATTCATGGTAAAGCAGAATCATCGATATGATGAACATCACAACAACAAAAGTGTGGCAAAAAGTAGACGGGAAATTGAAGAAGTAATTGATTTATCACCAAGTTTAGCACCTTTAAAAGAAACCCCAATGCTGCAAGAAAGCATCCTAAGCAAGCCCCTGCTGAAGTAATCTGCGACCAAAGTGTTGAGGCTTATTAAAAATGTACTTTATGGGCAAAGACACATGAGTACACGGTCATTGATCTAACCATCATAAGCAGTCGACGTCCAGCTTTTTCAGTAAGGATAATGCTCATGGCAGCAAATGGAAGCTGAAACGAAAAATGATTGCTTGAGTGTCCTTTTTAACGGTCTTTTATTAAACTGGAGTTTCAAGAGTTAGAGAACCTGGAGAACAGCCATGACTCTAGATGCTGAGTCTGCCGAACAACCTTGTAAAATGAGCTTACTTTTAGATGTATGCCTATAAACACAAGGCTGAAATTTTCTACTCCAATCAAAACAACATTTTTTTCTGACTGTTCTTACCAGCCGCTCTAAAAACTGAACTGGCAAAAGAAGATATCGCACTGTTCCCTCCAAACTGTACAAGAGCCATTAACCCTGTTCCAACCTTATGATATTGAATATCCACAGAAGTATCAGACATATCATCTAAACTCTAAACTAAACCAACTCGGGATTATGCATATAACTTACAATCAGTGGACGAGCATATTTTCTACTGAACATGTCCATAAATTTGGATCCTGAGTGTTGTTGAACTGTTTTAGTATAGTCCTGTTAAAATAGAGGAGAGATCTTAGTCAGAGCTGCTCTTCTGGAACTAGACTTAAAAATATGAAATTGACAAACACGTAAATAGAACTGCTCGATTAGACATTTTAGAGCAATCTGTTACTTTTATTTCAGCTGCTTCAGTGGAGATATCTGCATTTCCCCCCCTCAGACGCTGTAGTGATGCTTCTACCTCCTTATCCAAACCAATTTTCGACTGTCAATAGAACAACATTATATATCATTTACCAAGAGGAGCTAAACAGCTTAAAATCATACATAAAAGCAGCTCATCCTGAGAAAATATATAAAATAACAATAAGCATAACGAAGAGGAAACATAAATGCTTCACTTTGCAAAAGTACATATATATCCAATAACATTAGTATTAACACAACACTCAAGATAAAATGATTGCAGATTTTATTTTCCTTTATATTTATTTTTGAAATGGTTGGAGCACAAAGATCAGTTAATGCCACCTAATTATTCTTTGTAAATAACTAACTCACCAACCACCTAGGAGACTCTGGTATGAAGAATAGACCTAGCAACTGTATCAAGCAAGGGCTAGCACCTGAAAGGTCAACCGAATTCAAGAAATTAATATGGAAACCTCTATATAATCAGGCATCTTCCTTTTCAAATTCTTTTTTTCCATAACTGTTCTATGCATTGCACCATTACCTACTAGAGCTAAAGTTCGCCAGTTCATGTTATTCCCAATGTAATACGCCAGTGAAAAGCCAAGAGTCAGCGTAAACTGCAAAACATCAATGCTTATATATAGAGAAATTGAGTTGTACCCGCCAATCAAAATCAACAAATCTTTTCATTTACTGAAGCAGCTGCTACAAGGCACCCGCGGATTTTTTTTGGTGTGACCTCTGACATGTATATAGGTGCCTGTTTGCAATATAATTCAGGTCATATTATGCATCAGACCTTTGTTTATCTAAGGGAAGGAAAACGTTATCAGAAAATATTCAAAATGTTACCACATATAACTGAATTCCTGAACCAACTCCCATCAGCAACCGTCCAGCATCAAGCCACCAAGCTCTCTTTTGACAGGCACAAGTATGTAAGTTGAAGAGAACAAGGGAAAGGCAATGAGGGGGTCACAGAAAGATAGAGCTCGTAAATGATGATGTAGACAAAGGTGAATCCAACATATAAGCAGTGGGTGCACAAACTTGGACTTTACCCATGTATGTGGAAAATTTTAAGGAAAACATATAGTATATACTTTGTTTTTTTTTCCTAGTGAATATATACTTTAAAAGGCAGCCACTGCCTTTAAGTTCTATATTAATTTATAGATGGTGAAGACGACGTGCAACCACCTTTTCAAGCACTTTAGTCAATGTCACGTAATCGTCGAATGAGTTCCTACTGTTATTGTCCCAGTAGATTCTAATGCAACGGGACTGAGCTAATCAGATAATCGACATGCTATAGGCTAAAGACATGTTACAGCCATTGATTATATTTTCCAATAGCTTCTGCTGCAACTTGACTGGGTTAATCAGATGATCAATATGCTATGGGCTTAACACATGTTGCACGGCCTGACTGGAAGCGATATGAATAGATTGAATTGGAGAGTACATGGGGGGGGGGGGAGAGAGAGAGAGAGAGAGAGAGGAGGAGAGGAGAAAAGTTATTTCCTAGTGTTTTTGAAGTAAAAGATATTCTTTCTGTACCTTGCCAAAGATTATTGAGCACCAGCCCAAGATAAAAAACAGATCCAAAAGCCACATTGTCTGTATTAATCATAACCAATTAGAAACTCAAAAAGTTGATTCAGGTTCAATAATCTTTTAATAAGTAAAAGTTCAATAAACTTAGTAAAGGAAAAGAGACATACAACTCTCCTGCCAAAAATATCAGCCACCTTTCCACTTATCAAAGCCCCAATCATTCCTCCAAATGTCATGATTGAAGCAAAAACTGAATACTACACAAAAACACAAGGAATAAATTAGACTATGGAAAGAGAAATATTCAATATTTTGTTTATCCAATTTATTCTGATATTCTTGAGGAGAAATTATCCTGATGAAAATGCATTTCATTTGACTTGCATTACAGACACCAAATTTCTAAGTGCGCTCATGGTGGAAGAAAAAACCTTTGACAAAGGCTAGTAGCTAAATGGATATCTTGGTTAAAGAAACATGAGCTCACTTACAAAATTTACATGCACATAAATGAAAAAAGAACATCTAGGTAAAGCAACCAGAGTAACTGAGAGAGAGATCATGTTAATATTGCTACTGACAGTAGAGTCTAACATGTAAGCTTCCTCCAAGAAGACATGTAAGCTTCCTCCAAGAAAGTTTTGTTCCTTCCCTTGCATTCACTATTTCCCCATTTCAGCTATAAATCTATTAAGAACATAATTAGTACATTTTGTGAACCACATATCTTATCCTCTTCATTTGGAATAATAAAAGCTTTTACTCCTAACAAACAATTCTCATGATTGATTTATAAGAGAACAACTCAATTTCTGATGCACTGCCAGTATATTTCGTGATCATGACAAACTTTATGTAAGTAAACATCAATGCTGAATCACTACCAATTAGAATATGAAACCCTTTAATTTATCCAAAAGAAAAAGGAAGAATGTGAGCCTCTTTAAACCCTAAATAGATTCAATATGTTCACATTACATGTAACAGGCTGTGAGATTAAGCAGAAACCTGCAATTATTTTGAAGACTCTAGGTTACTAATTATGGATTCAGTGTCTACTAGCACTTCAAGTTTTCCCTGTTTTCAGTTGAATTACTGGATCTAAAACTTTTTTTCAGGATCCCAGAACAGCACGAGAAAAGATGATCAGCTCAGCGTGAGAGCTTTCCTACCACTTTTACACACAGGAAAAAGATTTGTAAAAAATTTACCTCTGCTATAGAGAGTCCCAGGTCATCCATGATCCCCGATTGAGCAGGAGATGCATATCCTACCTGCAAAGGACACACAGTCGGCAAGCAATCAGTGGCAGCCCTTTAGCATGAGTTCCTTAGGTCATTAGACATTACACTATAGTGAAATCTCAAGTATGCTCATTTCAGAAATTTGTTATAGTGCTTAAGAACATTTGCATGTCTCCTACCATTAAATGTTAAATACCCTCAAGAGGAAACTGATTTTTAAGCACAGATAAGCGGGAATAGAGCATGTCTCCATGGTTCTTGGCCTAATGAGGAAACAAATCTATGCATTTATTACTCCTGTGGTGCTAGAACGCAGTAGGAAGACTAACAGATATATATTTCAAAACTACATGCTGGACAAAATGATGCTTAATTCAGTCTTAACTAAAGATGAAGATTTGTGCCTTCAGTATCCCCATAATAATATGAATTAACAAACCTGTAAATACCAATACTTACAGCAAATCCATAGGCAAAGTAACCACAGGAAGCAACTGAGGAGCTCAAAACAATACTTGCAGTAACATGCAATTCCGAACTTGCGTTGCTGGGACTGCTCCTATCTAGTAAACCTTCATCCATGCTTTCAGTCATATTATGTTGCTGCCTGGAAAAGAAAAACAGAAGAGAATTTTAAGCATGAAACTAGAAGTTTAGAAGAGTGGGAATGTATCCAATACTTCATGATAGAGCAGTAAAACTTATTCTGGTGCTAGTTTGAAGCAGTTGATATTAGTCTAAGCAAACACTTAGGAATGAAACCTAAAAGGAACATGATATAACTAGTTGGGATTATGCTTAGCCATGATGGTAGGCTTACATTAGGGTCAGTATTTGCTAGGAGGCTTTTTAGCCTGTTTAGAGATGCATATATCAATTGGAATTGCAGAGAACTCCTATCCGTTAAGGAACCCCAAGTACTGAATGTTGGAATATGAAATCCGGTAAATGGAGGAGATTGGATAGATATGATTTATATAGCTGACCTCAACTAGTTTGAATTGATGTGTGGTAATTGTTGTTGATCATTTGCTTAAGAAAACAAAGTGAGACACACGTGCTTCCACGGTAATTAGGCCAATGTAAAATTTACTTGTGCATTAAATAAAAGTCGTCAAGTTCAGGGGATCCGGATCTATTCTGCCACAAAATTAAAAGGAATATGGAGCTTATTCATACAGGTGGTTCCACTATAGCACAATAATACTGTATTTTCTTGGAAGTTTCAGTCCACATAAATAACTTTGACAGTGTGAAAACTCATAACTCCAAACTAGAAAACTTACAAAAACCTAATTGCATTCAAGTCTGAATAAAAAATAAAATAAAAAAAGCACACGAGGGTGTGTTTGGTATGGAGGAAAACAAGTTCTCTAGGAAATCAAGCTCAGTAACATCTTGAAAATGACTTTCTTGGTGGGAGTAGCGAAAACAAGTTTCATAAGTGGTATTCCACGCTGATTGTCTCCACAGAGGCAGATCTAGCTTGTATTGTATGGGTTCACGTGAACTCAGTAGTTTTTGCCATATTTACAACCGTGAGAGGGAGGATGTAATTCAGCTCGAATAAAGTGAGAGGGAGGTCAGTCAGAACCCGCTGGCTCCAGAACCCGGGGTGGGGGTGGGGGTGGGGGGGTGGGGGGAGGGTGTCTCCAAAAGTCTATAAATATTTGACAGTTATTATTACATATTCTAGCTGTAGGAACACATAAACTTCAAACTTTGGATCCGCCTCTAGCACCTAACACATACTCCTACCAGCACCTGACCCCACCCTCATAGTGTTTGCATAGATTATATATATAAATGCTCTTGGGATGATATTTTCTGCTAACTTACCAAACACCAGAAAATAAGCAAGAAAACCACTTATCTTCCAGAAAAACATTTTCCTTTCTCACCAAACACACCCAAAATCTTTCATGTTAAGAAACTAACGAAAAAATACAAGGTAGATTAAAAGAAATAAGGTGGAGTACTACAAGTTGATCGTAGAATAGCAAATAGAAAGCAGCATAGATTTCTTAAATAAGCATGCGACATATGCTTAAAATCTAGAAAACCCAGTTATCATCGTTTCTCTTTACCTCATTATGACTATACAGATAGACAATGAAAAGAGGAACTGCATAAATATTCAATACCCCAGTGAAGCAAAGAAATTTTGAAGAGTAGCTAGAGCAAATTAACCTGGTTGAATGTTTAAGATATCTTGTTAATTGATCCAATGAACTCCAGCAGAAAAAGCAGGTACAGTGAAAGGCCAAAGGAAGTGTCAAATTGACTATAGCATTTGCAGAGAGAAATACTACTACTAGAAAACTAAAGAATATTTTTGATGTCTCACGCCCGCCATTCTCACTTTAATAAGGCCACCCCAAATGATCATCATGCAGATAATTAAAAAAGATAAATAACCCCTCATTAAAAAATCACTGTTTTTCTGATGACAATTAGTAATTGAAAATGACGACCAATCCACTTCCATATTTTTTTGGAATGATGTGATGTACGTTTGTAATTTGGTTTTCATTGTTGTTGTTTTTTTGCGCCTTACTTTAAGCAAGATAACGCGCAACGCAATTATATGAGATTACATATTGTGCACATATGAGCTGCTCTCTTACTAACATTAGTTTTCCAATTGTTCACTTGATTTGGAAGAAAGTTTTTGCTTTATTAAAATCTTAACGACTCTATCGATTATTTCCATTATTCTAGTTTCTAAGAGCACTTCATTTTTCTTCGAAAAATCTAGTTTTTCTTTATTTACACAATTGCAATTATATATTTTAAGTCCCAAATTTTTACATTTTATTATTTCAAAGTTATCTCAAGATACTGTGAAATAAATCAAAATACTTATTACCTTTACCCTTGAATCTAAAAAGACATATACAGTCAAGCCTCTCAATAACAGTCTCGTTTGTTCATAATATTTTTGGATGTTCTAGTGAAGTGTTGTTATAGAGGTCATATATTATAATATAACATGAAAATTGGTTTCAGAAAAAGCTTAACTTTTATAATAAATGTTGTCACACAAGAATACTTATGACTATGTAATCTTTTATTGACAATTTAAATAAATAATTGGAGATCACCAACATTAAAAAAGTTGTTAGTTGGAATTTCATTTTTATTCTAAGAAAGCTGGGGATATCTTGTGGCTGGTGAGTCACCTCTTGTCTTTTTCCTTTGTTTTGTTTTTCAGTGATTGATACCTTAGACGAGTTCGAAACTGAAATAATGGGTTTTTGGACATAAAATATATTTATACAGTTAAAAAAAAGTTATATTCTAAATAAAATGCAGTATAATGTTGCGTTTTACTTTAACAAAAAGTTAGCCATTAAAGTAAATCACAGTATTATACTACGTTTTATTTAATTATTTGTTTTTTATAGGAAAATGCAGTATAGTACTACGTTTAAGGAAAACGTAGTATTATACTGCGTTTTCCTATAAAAAAAATATAATCCCTCCTTCTTCCCCACGACAGAATCACTGGCCATTTTTAAACCTCCCCCCCCCCACACCATTTCTGCTGGTCCCCCCTTCGATTAAAAAAAAATCTTGGGCCCTACCTGTCACACAAAAAATGAAGAGCGTAGGTCCCGCATACAACCCAAGCCTTCAATTGTTGTGGATTCCTTCTTTCGGGGTCAATTTCAAATTTTCGATATTTCAAAAAACATAAATCGAGGTATTCCGATTTAGTTTATGTCGAAACTCGTAGAGCATATGCATATTTGTTTTCTTGAATGTGTTTCCACGTTGATTTGTGTTATGTTTGCTATTAAATTTGTATGTTATCTTTACTCGGATTAAATTATTAGTGTTTTAAAAAAATAGTTAAAAGTTGAGAAATAATTTTTATTGTTAATGAAATTGTTCACAAATATCTTTTACTGTTTTATATGTAATTTCGTGAATGTTATGTTCATATGTTTGTTGTTTTTATTTAGTTTAGATTATTTATTTGCTTAAAGAATAGTGGCCTTTTAGCGTAGTAAAATATAGAGTCTTTTAGCGTAGTAAAATATAGAGCCTTATAGCGTAGTAAAATATAGAGCCTTTTAGAATAGTAAAATATAGAGCCTTTTAGCGTAGAGTCTCTGTAGTTTAAGTATGTACTAACTACAAAACTCTATCCAATTACACTTTACAAAATTAATTATTTAATTTATAAAATAAACTTACAGAACTAACAAACTAATATATGTTGTCAAATTAAATATCGAGCGTGGAACTCATAGTTGTATATCCTGTCCAATTAAAAATTAACTATTCAATTTATAAAACTAACAAAATTCTAAAAATATTGACACACAAAAGAATACAGGATAGCTTGGTGCTACTGTGCCTCAAATATCGAGCCTGGAACTCATAGATAATTACTCTGTCCAATTAAATAATTAATTATTTAATTTATTTAATTTATTAAATTAACAAAATTCTAAAAATTTTAAAATTGACACACATAATAATTAAGAATAGCTTGGTGCTACTGGGACTCAAATATCGAGCCTGGCACCCGTAGTTATATACTCTGTCCAATTAAAAATTAATTATTTAATTTATTAAACTAACAAAATTCTAAAAAAATTGAAATTGACACACATAATAATTAAGGATAGCTTGGTGCTACTGGGCCTAAAATATCGAGCCTGGAACCCATAGATAATTACTCTATCCAATTAAATAATTAATTATTAATTATTATAACACAAACACACAATTAATATTGTTTAAATTACAGTAGACGACAGGGACTTGCCACATGTGCATCCTAGACCAGCCGCGGATCAGTTATTAGTGTTACAGGGTGACCATAGGTCCGCCTACATATGGGAGGGACATCTATTGGATCAGACTCTCCACGCCAGGAGACCGGATGACTTGTGGAACTTTTTGAGGCATAGAGATTTCCATCCCCGCGTAGTCCATCGCCTGCGTGCTACGGGCTTCTTTAGAATTTTTTAGATTGGGCGGCTGCAGATCAACTGGTCTCTCATCACGGCGTTGATAGAGCGGTGGCGACCGGAGATGCACACTTTTTACCTGCCCACTAGAGAGGCAACCATCACGCTTCAGGATGTTCAGGTTTTATATGAGTTGCGTATTGATGGACTGGCCGTTGCACTGCCCCAGTATATGAGAGCTATGATGCGTCCCCAGTATTTGGATTTGCTGGGACAATATACTGGTTTCAGACCACAGGGTGAGGCTGTAGTTAAAGGGGGCAGTCGCATTTCTGTGACAGCTATCAGACAACATATGGAGGTATTGCACCCCGACATTACCGGCGAGATAGAGGATCTCTATATTCACTGGTACACGAGGTTGGCGTTGTTCCTTCTTTTTAGGGGTGTCTTGTTCCCCAGCACTTCGGGAAATATAGTGAGGCTGCGCTTTCTGCATCATCTGCAGCAGCTAGATGAGTTACCCCAGTACAGTTGGGGTGATGTTGCTCTCGTATACATGTATAAGAGTATGTGTCGGGCTAGCATGGGCACCCAGGTGGACATATGTGGTTTTCTGCCCCTTCTATAGGTGACAACATATTCGAATACTCTATTCATTACTTCGAATTCTATATAGTCAAAATGACTCTTAAATTTTACGTCAACCTTTTATCTTAGGTTTGGGCCTGGGAGCGGATCCTGCCGCTGCAGCCACCTTTACCACCATTAGAGTCGGGTGTAGCACCTCCGTTTCTCCCTCTAGCTAGGAGGTGGGTTCTCCGACGTGGGAACTACCAATGCAGTGATGCTTATCATAATATCCCCCTTGTCAGGGATGTGTTGGATATGCTGGAGGCCGGACAGGTAAATATGTACCTAAACTTACTTATTATAAATTCACTTGTATTGCGCATACTCACTTTTATGTTATTATTTGATAGTTCATCTGGACGCCATACAACGACGAGTTGCTAGCTGATCTTCCCGATTATTGCTCGGTCGACCGACTGCTTTGGAGCACTTCCATCCCGATGATATGCCTCGATGTTGTGGAGCATCATGCCATAGAGTATGTACTTCGCCAGTTTGACCGTCCCGAGACTATGCCGAGGGAGCCTGCATGGGTGGCTACACATTATCAGCGGGATGATCGTTCAAGGGTGGACGACAAATTACCAGTGAGAGGACTTGATTCCGCCACCACCTTCACAGATCCAGGAGGCGGCTATTGAGCTCTATACGGCATGGTACCGCCGTCATACCCGACTGATGATCGGGAACCCCATTCATGTACCTGGCGGTCGGTTCAGACCATACGCCGGAAGGCACGAGCCACTAGTATGTTTTTGTGGGATAAGTCTTATAATTGTGATATAGCGTTATTTAATTAATATTTTAAATATTGTGCATGATATTGGGCATCACATGTTCTACCAGTTGGGACAGGAGATGCAGCAGCATGCCGACAATGCTGTTGTTTTTGAGTTTGGCCGGCGGGTGGAAGAGCTGGCTCTCCGGACCCTGCAGCGAGCCAGAGAGGGCGCGAGGTTGGATCACGAGGCTGAGTATGCGGCGCCAGAGGATCACCATCGGGGTAGGCCTATCCCACGAGGCAGGGGTCGGGCACGAGTCAGGGCTGCCCTACGAGGCAGGGTTGCCCCATGAGGCAGGGCTGCCCCACAAGGCAGGGTTGTCCCACGAGGCAGGGGTGCCTCACGGGGTCGCGAGGGGACGACGAGGAGGTGGTCCCCAGCAAGGGGGAGTTGAGGCACCTGATGAGGATCTTGGAGATGATCAGCCGGGTTATTTCCCTCAGCTAGACGAGCCTTCCAGCAGCATGCTGTCGTACAGCCTTCAGCTGGATCTGCCAGCATCGCAGGTCTTCCCGTCATATCCATTGTCGATCACGGATACATTCGACGGAGATGTAGACCAGTTCTTTTCAGGCCCATCTACCGCAGTTGAGGATCGGCAAACCCGAGACATGGATGGCGGGCACGGGTTGAGTTATGCCTCATCCCCGGCGGTTGATGCAGATCAACCACAGGTACAAGTATATATGTATTACCTTAAAATTTCAATTTGTTTTCTTTTCCTTAATGATTTGCCATAAATTAATTTTTAATTTTCTTACTAAGGCTTCGTCCCAGCCCATCACGAAGGCCACTATATGCGATGATGAGGACACCACATATGCTTATACTTAGGAGGCCGACTAGATCACGGTGAGAAAATAATTTTGACTTAACACGTACATTACTAATATACATTTTCATATGCTAAGCTTAAAAAGGACATATTAAAAAAAGATGTAACAAGATTGTGGAACATAATTTTATTTGATAGATATTGCAATATACACAAGTACAGACACGTATTACAAAAAACAATACGAAAAAAAGACTAGGTGTATCCTTGATAGTTGGGTACATTTGACGAAGTTGCACCAGGAGTTGGATTACCACCGCCACGCACACAGCCTGAAGAACATTTACGATGATCGTGTCCTATTTGCGAGCATATGCCACATTTACGCGCATAAACGGTGTCACCAACATTCATTTAGTTCAGTATAGTTCTCTTTTGCACTTGCAGCTTGCGCAAATAGTCCTTGTTACACACCATTTTAAAAGGTTTTGGCGGCCAATAATACTCAGCACCCAATGGTTGCAACTGTCCACTATATGTGTCTACGTATGCAGCAACACTGTACTGCCTATCAATATAGTTGGTTGCCCATAAACCAACTTGTTGAAAGCACTTCGAGGCATATGCGCACGGCATGTGGTAGATGGTCCATTTTCCACATGAACACAACCTACTGGATTCATTCACCGTCTATAGATTATTCCCCCGGAATCCGCGGATAGCGGTCTTAACTTCAAAAATACCCCGGTCATGATCGTACTGTAAAAATGAATGTCAATGTGCTCGCCTCATGTACCTTTCAAGTCTTCTCATCGGTATTGGCATAAATTGAACACCCCTGTCCATCAATGCCGATGCAGCTCCATGCCTTTCAACAAACCTCTCCGCAATCTGTTTGAATGTCATGCGGACCATGGCAGTGACAGTCAATCCACGGGCAGACTTCAACAAGCCGTTGAATGACTCCGATACATTTGTAGTCAGGGTTCCCCATCGTTTGCCGCCATCAGCATGCAATGTCCACATGTCACTACTACAAAAAGGGGCTTTAGCGGCATTTATAATTGCCTTTAGCGGCAATAAATATTGATGCTAAAACATTTACCGGCTAATAAGTTTTAGTCATTGTACATGGGGTCGCTAAAGCTTTTAGCATCCATTTAAAAAAATGCTGGTAAAGGCAGTCTCAATTGCCGCTAAAAGTCGTAGGTTTCTCCGACAATTGTTTAGCGGCCATTATATTGGCCACTAAATACATTCTGAAGATAGGTTATTTTTCACCTTTAGCATCCATTATATTTCCATGAAATCTATTTTAATTGCCGCTAAAAGTCATAGCTTTAATGGCAATTGTTTAGCGGCTATTATAATGGCCACTAATTTCGTCCCAAAAATAACCTAATTTGCAGATTTAGCGTCTTTTTCTATTGCCGGTAAATTCAATTAGTTAATCGCTAAAAAGTAACCCTTTCAACGGCAAATGAAGGGTAAAATTTATTGTCGTAAAAAATATTAAAATTTTAACAACAATTGTAATGCTTCGCCTAGTCCTTTTTACAACCTTTATTTGTTGTTGTTAAAATTATCTTCCAAATAACAAATGCTAACAAAGATGTTACTATTAATTCATAAAAAATAATAAATTTTTTAATATCAAGAAAAATAAAAGAAAGAATATTCCATAGTATGAATGTACCAGTGAAAAAAATTAAAAATCATTATATTGTTTAAACTAAACAATTAATGTCATTATAATTAATCCTGTCGAATACCAACAATAATAAAATATACATGCATAGCCCTTAAACTGTTTATGCAATTCTTCATCCTATTGAAATCCTTCTCCTGCTAAATTTTCAAACTTTATCGGCATAATCTGAAATAATAAAATAAGTGAACTTAGAAGAAAAAATTGAATGTGAAACAGAAAAATCGTGAGTCTACATCTAAAATATATTGTGAAAGTAGTCCATCTTAATCAACTAAGCTATTTTCTTAACCACGTTATTTCATTTAAGTTAGTACGGTCAATTCCCAATTCTAAATTTAACACGTGCAGACTGAGAGGCTATGTTATCTTATCTTCATTAACAGTTGGTGGAACGACTGCATAACACAATATGACTAACCAAGCTATCAGTACTCATTCAGATATAATAATATAACATTAAGGAGTACATTCTAGTACCTGAATGGTCATAAGGGTCAAGATAAAGATTTTGCTGAGGTTAAAAGCAAATGCAACAAGAATGAACCAAATTGATATTTCTCAATAGCAGATGCAACCTTCCAAGGATGCACGTACCCAAATGAATAATAGCTTAAGATTTGTAGTACTAAATGTTTTCCAGATTTGCTTCTAACGTACAAATCCGTGGTAAGATTGAAAAGTTTCTAAGCCAATATGAGATAATATGGAAATGTAACAGCAAGCCTAGACCTCAATTCCAATTAGCTAGTATATCGCCTATATCAATTTCTCCTATTCTTCTGCTCACAACTTTTATGAGAAAAAATACTAATATTCATAGGTGTTGCTAGAATCTTAAGATTGAACATCTCAACCAATTCAGATAGAAGACTTTTACAAAGTTATTGTAGAATTTTTCAACACCTTGTAGCAACTTGGAATTCCTATTACACACTAATAAAAGTCTTTTCTCTCCTTTTTTGAGTATAATTTAAGTCTACATTAAAGTTAGACCCTGAACTTCCCTCCAACTTATTACATCCCACCGACCCGGGTTTTCTACATCACCCTCCCCTAAGCTTATCAAATACAATCCAACCACCAATTAGAAGTAAGGATATTTATTGCATTACATGTTACCTAAGCTTCAGAAATTTGTATTGTGTTACCCGAAAGAGAAAATCAGTTAGAATCTAAGTAATTGAAATAAGAACATAATAGACCAAAGACACAAATAGGCACCGAAATTTTCAATAATTAAATAACTATCGTCCATTTCTAATACATACAATCCAATAATATACGCATATAGATATATGTAACCTTATCATACCTCATTAATAGTCTGTATTTGACTGTTGCTCTTCTTCACCTTCAATCAATACAATTGAAAAGACAATGTAGGAAGTCAACATGAGTTGCAACAAAATAAGTACTATCCATCTCTCCAAAAGAAAGTACCCAGAGACAAACTACAAGCTAGTAACCACAAAATGCTCAACAAAAAAATAATCGGCAGCACAACTATAGATAACTAAACTAAAAGCAGCTCAAGAACTTTTTTGATGGACTTCAAATATACCCTAAATAGACCATATCATACATACCTTCATAAAAGAACACAACCTATTGACTTAGAGTGAATCAGGAACATTCTTCCAGTGCAAAAACAAAAGAGTCATGGGAGAAAGAATTCTCTTCGAATAACTAGTACCACCTCTAACCACAACAATGCCCAAAAATAAACCTACAATACCAATACGATCTTTTTTATTGAAATATAAGGTGAATGAGAAGCAATAAGAGGCTCAAATTATCAGAACCACACCAAGTTGTTCCTTGTATGAAGGGATAAAAACGTTGGACCAAGTCTTTAATTTATGACAAACTAAGTTACTGAGATATTAGTTGGATTTACAAAAATTTGACTTAAGAATAAAATGTTCGCTATTCATTAGCGACTCAAAATAAATTCAAACTGGTGCAAAACACAATTGGCAACATATTGATCATAATTCAAAAGAGGAGTACCATGTTGACATATTCAAGTATAAGAGCAATACCATAAGAAGATAGAGTATTTTCACATATACTATGATTCAGTTGCTTGTGGTACTCATTCATGACCACTGTTGGTATCGCGGACTTGATTATTATTAGCACGTTAGATAAAATTAATCTAATAAGACTAATATTTCATAACAAATATCTTAAACTTTTGAATTTGAGTTACCTGTCCAATTGAGATTCCATTGATATTCTGAGACATATATAACTCATTAGAAGCAATTTTGCACATGACTTTTCTCATCCATGATAATTCATGTTTCATCGAATTCATTTCTTCATTTTGTTTTCCATTTAGCTCCGTTAACTCTATTACCTTTTGTTCTAACCTTTTACCTCATTAGAAGAATCCTCTAGATCAATATTTCCTATGAAGATTTACTACCCTATAGTATAGAAGGAGTTGGACCAAGTCCCAAACCTCGAACATATCCATTTTTTTCATTTTTCAAGACTTGAGAATATACATCTCCTTCCAAAGCAACACTCTGAGGAGGATGGTCATTTAGTCTCTCACTATTATTTCTCAATCTATCGTTTATCATGTCATGATTAGAGAGAGTTGTCAAAGAAAGTAAAATCAATTTAGAAATAATATAAAATTGCTAAAAGAAAATACTTCTTGATTTGGAAGAGGTATTTTTGAGGAACTGAAGATGCAAATAATGTTGTTGAACCTAGATTTAATTAAAATAGATGAAATTCAAAAATAAGAGATGGGAAAGAAATCTTACAATTGTCTTTGCAAACTCCTCATCAAGTGGTTGACCATTCTTACATTGTTTAGGAGTTAAAATGAAAATTTATGCCCGTGTAGGCTCTATCCTGTTTTTAGTCTAACATGACAAAATCAATGTCACACATTCATGACAAAAAGTTTTTAAAATATTATATTTTATTTTTCACATGGATACCTTCTCAGCCATCAAGGTGACAATACTTTTGGATCCTTCAGTGTGAGGCTTATTTTTCTTGGCCCTATTATTTCTATTTGCTTGTGTTCGCCTCTATCATTGCAACATAAATTAATATCTTATAATTTATACATAAAAACTAACCAAGAAAAAATCAAAAGCAACTAAGTGTGTTTTTCGGACTTATAAAGCGGATACCTTAGCTTTATCAGAGAGCCAATATGAGACGATACCGGTCCACTGATCCCCAGGTATACGACTTGGTCTATTTTTCAGTAGAGCACCTTTCGTCTTATACTTAGACATATACTCACTTTTAAATCGCACTTGTAATCTTTCCATTTTTTTCCTAGTGACTTCGTGTTATGCTTTTCTCCGCGCATTGGGATAGACAACTTCTACAAAAATATAAGCAAACGTTTACACAAAGATATCATGTATAAAAGAAATCACATATTATTAGATTCACATCAGAAGAATAAGAATAATAGCTCCATATACTCACAAATTCCACCAATTTGTTCTTTTTCATCTTTGACAAAATTTCTCCAATCATCTACATGTAATGGAGTTAGTTATGGAGTTCTAGCGACAATCCCTAAAAAGCTAGCTAGCTTTCGACCCTCTTTCCCAATGAATTAGTTATGACTATTGATTTGCACATCAATTGTCTTCCCTAGAGGCATCTTCCAAATACCGTTTAGTAAAATATTATGAAGGAACAAACAAATTAGTGATATCGAGCCTAGCATCTTTAGGTACATTTAAAACTAACAGGAATAAAAAGAGTGTTACATGAATCATCATTCTGTTGAATCTCGGTGTCAGTCGAATTATTAAAATCATTAGACTGGCCATCATGTGTTTGGACTTGAGAGTAGTTTTGACCATCCATCAATTGTTCAATATAAGGTAGCATACCTTCATCATCACATTATTCTTCAATAACCACTCACTTGCCGCCTCTGGTTCGCATTGTTTCTTCTCCAAAATGAAATACTTATTTAGCCGCAATAACATATGAAAGTCATATTACTTACACAAAGAAAGACACATCAACAAAACATAGTAGATATTGTCGCACCCAACAACAAAATTTAAATATTTAATTATAAGAACACCTTAGCATTTCACAATCTAATGGCTACATAAACAAAATAGAAGTAAAAGAAAGCATAGAGAATTCACTAAAATATTAGATAATCTACCAATATAAATATGGATAAGCAAGGTGGCTGATACGCAGATTTTATAGAATGTGGCCAAATCGAAAGCCAAAAACATATTTTATTCAATGTTCTGAATCGTAAAAGATACCCTTTTCATTATTGTGTAAACTCCAATCAAAACCTACAGGGATGAAGACTTAATGAAAGCACAAACTACTAATCCCGGTAAGCAATATGATTAACATCTTTGACAATAAATTATTTGCAAAAATAGAAGGAACAAAAGTCTGTTCCTAATCACTTCCGGTACCATAGCAGAAAATGGGGCAGAGAAAGGATAAATTTTGCCAAATTCTCAAACTGATGTTTATCCTTAGATTGTATAATTTTGATTTCAATTTAAGTTTTGCCAAATGGTGTAAAAACATCCAGAACCACTACACGTTCTCACCACAACCAAAGTAAAATAATTTTATACCTATCTCCCATCCAAACTCTACAAAGATATTTGTGAGCAAAGAAGAGACAGAGAAGAGATGGAGAAGTAATAAAAAGGTATTTTATGAAATATAGTACCTGGGGATGGTGGCGCTGCCATGAGACAGAAGTTCGGCGGTAGGGTAGCAACAATGAGAATTACAGGGGATGAGAGTTTTGTATATTTCTGAAATATTTTCCTAAATTTCCCCAGCTTAGGCGGAAGGAACGGGAGGGAATATGTTATTTTAGTCTAAAAATTTGGAGGGAAGGATAAAAATAATACTGGAGTGCTTTTTATTGTGGCTATTCCATTTTATTGCCACTAAAAAAGGTACATAATATCGGCTAATTCTTATTTGCCACTAATGTTTTCGTTTATAAATTTATTTAGTGGACATTATTCTATTGCCGCTAATTAACTGCCACTAAAAGTCTATTTTGTAGTAGTGTGTGAAGCTCATGTCCCATCAGCCAAGTATAGGCTCGTGGATCTAACTGCCGGATTGCTTCCATGTGCCTCATGAATTACATTGCTGGTGTTCAGTTGCAGCCATCCACATTAAATCATACAAGGCCTTGTCGTGATATTTCTTCTGAAAATTGGACTTCAGGTGCCTCACACAGTAACGGTGGTATGCATAAGGTTCCTGCAATTCAGGCAAATGCCGTACAGAACTTAATATACCACCATGTCGATCAGATATTAGACAAATACCTGAACGCTGTTTGACAACGTGCTGCTTCAAGTGGTTCAAAAAAAGCATCCACATCTCTTCGCTTTCATTGGCACAAATGGCAAAAGCTAGTGGAAATATTTGTCCGTTGGCATTTACTGCAACTGCAATCAAAAGCTTAATATCATATTTTCCCTAGACATGAGTACCGTCTATGAAAATTGCAGGACGATAATGCACAAAACCATCAATTGCTGGTTTAAATGACCAGAACACATAGTTGAAAATATATTCGGGTCTGTCCGGACTCCGCTCACGCATCCATTCAACAATAGTCCCGGGGTTAAGGTGTTGCAATGCGGCCATGTACCTGGGCAGAGATGAAAAAGACTTATCCCAGTCGTCATAAATAAGTTCAAAGGCACGTTTGCGACCGAGATATGCCTTTCTTTTGATTATAGTACAACCATACTCCTGGTAGACAGTTGTAATACATTCTTTGATCTTGAACCTAATGGACACTTCCAAGTATGGAATCAAGACAAGAGAAATCAAGTCTACATCCAAGTTGAAGTGATTCTCATTGAATGTGTCCATTTCACATCTGTGGGTGCTAATATATTTACCCGCTTTCTACAACCCTGATTTCTTCTTACTGACACGCAACATCCAGTGACAACCCATAAAGTCTATACGGCATACAACCTTGTATACCTCTGTAGTTGACTCATTTACCGTCATCTCACGGCACTCTCTTATGCTGTAGATTTTTACAGCCTTGATTAGGTGAGCTTTATCGGGGAAATCCATGCCCTTTGCCAGCACCGCTGGTCTAGGCTCATCCCACATTGCTGACTGAAATTCAACATCATCCCTTGTGAGGGCATCCACGTCTAGCATACTTGGCAAATTATCAAGGTAGGGAATATTCCGCTCATGAAACGACACGTGGGACTCGTACACTCTTGGTCTAACGGGAGGTGGAGGAGCATGCTCCCTCATCAGCTCAGGTTCGGCATCCACTTCCTCCTCGCATCACCCTCATCAGGGAAGGGTGTGTCATCTCCAAACTCATCGGCATTGTTGTCATAATCACTATCATCTTCCTAACTCTGCGCATCTGCCAAATCACGAGTCAGTACGTCGTCTATAGGCAACTACGTGAGGTCAAAAATATCTAGTTGCTTGTTTTCACTGCACAAAAAGAACAAAATGATAAGCTACTCAACTAGATAAATAATTTACATATAGCTATATCACTTTACTTACAAGTCGTACTGTGTTGACGTTCCATGATGGACATTTTCTTGTTGGTGATGACTCCCGAATGGAGTACCGTGGTCCAACACGCCAGAACTACGCATATTCCAACTAGGAGCGGGGTCATAACTTGTAAAATTCATATCCGGACGGTACCACCTATGAAAAATATGAGTGTTAATACAAATCCAATTCAAATATAAAATAAACATCGCTAAAAGGTAGAAAAATTGAAGTTTACCAGTCGTCTTGTGGAATATATAAAGTCGAAAAATTATTTTGTGGCTGCTCGTTCACCGGTGGTGACAAGTTTAAATCGAGGCAAGCTCTTTCATCAGAAATCTGTCCGGCAAAAACTGTTCCAGAATAACCACCCGATGACTGGGGGTTATCCCTACTATGCACACCCTCATTATTGTGAACGTCTTCAACCTTGACGTACATTTCCAATAATTTTATTACAATAAATTCTCTGTATTCATCTAGAATCCGCAAAAAATCTCTAAGAGTTTCATCATCTTCGATGTTAAACTCAGAATAATAAGCAAACCCTTGCAGAGTCATAAAATACGGAAATCTACTGGTTACTTTAAGGTTCACCGAACGTTTCTTCACTTTTACGTAACAACGATACCAATTTATTGTACTCCATTGTAAGCGGCAATTTAACATGATACTGTGGAGGTGAACTATACCTCACAGAGTTATTCTCCATTACAACCTCACCCCCAATATAATGAAACCCTTATTTTTGGCTCTTCAGACATTATAAAAAAATTCTTGATAAGAAGAAGAGAAGTATGAACGGAAGTTTGAAGGAAAGTTTTGAATGGATTTTCATAAAATTCTAATGCCTTTAAATAAGGCAAGTCCTCGCTTGGGTGCAGAATTTTTTTATGTAAAACGCAGTATATTACCACGTTTTATGTATTTGAATTATTGTTATGTCAGTTATCCGCATAACACTTATTGGTAGGCCCAAAAATTAGTGTAAAACGCAGTATAATACTACGTTTCAGTAAAACGTAGTATTATAATACTTTTTACACTAAAAACAAATTATTTATGTCAGTCATGCAGAACACTTATTTGATGGGCCCAAATTGAAGTAAAACGCAGTATTATAATGCGTTTTAGTTAGAAACATATCTTTTTTTTAAATTGTATAAACGTATATTTTATGTCCAAAAACCCATTATTTCAGTTTCAGACTCTACCTTAGACGTAACATAGTTTGGTATCTTACGTTTGTTGGTGAATTTATAGTACTACTTAAGTAGGTAACAGGAGTCCTTCACTGAAAGAGACCACCGGATTCCTGAAAAGGAATTATTCCATATTAATTAGGAGTATATCTTATACATTTTATCGAATAGCTAATATCTATCTATCTATATCTATATCTATACTATGTTAAAAGCACGAAGATCCTTACCGTCTTTTTTACCCTTTTAAAATATAAGTCACACTGGATAAAACAGTCATTTGATTATTATTTTTACTATTTAGGAATAGTCATTTAATTAATTTCCTACTATTTAGGAATAGTAATTTAATAATTTTCCTACTATATAAAGCTTTTATTTTTCAATTTCAATTCACACGGACAATTTGTTCACTGTCAACTCCATTTACATTTAGGCGTATTAAATTTCTCCTGTTAGGTTTAGGAGATCTTTTTGGTTTTCTAAAATTTTAAAACCAAAAGCAAATAAAAAAAGCAATTAATATTATTAGGTTTAGTATTCTTTTATTTCTGTCATAATTACCGTAGGATACAAGTCTCATCTTTAGTTTTCTAGAATTAATGTTACTTTAGGTTTAGCATACTTTTACCATAACCGAATAAAAAACCACCAATTAATGTTAGTTTAGGATTAGTAAGCTTCTACAGTATTAAAATCAAAACCATTTAAAATAAGGAGGAAATGAGCACTTTTATAAAAAAAAGTTAACATGCCACATTCTTTATCATAATATTGATGTCTGCAAAGATAAATTTATTTGTGCATGTACGATTATTAATCTTCTTCAGTTGTAGGAGTAATTGAATATCACAAGAAGCAATGCCCATCAAATGCATACATCACTAAAAATTAGAATATTGAAGAGGTGTTTTCCTTATAAGTTTATGATATATGTAGCTTTCTGTTAGATCTTCCTTGACTATACTAAATTTCCTCGTAGAATTATAATACGGTAACTTTCTTAAGATCTTGCTCAACTGTTCAAGATTCTATTTGTTAAATTTAAAGTAGAACATTGGAGAATGGATGTTGATTTTTTTAAAGAAAGATAATGGATGTTGATTGAAAGAGAAATATATGAGAATCATTCTTGTTAATTAGGCCCTTACGCTAATATAAATCGATGTAATTGGACAAAATTAGAGAAAGAACAGCTAATTGATTAATTAATAATCGACAAATAAGAATCATCGATATATAGAGCCGTTAAAATGGGTTTGGCCCATGAGGCCAGCCCAACTCAGCCCGCTATTTGGGTAAGGCTTTGGAATTTTTTTAACCAATTTAAAATTGAGGCTTATAAGTCCGGCCCAAGTTAGCCCGTTGGGCCGTTATCCGGACCAAGTCACAATCCCCAATGGTGCTCTACCCCACGCCCGTTATCCGGCGTGCAAGTCACCTCAATATATCATTACGATGAGAAATTCCGGGGTTTCAAACCCTCAGGACATCATTTACATCAATTACCCACCTCAATCCGAGCAAAATACTACTCCATAATGCCTTTGTCTCTCAAATCGACCTCCAAATGTCTCAAATCTAGTCACAATAATTCGATTCGGTTAATAAAAATTATAGGAATTAATTCCATATGAAATTCTACATTTTTCATTAAAAATCCGAAATTGTACTCAAAATTCGCCCGTGGGGCCCACATCTCGGAACCCGACAAAAATTACGAAATATGAAACCTCACCCAACCACGAGTCCAACCATACAAATTTTTCCAAAACCCGACAACAATTCGGCCTTCAAACCATCAAATCTTACTTTCAAATCTCTAGGCCCAAATTCCCGATTTACACCTCAAAAACACGCAATCTAGCTGGAATATTCAATGATAATTCAATAATATTGACTAACAATGATCATAAGGGACTTACCTCAAGATTTCCTGTGATTTTTCGCTCAAAATTGCCCAAAATCCGAGCTTGGAACTAAGAAAAAAAATGAAAAAAAATGGATTGCCCCTTTAACTGCCCAGAAATTTTTGGGGTACTGTTCACGCGAGCGGGTACTGTTCACGCGTCACTGTTCAAGCTGCTAAAAAAATCCAACAGTTGTCCAAGGCAATTGCAGCAGCTTTTTTATTTCAGTAAAAATACTCTAAATCTATCATACGAACTCGGAATTCGACGATTCTTGTTCCTATGAGTCAAAAATAATTATACGAATCTATTCCTTCAATCGAAACACAATTTGGATCTCATTTGCTCAGTGCAATACCCATTTTTCTCGTTAAACAATTAACTCATGTTTCGTGTCAAAAACCCAATCGCGACTTGATGAAATTAAACCAAACTTTCCAGATCACTCCTATAATTCATTATTTAAATTCTGGAAATCTCGAAATAAAATTTCGATCTCTAGAACTAAAAATGGACTTTTGGATCATTACATGCTTATGCTCAAACCACAAAAATCTTCCAAAAACTCTTCCAAAACTTATCCGAGCCTCATGGGACCCCGACCAAACATGCCAATATAATTCATAACATTATTCAAACCTTTTCCAATCATCAAAACACCTGAAACAACATCAAATTACCCAAAACTCATCGAATTCAAGCCTAATTTTCTAAAAACTTCCGAAATACACTTTCGATCAAAAACCCGACCAAACCACGTCCGAATGACCTGAAATTTTGCACACATATCCCAAATCACCTAGAGAAGCTACAGCAACTCTCGGAATTCCATTCTGACTCTCGGATCAAAATCTCACCTATCAACAGGAATTCACCAAAATACTAACTTCGCCAATTCAAGCCTAATTCTACACCGGACCTCCAAAATTACTTCCGATCACACTCCTAAGTCACAAATCATCCCCCAAAGCTAACCGAATCATCGGGATTCAAATCCGAGCACTCTAACACATAAGTCAATGCCCGATTGACTTTTCCAAAACAAACCTTCCTTAAAGAAACTAAGTGTTTCATTTCCTACTAAAACCAATCCAAATCAACTCGTTCACACCCAACACTGATAATAAAGCATAAAGAAATAGGAAATGGAGAAAACGGGGCGGTAACTCATGAGACCATGGGTCGGGTCATCACAATTTTGTAGTAGCGTGTGAAGCTCATGTCCCATCAGCCAAGTATAAGCTCGTGGATCTAACTGCCGAATTGCTTCCATGTGCCTCATGAATTTGCAGTGCTGGTGTTCAGTTTCAACCATCCACATTAAATCATACAAGGCCTTGTCGTGATATTTCTTCTGAAAATTGGCCTTCAGGTGCCTCACACATTAACGGTGGTATGCATAGGGTTCCTGCCATTCAGGCAAATGTCGTATAGAACTTAAAATACCACCATGTCGATCAGATATTAGACAAATACCTGAATGATGTTTGACAACGTGCTACTTCAAGTGGTTCAAAAAAACTTTCCACGTCTCTTCAATTTCGTTGGCACAAATGGCAAAAGCTAGTGGAAATATTTGTCCGTTGGTATCTACTGCAATTGCAATCAAAAGCTTAATATCATACTTTCCATAGACATGAGTACCGTCTATGGAAATTACAGGACAACAATGCATAAAACCATCAATTGCTGGTTTAAATAACCAGAACATATAGTTGAAAATATATTCGGGTCTCTCCGGATTCCGCTCACGCCTCCATTCAACAATAGTCCCGGGGTTAAAATGTTGCAGTGCGTCCATATACCTGGGCAGAGATGAAAAAGACTTATCCCAGTCACCATAAATAAGTTCAAAGGCACGTTTGCGATCGAGATATGCCTTTCTTTTGGTTATAGTTCAACCATACTCCTGGTGGACACTTTCTTTTGAACCTAATGGACACTTCCAAATATGGAATCAAGACAAGAGAAATCAAGTCTACATCCACGTTGAAGTGATTCTCATTGAATGTGTCCATTTCACATTTGTGGGTGCTAATAAATTTACTCACTTTCCACAACTCTGATTTCTTCTTGCTGACACGCAACATCCAGTGACAACCCATAAAGTCTCTACGGCATACAACCTTGTATACCTCCGTAGTTGACTACATTACCGTTATCTCATGACACTCTCTTACGCTGTAGATTTTTACAGCCCTAATTAGGTGAGCTTTATCGGGGAAATACATGCCCTTTTGCCAACTCTGCTGGTCTAGACTCATCCCACATTGCTGACTGAAATTCAACATCATCCCTTGTGAGGGCATCCACGTCCGGCATACTTGGCAAATTATCAAGGTATGGAATATTCCGCTCATGAAACGGCACGTGGGACTCGTACACTCTTGGTCTAACGAGAGGTGGAGGAGCATGCTCCCTCATCAGCTCAGGTTCGGCATCCACTTCCTCCTCGTCATCACCCTCATCAGGGAAGGGTGTGTCATCTCTAGACTCATCGACATTGTTGTCATAATCACTATCATCTTCCTAACTCTGCGCATCTGCCAAATCACGAGTCAATACGGCGTCTATGGGCAACTGCGTGACATCAAAAATATCAAGTTGCTCGTTTTCACTGCACAAAAAGAATAAAATGATAAGCTACTCAATTAGATAAATAATTTACATATAGCTATATCACTTTACTTACAAGTCGTACTGTGTTGACGTTCCATGATGGACATTTTCTTGTTGGTGATGACTCCCGAATGGACCACCGTGGTCCAACACGCCAGAACTACGCATATTCCAACTAGGAGCGGGGTCATAACTTGTAAAATTCATATCCGGACGGTACCCTCTATGAAAAATATGAGTGTTAATACAAATCCAATTCAAATATAAAATAAACATCGCTAAAGGGTAGAAAAATTAAAGTTTACCAGTCGTCTTGTGGATTATATAAAGTCGAATTATTTTGTGGTTGTTCATTCGCCGGTGGTGACAAGTTTAAATCAAGGCAAGCTCTTTCATCAGAAATCTATCCGGTAAAAACTGCTCCAGAATAACCACCCGATGACTGGGGGTTATCCCTACTATGCACACCCTCATTATTGGGAAAGTCTTCAACCTTGACGTACATTTCCAACAATTTTATTACAATAAATTCCCTGTATTCATCTAGAATCCGCAAAAAATCTCTAAGAGTTTCATCATCTTCGATGTTAAACTCAGAATAATAAGCAAACTCTTGCGGAGTCACAGAATACGGAAATCTACCGGTTACTTTAAGGTTCACCGAATGTTTCTTCACACTCATTTTTTTATGTAACAACGATACCAATTTATCGTACTCCATTGTAAGCGGCAATTTAACATGACACTGTGAAGGTGAACTATACCTCACAAAGTTATTCTCCTTTACAGCCTCACCCCCAATATAATAACCCTTATTTTTAGCTCTTCAGACATTATAAAAAAATTCTTGATAAGAAGAAGAGAAGTATGAACGGAAGTTTGAAGGAAAGTTTTGAATGGATTTTCATAAAATTCTAATGTCTTTAAATAAGGCAAGTCCTAGTTTGGGGTGCAGAATATTTTTATGTAGAATGCAGTATAGTACCACGTTTTATGTATTTGAATTATTGTTATGTCAGTTATCCGCAGAACATTTATTGATAGGCCCAAAAATTAGTGTAAAATGCAGTATAATACTACGTTTCAGTAAAACGTAGTATTATAATACGTTTTACACTAAAAACAAATTATTTATGTCAGTCCTGCAGAACACTTATTTGGTGGGCCCAAATTGAAGTAAAACACAGTATTATAATACGTTTTAGTTAAAAACATATCTTTTTTTTAACTGTATAAACGTATTTTATGTCCAAAAACCCATTATTTCAGTTTCGGACTCTACCTTAGACGTAACATAGTTTGGTATCTTACGTTTGTTGGTGAATTTATAGTACTACTTAAGTAGGTAACAGGAGTCCTTCACTGAAAGAGACTTCACCGGATTCCTGAAAAGGAATTATTCCATATTAATTAGGAGTATATCTTATACATTTTATCGAATAGCTAATATCTATCTATCTATATCTATATCTATACTATGTTAAAAGCACGAATATCCTTACCGTCTTTTTTACCCTTTTAAAATATAAGTCACACTGGATAAAACAGTCATTTGATTATTATTTTTACTATTTAGGAATAGTCATTTAATTAATTTCCTACTATTTAGGAATAGTAATTTAATAATTTTCCTACTATATAAAGCTTTTATTTTTCAATTTCAATTCACACGGACAATTTGTTCACTGTCAACTCCATTTACATTTAGGCGTATTAAATTTCTCCTGTTAGGTTTAGGAGATCTTTTTGGTTTTCTAAAATTTTAAAACCAAAAGCAAATAAAAAAAGCAATTAATATTATTAGGTTTAGTATTCTTTTATTTCTGTCATAATTACCGTAGGATACAAGTCTCATCTTTAGTTTTCTAGAATTAATGTTACTTTAGGTTTAGCATACTTTTACCATAACCGAATAAAAAACCACCAATTAATGTTAGTTTAGGATTAGTAAGCTTCTACAGTATTAAAATCAAAACCATTTAAAATAAGGAGGAAATGAGCACTTTTATAAAAAAAAGTTAACATGCCACATTCTTTATCATAATATTGATGTCTGCAAAGATAAATTTATTTGTGCATGTACGATTATTAATCTTCTTCAGTTGTAGGAGTAATTGAATATCACAAGAAGCAATGCCCATCAAATGCATACATCACTAAAAATTAGAATATTGAAGAGGTGTTTTCCTTATAAGTTTATGATATATGTAGCTTTCTGTTAGATCTTCCTTGACTATACTAAATTTCCTCGTAGAATTATAATACGGTAACTTTCTTAAGATCTTGCTCAACTGTTCAAGATTCTATTTGTTAAATTTAAAGTAGAACATTGGAGAATGGATGTTGATTTTTTTAAAGAAAGATAATGGATGTTGATTGAAAGAGAAATATATGAGAATCATTCTTGTTAATTAGGCCCTTACGCTAATATAAATCGATGTAATTGGACAAAATTAGAGAAAGAACAGCTAATTGATTAATTAATAATCGACAAATAAGAATCATCGATATATAGAGCCGTTAAAATGGGTTTGGCCCATGAGGCCAGCCCAACTCAGCCCGCTATTTGGGTAAGGCTTTGGAATTTTTTTAACCAATTTAAAATTGAGGCTTATAAGTCCGGCCCAAGTTAGCCCGTTGGGCCGTTATCCGGACCAAGTCACAATCCCCAATGGTGCTCTACCCCACGCCCGTTATCCGGCGTGCAAGTCACCTCAATATATCATTACGATGAGAAATTCCGGGGTTTCAAACCCTCAGGACATCATTTACATCAATTACCCACCTCAATCCGAGCAAAATACTACTCCATAATGCCTTTGTCTCTCAAATCGACCTCCAAATGTCTCAAATCTAGTCACAATAATTCGATTCGGTTAATAAAAATTATAGGAATTAATTCCATATGAAATTCTACATTTTTCATTAAAAATCCGAAATTGTACTCAAAATTCGCCCGTGGGGCCCACATCTCGGAACCCGACAAAAATTACGAAATATGAAACCTCACCCAACCACGAGTCCAACCATACAAATTTTTCCAAAACCCGACAACAATTCGGCCTTCAAACCATCAAATCTTACTTTCAAATCTCTAGGCCCAAATTCCCGATTTACACCTCAAAAACACGCAATCTAGCTGGAATATTCAATGATAATTCAATAATATTGACTAACAATGATCATAAGGGACTTACCTCAAGATTTCCTGTGATTTTTCGCTCAAAATTGCCCAAAATCCGAGCTTGGAACTAAGAAAAAAAATGAAAAAAAATGGATTGCCCCTTTAACTGCCCAGAAATTTTTGGGGTACTGTTCACGCGAGCGGGTACTGTTCACGCGTCACTGTTCAAGCTGCTAAAAAAATCCAACAGTTGTCCAAGGCAATTGCAGCAGCTTTTTTATTTCAGTAAAAATACTCTAAATCTATCATACGAACTCGGAATTCGACGATTCTTGTTCCTATGAGTCAAAAATAATTATACGAATCTATTCCTTCAATCGAAACACAATTTGGATCTCATTTGCTCAGTGCAATACCCATTTTTCTCGTTAAACAATTAACTCATGTTTCGTGTCAAAAACCCAATCGCGACTTGATGAAATTAAACCAAACTTTCCAGATCACTCCTATAATTCATTATTTAAATTCTGGAAATCTCGAAATAAAATTTCGATCTCTAGAACTAAAAATGGACTTTTGGATCATTACATGCTTATGCTCAAACCACAAAAATCTTCCAAAAACTCTTCCAAAACTTATCCGAGCCTCATGGGACCCCGACCAAACATGCCAATATAATTCATAACATTATTCAAACCTTTTCCAATCATCAAAACACCTGAAACAACATCAAATTACCCAAAACTCATCGAATTCAAGCCTAATTTTCTAAAAACTTCCGAAATACACTTTCGATCAAAAACCCGACCAAACCACGTCCGAATGACCTGAAATTTTGCACACATATCCCAAATCACCTAGAGAAGCTACAGCAACTCTCGGAATTCCATTCTGACTCTCGGATCAAAATCTCACCTATCAACAGGAATTCACCAAAATACTAACTTCGCCAATTCAAGCCTAATTCTACACCGGACCTCCAAAATTACTTCCGATCACACTCCTAAGTCACAAATCATCCCCCAAAGCTAACCGAATCATCGGGATTCAAATCCGAGCACTCTAACACATAAGTCAATGCCCGATTGACTTTTCCAAAACAAACCTTCCTTAAAGAAACTAAGTGTTTCATTTCCTACTAAAACCAATCCAAATCAACTCGTTCACACCCAACACTGATAATAAAGCATAAAGAAATAGGAAATGGAGAAAACGGGGCGGTAACTCATGAGACCATGGGTCGGGTCATCACAATTTTGTAGTAGCGTGTGAAGCTCATGTCCCATCAGCCAAGTATAAGCTCGTGGATCTAACTGCCGAATTGCTTCCATGTGCCTCATGAATTTGCAGTGCTGGTGTTCAGTTTCAACCATCCACATTAAATCATACAAGGCCTTGTCGTGATATTTCTTCTGAAAATTGGCCTTCAGGTGCCTCACACATTAACGGTGGTATGCATAGGGTTCCTGCCATTCAGGCAAATGTCGTATAGAACTTAAAATACCACCATGTCGATCAGATATTAGACAAATACCTGAATGATGTTTGACAACGTGCTACTTCAAGTGGTTCAAAAAAACTTTCCACGTCTCTTCAATTTCGTTGGCACAAATGGCAAAAGCTAGTGGAAATATTTGTCCGTTGGTATCTACTGCAATTGCAATCAAAAGCTTAATATCATACTTTCCATAGACATGAGTACCGTCTATGGAAATTACAGGACAACAATGCATAAAACCATCAATTGCTGGTTTAAATAACCAGAACATATAGTTGAAAATATATTCGGGTCTCTCCGGATTCCGCTCACGCCTCCATTCAACAATAGTCCCGGGGTTAAAATGTTGCAGTGCGTCCATATACCTGGGCAGAGATGAAAAAGACTTATCCCAGTCACCATAAATAAGTTCAAAGGCACGTTTGCGATCGAGATATGCCTTTCTTTTGGTTATAGTTCAACCATACTCCTGGTGGACACTTTCTTTTGAACCTAATGGACACTTCCAAATATGGAATCAAGACAAGAGAAATCAAGTCTACATCCACGTTGAAGTGATTCTCATTGAATGTGTCCATTTCACATTTGTGGGTGCTAATAAATTTACTCACTTTCCACAACTCTGATTTCTTCTTGCTGACACGCAACATCCAGTGACAACCCATAAAGTCTCTACGGCATACAACCTTGTATACCTCCGTAGTTGACTACATTACCGTTATCTCATGACACTCTCTTACGCTGTAGATTTTTACAGCCCTAATTAGGTGAGCTTTATCGGGGAAATACATGCCCTTTTGCCAACTCTGCTGGTCTAGACTCATCCCACATTGCTGACTGAAATTCAACATCATCCCTTGTGAGGGCATCCACGTCCGGCATACTTGGCAAATTATCAAGGTATGGAATATTCCGCTCATGAAACGGCACGTGGGACTCGTACACTCTTGGTCTAACGAGAGGTGGAGGAGCATGCTCCCTCATCAGCTCAGGTTCGGCATCCACTTCCTCCTCGTCATCACCCTCATCAGGGAAGGGTGTGTCATCTCTAGACTCATCGACATTGTTGTCATAATCACTATCATCTTCCTAACTCTGCGCATCTGCCAAATCACGAGTCAATACGGCGTCTATGGGCAACTGCGTGACATCAAAAATATCAAGTTGCTCGTTTTCACTGCACAAAAAGAATAAAATGATAAGCTACTCAATTAGATAAATAATTTACATATAGCTATATCACTTTACTTACAAGTCGTACTGTGTTGACGTTCCATGATGGACATTTTCTTGTTGGTGATGACTCCCGAATGGACCACCGTGGTCCAACACGCCAGAACTACGCATATTCCAACTAGGAGCGGGGTCATAACTTGTAAAATTCATATCCGGACGGTACCCTCTATGAAAAATATGAGTGTTAATACAAATCCAATTCAAATATAAAATAAACATCGCTAAAGGGTAGAAAAATTAAAGTTTACCAGTCGTCTTGTGGATTATATAAAGTCGAATTATTTTGTGGTTGTTCATTCGCCGGTGGTGACAAGTTTAAATCAAGGCAAGCTCTTTCATCAGAAATCTATCCGGTAAAAACTGCTCCAGAATAACCACCCGATGACTGGGGGTTATCCCTACTATGCACACCCTCATTATTGGGAAAGTCTTCAACCTTGACGTACATTTCCAACAATTTTATTACAATAAATTCCCTGTATTCATCTAGAATCCGCAAAAAATCTCTAAGAGTTTCATCATCTTCGATGTTAAACTCAGAATAATAAGCAAACTCTTGCGGAGTCACAGAATACGGAAATCTACCGGTTACTTTAAGGTTCACCGAATGTTTCTTCACACTCATTTTTTTATGTAACAACGATACCAATTTATCGTACTCCATTGTAAGCGGCAATTTAACATGACACTGTGAAGGTGAACTATACCTCACAAAGTTATTCTCCTTTACAGCCTCACCCCCAATATAATAACCCTTATTTTTAGCTCTTCAGACATTATAAAAAAATTCTTGATAAGAAGAAGAGAAGTATGAACGGAAGTTTGAAGGAAAGTTTTGAATGGATTTTCATAAAATTCTAATGTCTTTAAATAAGGCAAGTCCTAGTTTGGGGTGCAGAATATTTTTATGTAGAATGCAGTATAGTACCACGTTTTATGTATTTGAATTATTGTTATGTCAGTTATCCGCAGAACATTTATTGATAGGCCCAAAAATTAGTGTAAAATGCAGTATAATACTACGTTTCAGTAAAACGTAGTATTATAATACGTTTTACACTAAAAACAAATTATTTATGTCAGTCCTGCAGAACACTTATTTGGTGGGCCCAAATTGAAGTAAAACACAGTATTATAATACGTTTTAGTTAAAAACATATCTTTTTTTTAACTGTATAAACGTATTTTATGTCCAAAAACCCATTATTTCAGTTTCGGACTCTACCTTAGACGTAACATAGTTTGGTATCTTACGTTTGTTGGTGAATTTATAGTACTACTTAAGTAGGTAACAGGAGTCCTTCACTGAAAGAGACTTCACCGGATTCCTGAAAAGGAATTATTCCATATTAATTAGGAGTATATCTTATACATTTTATCGAATAGCTAATATCTATCTATCTATATCTATATCTATACTATGTTAAAAGCACGAATATCCTTACCGTCTTTTTTACCCTTTTAAAATATAAGTCACACTGGATAAAACAGTCATTTGATTATTATTTTTACTATTTAGGAATAGTCATTTAATTAATTTCCTACTATTTAGGAATAGTAATTTAATAATTTTCCTACTATATAAAGCTTTTATTTTTCAATTTCAATTCACACGGACAATTTGTTCACTGTCAACTCCATTTACATTTAGGCGTATTAAATTTCTCCTGTTAGGTTTAGGAGATCTTTTTGGTTTTCTAAAATTTTAAAACCAAAAGCAAATAAAAAAAGCAATTAATATTATTAGGTTTAGTATTCTTTTATTTCTGTCATAATTACCGTAGGATACAAGTCTCATCTTTAGTTTTCTAGAATTAATGTTACTTTAGGTTTAGCATACTTTTACCATAACCGAATAAAAAACCACCAATTAATGTTAGTTTAGGATTAGTAAGCTTCTACAGTATTAAAATCAAAACCATTTAAAATAAGGAGGAAATGAGCACTTTTATAAAAAAAAGTTAACATGCCACATTCTTTATCATAATATTGATGTCTGCAAAGATAAATTTATTTGTGCATGTACGATTATTAATCTTCTTCAGTTGTAGGAGTAATTGAATATCACAAGAAGCAATGCCCATCAAATGCATACATCACTAAAAATTAGAATATTGAAGAGGTGTTTTCCTTATAAGTTTATGATATATGTAGCTTTCTGTTAGATCTTCCTTGACTATACTAAATTTCCTCGTAGAATTATAATACGGTAACTTTCTTAAGATCTTGCTCAACTGTTCAAGATTCTATTTGTTAAATTTAAAGTAGAACATTGGAGAATGGATGTTGATTTTTTTAAAGAAAGATAATGGATGTTGATTGAAAGAGAAATATATGAGAATCATTCTTGTTAATTAGGCCCTTACGCTAATATAAATCGATGTAATTGGACAAAATTAGAGAAAGAACAGCTAATTGATTAATTAATAATCGACAAATAAGAATCATTGATAT